>NC_136506.1:66900434-66932934 GCF_053919585.1 Euprymna scolopes
CACTGATTACAATTGTTCAACAATTCAAATACTTTTTGTATTTTCTCCCGAGACTTGCCATCTTTTCTTGTCGAAAATCATTGGTATGTCAAGCTGAAATTCCTGTGCAGTTTCCAGTTTTATTTGCTAAGTTATGATCTGTTAACCCGATTCAATAAAAAGTTTGACATGAATTAATGTAAATCCCTCTCGAGCTTTCATAATGCGATTGCATATAACTTCTCTGATAATAAAGATTGTAGTGATGGGACGATTCCAATATTTTTCCTGATTTCGATAAATAACCCGATTCTTAATAAATCTCTAAATGTTTAACCATAGGATTGTTATTTTTTTTTCTCGATTCCCGTAAAAAAAGAAGTTAAATGTGCAGATATTTTCCTAACCGTAAAAATACACTGTAGGGAAAAATCTATTGATTTTAGCTTTACTGGTAGTTTAAAATCAATAAATATTTATTATTTTATCATTATTACCAGCAATTGAAGATTTTACTTTTAAACAAAATAAAATAAAATAAAAAGATAATTAAAAGAATCGTTTAGGCATCGGAAAACAGACATAATTTTTTCTGATTCCGATACCGATTCCGATACCGCCAAATGTTCCGATTCAGATTAATCATCCCAATGCTAAAAGATAGGTATCGTCGAAAAAAAAAAGTTGTGTTCGCGACGTTCTAAAGTTTCGAGTAGTGGACTCAATGTAAAAAAAAAAACTTATGAAATTCAATGCAATTCCAGAGTTCAACGTAATTAATAATATATATAATGCACGTAATCGTCACAAAACGAAAATTTCATATTCCTAAAACAAATCACTTGAAATGAATAAGCAGTTTTTGCATAGAAAATATTTTTGTGCGATTTTAAGCGTTTTTATTAAGAAAATCATAGTCATTACAAGGTTGATTTTTACCTCTGTAGTTCGAATTGTGCTGTTTCTCTTTATTTATTTACCATGGAGGATCAAGACACAACGTAATCGCTCTCTCATAAATTGAATCAAAATTAAGAAAATTCTGAAAGTGCCTTTGCTTATTCTTAAATAGCAATAATGACTCTTCTAAACTATTTATAAATTTTCAAAGTTATACATGTTTATATAATGACAACTTTCATTAATTTCAGAATTTTATCTCAATTCAATAAGTGTTCAGTTAATTAATGTTTTATTTTGTGTATTTTGTATTTAGTGTATTTGTTTTGTGTTTAAGTAAAAGTTATGTGAGAGGTTGAGATTTTCAAGTTGGAGCTTCTTGATTTGTTTCCCCTTGTTCTGAAAGTTCTTTAAAAATGAACCCCTTCCACAATGTCTTAAATAACCAAAATACACAAGTGCCACGTATTCTTATAGGTTTTGTTTGCCCAGTGTCTGGTATGAATAGCTGTTTCTAGCCTACTTAATACCCTGCATATATTTTATCTATTCTTTATTGCTATTTTACATTAGTGATCTTTTAAACCAACGCATTTCTGATGAAAACATTACGTACGTGTCATGTCGAAATTCTTATAAATTTCAAAATTTACGAAAAATTATCCAATACATGTGCTATATGTATTTTTAACAAAAACACCATCCACAATTACGTTCTGTCAAAAAATGGCGGACCCTTAATTTAAGTCTATTTACATCAAGGGAGATAAGTCAGTTTGTCATATTAAATTAGTTCTACATTAAAACATACGATAAAACTCGATCATTCCACTAGATAATACTTTTACTTTTTTACTGGACCAATTTTTCGTAATTACTGGAATTTATACTAATTTGCCATGACTCATAATTATCTATCTATCTACTTCTACTATATAATAAAATGAGATCAGCACCATCACAATCGCAATATAGAGGAAGGAGTTCCTATTTTTCCCTCTGAATATTCAGTCCTCCCACTACCACCAGTCCACACCGGAAGGAAGTCTACACTTTCCACGTATTCAAGGCTCTTAACTAACTCATACAAACACAGATATAGCATTAACTTTCTCGTTTATTAGAATAAAATATAATGAAGTCTTCCTCAAAATAAAAAAAATCCGCTGAAATAGAATTCGCTTCCTCTGATTGGTTTCCTGCTAATTCTCTAATTCCGGGATTACTTTATTCTAAACGAACACTTTTTTAAAAAAAATTTTTTTATTACATTTTCACCCCAAACAAGGCAAATTGCCACTTTGGTGTAGGGGGCTACTATCAGGGGCAACAACTACTGGGGTACTATGTAGGGATTTGGGCAGCAAGATGTCGGTTCACGTTACACTTGAACTTCTGCACGTCAGTACTGTTGGGGAAGCAGGGACCTGGAATGGAATTCCAGAGTCAAACGGTTCTGGGGAAGAAACTATTGGAGTAAAAAGATATTTTACATCAAGGGATCTCTACAGTGTGGGGGTGGGATTTAGCAGCCTGCCGGGTTTGTCGAGGGTGCTCATGTCGTGGGGGCACAAGTGATTGCAGTTAGTCAGAGCATTCACCACTAAAATACTTGTAGAAAAGGCAGAGGGATGCAACATTTCGTCGATGGGACAGAGGCTGAAGCTTAGATGCCAGTTCAGGGCCTATCAGGTTTGCGACTCTCTTTTGAACCTTGTCAAGGAGCGAGAGACTAGTAGCAGATGCACCAGCCCAAATGTGGCAGCAATACTCCATACATGGGCGAATGGTGGCCTTATAGAGGTACAGGATACTTTCGGGTGTTAGTAGTTTTCTAGTACGGTAGAGAGAGCCCACCTTTCTTGCAGCGGCCCTGGCAATGCCTTCAATGTAATTGTTCCAACTCATGTTTCCTGTAAACGTTAGGCCAAGGAGTTTGAAAGATGTACTCTCAGATAAAGAGTCGTTGGCCATTGCTATAGGTGGTAGAGAGGGTTTCTTGTAATTATTGAATGAAACTAGTTTAGTCTTGGCGGCATTGAACGTGACCAACCACTTTTGTCCCCATTCCACCACAGATTGCAGGTCTTCCTCTAGTGTTTCTGCCATTTCTTTAGAAATGTGTTCATTCGTCTTCCTGTCGTGCCTGCCATAGAGTGTAGTATCATCATCATATATACCCATCTCTTCAAAACAATACATTACGGCGTCGATTAAATTTATGAACTTTATTGGTTACTTGGTCCTTTTTATTGGCAACTGTTTTCTTATATTTTTTTTTCTCTAATACTATTTTTCTTGTTTTAGCGAAGACATATATTTTTGGTTTTGTTTGTGTTTGAAAAGTTAGTTTGCTATTTTCTTTACGCTGTACCACGGTTTCGTTTACCCACAAACAACAAATGATAATCTGCTTTGTTTCCTTTTTTGCCGATTACGTTTAAACAGCCTTTGAAAAAAGTATTTTTTTACGGTATAACCCAGCGTAGTATGCACAATCATCTCCCTATTTAAGAACGGCTTCCGAGGTTGGGGGTTGTTTATCCCGACAGTCGTTCTACATTCGTCTTTCTTTCTTTCTTTCCTTCTTTCTTTGTGTTCATCAAAACTTCTTTACTTTTTTTTAATTCTTCTTCCAATTTTTGCCCTTCTGCTTGCTCGTGTTTCTTTGCTCACTGCTTCCATAAAATATATATGCCGCAGTTTGATGGTTAATATTCACTTATGTTTTTATTGGTATTCTTTTCCTCTTTGGACATTCATTATATTCTTTTTGGACTTATGCATTTACTGAATTGCAGAGAATTAATCATGTGATTATTTAGAAACCCATTACAAACGTGAGGAGGAGATATTGTTTTGCAACTATTGCATACCTTCACCTAACAAATTAATAACAGTGTTGTAAAAAAAAACTTCTCTATGCGACGCAATAATGCTAAAAAAATAAATACAAACATACTAATTGCTTGAATTTTTGAGAATCCCTCAGAATTTAAACATTAAATACTGGAACCCTAACAATTTTGCTACGGTGAGCGCTAACAGAAAGTTTTATGAATTATTGGCATTTTAACACGCATTGCTAACTCTTTCCTTGCGCACGGAACTAACATAAAATGTAATCAGACGCATATTGTTCTTTGCTTGCTCAGACGGAACACTCTCAAAATGTAAACACATCATTGGTTTGAGAATGTAAAGACACACAAAATATCGACACGCTACTACCCCACACCCCAAAACGGCCATAAAAGTTTTCTTTTACGGGTAATAATATTTAATTTTCGATTATGGAGTGATTATCAAGACCTTACTGATGCTCTATTGTATTTTTCATTCTTTTTCCTGTGAACGATTCAATTTAAATTTATATTCTTGACCGATTACCAGGGTTACAAAGTTCTGACTTATCATGTCGACACTTTCTTTTTAGAACTGATTAAACACTTGTAAATAAGTCAGAACATAAAAATATTATGCAGGTAGGTTGCAACCAATACGTACAGATTATCACTCCAAACCAACACTAATCGCCGGTAACCAAGAGTACTGACAATCACAAACATTGGCTTCCACTGCTGCCACTGCGGAAAAATGCCCGACAGTGGAAGCCAGATTATTTCATTTGGGCCACAATCGCCAGTGCCCGCTAATTTCTAGGAACGGCTATGACCACCTACAAAAGCCGTAGTTTAATTTGTTTTCGAGGGGGGGGTCCTTTAACGATTCTGTTCTGAATCTGTCATGCTTCCACCGGGCAACGTCGATTAACGGGTCCTGCTAGTGTAATAATATTTTTACCTGAAATGCGTTGGTTTAAAAGATCACCAATTTATACAAGTACCTATTTTACATGTGGTGCCCAAGCTCTTCCTTTTTTTCTGTGCCAGTGATTCTTTCAATTTGAATTTACATTTTTTTTATTTCCATTTTATTATCCTACATTTTGTGAGACTTATTCGTTTCATGTTTTCTTTCCTTTTCTTTTTAGTTAACAAAATCACGTAAATTTAATCCATTATTCGATGAAACAAAATAGTAAATATTACGATATTTATTTTATTTAACGAAACTCTGCGAGGAGCGGTCATTATATTTGAATAGACAACGAAATATGTACATTAGAAATTGAAGTCAAAACCGGGAAGCGTTTGTTGCTATGATAGATTAATTCGTTCTCTAGTAAATAAGAATAACAAATATTTTTTTTATGTTTAAAAAAGACTCTTTCGGGAGCAGTCATTAATTCTGAATGCGTCATTAACCGTGAAATGATTTTAAAGATATTGTCACGAGCCTCGTAAAAATACGAGGCAAAGAAATATTAAAATAACATCCGAAATAATCAAACAATCAAAATGCAATAAACAGCAGTGGATAATTTAGCAGATGTTTATTTAGATAAAAACGTTGAGTGTTATTGGATACGAGTTGTATTGCATCAGTAGTAAGGTTTTGCGTGTGTGTGTGTGTGTGTGTGTGTGTGTGTGTGTGTGTGTGTGTGTGCGCGTGCGCGCGAAAAGTTTCTCGCCCCCTTGGCTTGCAAGTAGAAAAGTTTTTCGCCTAAGGACATATCATTTGTATTATTTGGATTCATCGGACTACTGTTCTCATCTTGAGTGTGATTTTCATATCGTTTCGGTCGATGTAACCTCCGATCTTCTTCAGGTGTACTTTGTCGAACTCAGGAACGTTTCTGTCGAATTCAGCAATTTGGACGGACTTTTGAGCGGAACCTTTTATCCAGTCATGGCTGACGTAACAAGAGCACGCTAACCCCGTGAAGTAAATAAAGGGTCCCGCTTTAAATTCCGTCCAAATTCTCGAGTTCGACAGAAACATTCCCGAATTCGACAAGATACACCTGAAGAAGGTTGACCAAAACGTTGGGAAAATCACACTCAAGATGAATCCAAATAATATGAATAACAAATCCTCATCAAAAAAAAATAAAATTCAGAAAGGTTGAACACAGAGTTAGGTGTGGTTTTGAGAAAGCCAGTGCACTAGGATAAACACGTTCTGGCCTAGAAAAATGCTCGAGAAGCCCTGTCTGTACTCTGTCGGTAGGGGTGCAAGAGAGGTTTACTTGGAAACCATCGAGGAGGTCAGGGAGGTAGTGGAGCATTGTCAGGAGTGCCAATCGATAGACCCCGGACACGAAGCAGGAGAGTTACACATTGCTGAGGACTGGAAGCGATTGGCCATTGATGTGACCCATTATCGCCATAAGCTGTATCTGTCGGGGAAGTTTGCCATATGGAGAGAGATCAGGGCAGAAGCTGCATGGGTGATCGGAGGGGTCATCAAAGAAATATTTTTGGAGAGAGGGCTGGTTGATGAACTGTTAATGGACAATGGCCTCGCTTTCCGATCAGAAGCCTTTAAAGAGGTGTGTGATAGGTGGGGAGTAAAGCAAGTTTTTAGGGTAACGTATCGGCCGGGTGGCAATGGAATAGTGAAGAGGGATCATCACACCATCAAGGCTGCTGCGGAAAAAAGTAACATTTCACCCATGGAGGCGGTGTTTTGGTACAACATCTCATCGAAAACCAGACAAGATGAGACAACTGTGCCTCATAGAGCAATCTTCGCTTATAAGTGGCGGCATCCGTGCAACAAAACAGTAGGAATTGAGGGTGAAGAAGCTACCGTTAAAGTGGGTGAGTAGGTGTGTGTGAAGCCCTCTAATGCAAAATGTACCACTCGCTGGGGGGAGGGGGTCGTAACGGGAACGCAGTCGAAGAATAACGTGATGGTGAATGGCGTTCCCCGGCATATCCTAGATCTGCGTTGTGTAACCCTGCCGGTGCGCAGTGATGAAAGTGAAGAGGAAGTCGAGATCCACCAAGAAGCTAACGATGCACCCCAATTCGACTTAGCCCCACATTGTGGTTCTTTACAACTGGACGAGAATGTCTGTAATGAACCTGAAAACGTCCCCCCCAAGAAGTTGTTCCCCAGAGGCCTCAACGTGAGAGGAGGAGGCTCGCTTGGATGAAGGATTTTGAAATGTCTTATTGATCTCGAAAATCAGGGGGGGGGGCGTGTAGGGTATATGGTTAGAAGCAAAAAAGAAAAGAGTCGTGAACATCTTCTCTTGAAAAGTATTTCGTGTTGATGACGTTCAGATTGTGCGGTGTGACATTAGTGGTGAGAGGCCAGGTGTGGTCGATTGGAAAAGAAGAGGGCAGAAACGTGTTGTTATCGAGCGAATGACTCACTCCTTCCCGAACCCCAGAACCAAATCCTAATTGTAACCTTATATATATATATATATATATATATATATATATATATATATATATATATATATATATATATATATCGAGTTCAATTTAACTACAGTAAAAGCATCGGTATAATGAGAAATTTGAAAATAAATTAAGAAACCAGATAACACGACTCAAAACTTTTCCCCAAATAATTAAATTATTCATTTATTTATTTTAATCAAAATTTTCTGTTCCATGAACCTTCCTCGGGGTGATACTAACAGTTTTTCACTGTCGATATCTTAGTGTAGCCAAAGATAGCCGATTTCTTCCGATTTTGTTGAAGAAACAGTTTTTAATATCCGATAGTTCTAATGAAAAATGAAATTACAATAAAAATAAAATTGTTTATTTCACCACTAGGAAGGTCACACCATCGTAAATAGAAAGGGGGCATAATTACTAAAAGTCACGTGTCCTGCTAATAATCACAGTAAGGGCTTCAGGATTGACTATTACGAATGATGGGGATTTACTGTTTTATTTTTCAAAGAAATTGATGAGGGATTCATAAAATTAATTCAAAAGTTACTGTATTTTATTTTCCGAAAGATAAAAAAAAATGTACGTTTGGACACGGGCAATTAAAAGGGGTGAGTTTTTATATGAAAACACGTGCTTATATTTTTTAAACGTGTATTTAATTATTAATTTACACATAACTTTAACTTTCTTTTACTTTAGAGTCGCTACTTATCAAGGCCACTCGAGGATAAAATTGGCATGAAAAGTCAGTAGATACCATTGTTGATCGGAATTTTTGTTGCAACTACACTATAATAGCGAAATTCGAAAAACGAAAAACTCGATTAAAAATAAAACAATGGTATCTACTGACTTTTCATGCCAATTTTATCCTCGAGTGGCCTTGATAAGTAGCGACTCCCAAGTAAAAGAAAGTTAAAATTATGTGTGAATTTATTTGCAACAAAAATTCCAATCAAATTTAGTTTTAGTTATAGTGAAAAGTAAATATAAAAAGTACAATAAAATGATTAAAGGAACACTGTAAATGATAATTTTAAAATAAATAGTGAAAGTATAAATTTCTAGAGCAATAGCTCTTGACATATCAAAGGCATTTCATAGAATTTTGTATAAAGGTCTACTTCAGATGATTTCCAGATATGGGATATCTGGAGATGTCTTCTCAACCAATCGAATCCTTTCTTTTTGGTAAGTTTATACAGATAGCTGTTTGTCGATGGGCAGAAGTCCAAAGTTCAAAGTATCAATGCTAGTGTGCCTCAAGGATTCATCCAGGGTCTCTTCCTTATCTTCATCAATAATCTCCCAAACCACATTCTAAATTCATTCGTCGACATATACGCAAACGACACAACCACCGACGGCTGTACTTTAACGGCCAGCAACGACAAAATCTCTTTGAGTTTCTCTCCTCCGATCATGAGCACGTGGTACAATGGGGTAAAAAGGTGGCTGGTTGATTTTAACGTATCCAAAACTAAACTTTTGTCTTTTCACCACCAACTGCATCGGAAGTGAGGTATCTCACTTCTGATGCAGTCTTCTACGTGTATAAGAGACAAATACGTCCTAAAATAGAATACTGTTGCCACATCTTGGGAGGAACCGCTCGAAGCTTTCTATCCTGCATTGACAGAGTCCAAAATCGTAAGTGATCCCTTTTTCTCCTCCTGCAACCCCTTTCCCACAGAAGCGACGTTTCCAGTCTGGCACTGTTCTCTCGTTATTTTCATGGCAAGTGCTCATCTGAGCTTCAGTCAATGGTTTCCTTCGCTAAAAACACCCATCTAGCTACAACCACTATAAACAATTTTCTTCCAATCTCTATATGCGCCTAAATTTAAACGCAAATTACATGAACAAAGCTTATTTCCTAGACCTGCCCGTCTGTAGAACTCTGTACTGTGGGCCTGCTTTCCAGTTGACTACAACATGGTCTTCCTCTAGTCCAATGTAAACAAGTTCTTGTTGAGTTATTCACTAAAATAGTCATTTTCCACCATTAACAATCACTACATTGTTATTTTAGTGACTACTGTACACTCATTAACCCTTACCCTCGAGTGGCCTTTGGTTCTTGATAAGTAGTGACTCCCTATATAAAATCATGAAAAAAACACTATAATATATTTCTCAACTCTGCTTATTTTTTATCAAGGAATCACAACTTATCAAAGCTAAAAGCCAGTCGAGGATAAGAGTTAATGATAAATGAATTGTCAGTTGAATAATAAAGAATATTATGAGAAGATTGAAAACGACGAATGAAATGGACAATATTTGAATTCTTAATAAGTGTTTGTTTACATTGAATTCGAAGACGACCATTTTTTTTTTTACCTGTGGGGAAGCAATTTCGTACAAAAACCTTAGAAATAAAATAATATTTTATATATTTGGTATACAGAGAGAGAAAGGAAAGTTCTTTTTATTTGTGGTTATAAGACGAGTTTTTGCCGTAAATGTTTTACTAAGGATTAGAGCATTAGAGTAGAGAAAGACTAGCAATGTCTCTTGCGAGAGAAAGAGATGGTAGAGAAAAGAAAAGATCTGGATTGCATTTTACATTTAACTGTAAAAACGCATTACTTAAACATTATAAAGCCACTAGAGGATAAGGGTTAAAGTGATGAATGGGTTACCGGTTGGATGATGACGAGGATTAGAAAATGATGAATGCAATGAATGACGTTTGAATTCTTAATAAAAAATGTTTGTTAACACTGAGTTTTAAGACGGTTCACAGGGGAACAGTGCTGTGTTGTGGGAAGTTTTTGGGAAGAAAGTGCATCTGTAGAAATTTCGTTTCGTGGTAGCAACATGGAGGAAAAAAAGGAATATTCTTTGCAGTTGCAATGGAAAGACAAGTTGTTGCTGTAAATGTTTCACAAAGAGGATTAAGAGACTAAGTCAAGCACCTTTCAGAGAAATAACAATGGAGTAGAGAAAGACAAGTAACATCTCTTCTGTGAACAGAAGATATCATCATTCACTAGATTGTAAAGTCAGTTTTGTACTTTGTCAAAGAAGTAAAATAAAAGTGCACTGAGTGATATCTTCCCAGTATGTCACCTTATGACTTATGTAACAAGACGTGGACGCGCGTATGCAAATATAGATCTGTGTGCGAAAAAACGTCACGATAAGGAAAAAGAAAAAGACTATAAAAAAGAGAGAGAGAGACGTTCGAGAGGGCAGGTGTCAGAGAAGATGAGCACCTTCGAGAGCACGTTCAAACGGACGATCAAATTAGAAACGTAGAGGATGTCACATCGTAACGAGAAGTCCCGCATGGCGGGAGAATGATGAAATAAGTGTTGTTGTTACAAAAATGGAGTCGAGTTATTACTTGTCCTGTGTTCCTTGCGACGTACTCTGCTACAACGTGTTCGGTATACATGTGTCAACGTGTTGGTTCCCTGTGTAACGTAAGTTTCGTAATTTCTAGAGCGGTAGAATGATCCAAGAATTTTACAAACAACCTTATCAACAGGTGTTCGTTCGTCTGCCATGCTTAAGTTTGAAATAGTATAGAGGGCAGAGGGGTTTCCTTTTTCCCCATGAAAGGAACTAGAACAAACTTTGGTGACTATAAATCCTATTGATTTTGTAAAGCATATCAAGTTCAATATTGACGATGAATATTTTTTAAACTAATGATTCATCACTCCTTTTTTATTTTTCTTATGCATTGATCTCGAGCTACGATAAGTAGGAATAATGAATTTTAGTTACCACTTGGCACAATCACAGGCTTGGTCCGGGTGAAGGCCAATTTTGCATAGATCTTTTTACAGAGCGTCTAGCCATCTTATTACCGATTTTTCCCTTAATCGCTTCCGAAAGTATCGCGATCGTGTCAAACCATCTGAGTCCCCATTCCCTCACCTCGCTCACAATCGGTGCGATACTGTAACGTCTCCCGGTCTTCTTATGATATAGATATGATATATAAGACAAATTATGAGGGAGCCAGAATTACAAAGATGTCGATGTTAAAGCTATGGTTCACTTTTTACTTTTTATGATCCACTATTCCCTTTTCATGCAGAGAAAGATACGAGAAACACATTTATTAAACTTATTTAAATTTTGGACAAGATTGGTCGGGAAGCTGATTACTATCCACGGGCTACGTGTTTGCAACCATTAAGCTAGAGAGAGAGAGAGAGAGAGAGAGAGAGAGAGAGAGAGAGAGAGAGAGAGAGAGAGAGAGGGAGGGATAACGGCTCTATAAGAGTGCCTGCACTTGAAATTATTGTGGCCAGAGCAGCTGCAATCTCCAACTACACTTCTTTCCTGATTCGGCATTGTTTTAATTTCAGTTGCAAGTATATATAAGTTCAGGACGACTGGAAACAATGTCGAGATAAATGGAGAGCACATACAGCGCCTAGTATTCCCAAATGGTCACCTATCTGGTATTGGCCAGGCTAATCGTTACTTAACTTCAGTGATCTGGCGAGAGCCGGTGTGTCAACATAATTGTGCCGTACACACATACATATATATATATATATATATATATATATATATATATATATATATATATATATATATATATATAGAGAGAGAGAGAGAGAGAGAGAGAGAGGGGGGTGAAAATGTATGGGATACGTCGAGAAAAAAGAAACCAGTAATAGACTAAAACAGAATAAAGAAATAGAAAATCGTCGATATGGATGTTTTGTTTCGGATTTTTTTTTTTTCGACGACGATTGATACTTTGTATTATTTGGATGAAAATTCACAACGCTTCATCGATGTAATCCCCGACCTTATTCAGGTATATCATTTGGAACTTAGTAACTTTTATTCCGAACTAGGGAACCTATATGGCGAATGGAACTAGAACAGCCTACTGTCGTGGATTAAATAAAGGGTTTAATTCAGTATTCAATGTTGCCTCCCGATTTGGACATAAAAATTGTAGTGGTCGACGTTTAAATATATATGTCCAAGATCAAAATACGTAAACGTGTTTGTGCACACGTCATCTGCGCATACACCATTTTCAATAAAAGCAAATAATAATATTTTGGGCCAATCATAAAACTTTTTTTATTTATTCGAAATGCACGTTAGGGTTTGATCGTTGGTTGAATGTGAATAAAATGAAATACGTATTAGATACGCTTGAAGCCGAAACAACGCATTATTACAAAATAAACAGATATTTATTTTGTTTGAAATTTATAAAGGAATTCATGAATATATTTTTAAAGTAAACTTCATCCTCAGCATGTCTCTTTTTCTTTCTTTTTTCTTTTTTTTTTTTTTTTTGCCATGCCGCCGTCGGAGCATAAAACCAGCAAGTAGAAGCTTTGTTTCGGCTTCAAACGTTTTTCATTTTATTCAAATTCAACCAAAGCTTCTTTAAAAGAAACACAAACCCTAACATGAATTTTGCGTGACCAACGTACAGTTCCGACACTTGAAAAGGCTACCGTGAAAACAACAAACGGACTTCTACTTGCTGATTTTATGCTGCAACGACGACATGGCAAAAAAAAAAAAAAAAAAAGAAACATGCTGAGGGTTAAGTATCTAATACTATTTCATTTTATTTTATTGGAAATGTTTTTTCTAGGAGCAATCTAAATCCTTTAAAAAGACAATTTTTCTTCAATAAACCAGTGAAACCCAGCTGACCAGAGTCTACGGATCGATGTCACTAGGCGCCCCCTTTCGGGCGCTTCCCTCTGCAACACCTCTTCACTAACACACACACACATTAACGAACTGACAGACACACACAACTTATTGACTCATTAACCGTCATCCATTCTGTATAAACTTCATTGATAAAAATATTTCCAATCTTTCTCGCTGGATTATTTTTCTAATACAAAATCAAAAGAACATTGACTTTTATAAACAGTTTCAATGAAGCTTATCTTGTCTTGACAAAGTTAAAAATAGACTTCGCAGTTTAGTGGGGGATGGCATTTTATCGTCCCTGCAACCTCTTTCCCACAGAAGAGACGGTGCAGCCTGTCTCTGCTTTATCGTTATTTTCATGGCAAATGCTCAGCTGAGCTTCAATCTATGGTCCCACCTCGCCAAACTTTCACGAAAAACACTCGCGTAGCCAAAACCACTTCCAATAATTTCCCACACTCTTTATCTGTGCCTAAACCTAAATGCAGATTCCATGAACAAAGCTTATTTCTTAGAACTGCACGCATGTGGAATTCTCTTCCGATTGCCTGCTTTCCAGCTGACTACAATCTGATTGTCTTCAAGTCTAACGTAAACAAGTTCTTGATGAACCGTCACCCTAAGTAATCTAATTTACAAAATTCGTACTACTTATGTTTACTACGCCATAATCAAATTGACTAATGTAACCCATTAACCCTTATCCTCGAATGGCCTCCGGGCTTTGATAAGTGGTGATTCTTGTGTAAAAAAAAATTATAATTTACATAAATGAGTAGAGAAGTTTTGAAAACGGTTTATCCCGAACCCTGAAACCCACAGCTTATTTTCATGGCAAATTAATCGAGCTAGACTTCTTCAATGTCTCAACTAATGAATCCCTTCCTTTTTTTTACAAGAACTTTAAACATATTCACGAACATTCTATGTTTTTCCTATTGCTGTAAACTTTCATTTTAAACATATATAAAACATCTCTATTGTAAATGTATGCCTTCCGAACTTTAATTTTAACATCAATCATTACAAGGTTACCAACTTCAAAAACATGCACACGAAGAAGGTTGGAGGTTACATTGATTGAAACGTTGTGAATAGTAGTCTGAATAATCCAAATAATCCAAATTAATATTGTTTTTGCGCTGTAGATCGTTTTTTTTTTTTTTTTTTGCGTTAATTAATTTTTTGTAATCATCACAAGAAGAGGAGAAACAAAAAAACAAAAAAAAAAGAAAAAGAAGAAAAAGGAAGTAGAAAAAGGGGGAGGAAAAACAAGAGAATAACGAAAGAGAATGACAATAAAAACGAAGAATGCAATGAAGAAAAAAAATGAAGAAAACAGAAACGAAAAGTAGAAAAGAAAGGGAAAATGAAGAAAAGGTAGAAAGAAAAATTAAAAGAAAAAAAACTAAGAAGAAAAAATATAAAACGAAAAGAAAATTTAAAAGATGAAATGGAGAAAACGAAGAATCAGGAGAAAAAAAAAAAAACTAAGAAAAAAAGTAGACAAAGAAGAAGGGGGATGAGGAGGGTAAGATCTATTTATTCAATCGTAAAACCAGTTATTAATTTCCTTTCTTGTGTCAATATCTATCGAATTCTATGAAAGTTGGCGTACCCGTACCGACCCATAGAGAAAATAAAAAGAACAAAGAACACACACACACACACACACACACACACACACACACACCTCGTAAGCACTTCCGTTTGTTTTCCTTTCTTTCTATATTACTGGCGTTTCCAGTTCTTACGCTTATTTTACGATAACCCACCGGCCACAAAATAAAAAACAAAACATAAAACAAGCAAAAACACGCGGGCAGTTTATAAAGAAACTTTTATGTTTTAAATGGTGTCTTATTTGAGGTCATCAATATGTTGTTAACACCAGCTAAAAATCTACGTTTATCTTCCGATACAATGCCGACATTTTTTCATAGATATTTATTGCACAGTAACCAGAGAGACACTTGGATACTTGTCGTTGATATTTGTTTGTTTTAGCTTCGCATTTTATGATGCAACTGAACTCGACTATTTTTTTATTATTATTATTATTATTATTATTATTATTATTATTATTATCATCATCATCATCATCGTAAGCAACGCCATGATCGTGAGGCAAACGGCTTTAAAAATAAGATACAATTGTAATTCAGATTGATCTCAAACCGCAAGTCCCTAATATGGAATACGAATTTTGTGCCTCCTTTAAACATTTTTTTTAATCCCAAACAAGACATATTGGCATTAAATCGTAAGGGGCTACTGTGATCGGGGCTAGATTAATAGGGCGCAGCGCAGCATGGATAGAGAGTCCGCCAGCAAAATGTTTATTCACATTGCATTTAAGTTTCTACGTGTTGATAAAGCTGGGGAACAGACAACGGGGAGGGAACTCCTAAGGCGAGCTTTTCAAGGAAGTAAGCTATCAGAGTCGAAAATCTTCCGGTATTTGAGGATTTTACAGTAAATGGGTGGGATTCTGTTGCTAATCTGGTGGGTCGGGGATATTTTTGTTGAGTGCAGTAAGTTCATCGAAGAAAGCAATTGTAAAACAAGTCTAGGGATGCAGCTCTGTGGCGATGCGACAGGAGTTGGAGCTTGGCACACGGCGAGGCACTTATTAGGTTAGAAATTTCTTTTACTCTGCTCCAGGTGGAAGAGGCTGCAACAGGCCAGATGTGGCAACACTATTCTATGCACGAGCAAATGTTGGCTTTATAAAGATTTAAGACACTGGCGGCCAAAAACAGATTTCTAATCTGGTCATAATTGTCAACATCTTCTATGCACGCATTCCAATTCATGCTTATCTTTTTTTGTTTTTTCGTGTAAATCACCCAAGATAAGGCATGAACCACTTTATGTAAAAAGCTAAAAAAGTACGACTTCAAGATCCAAAACTAGCAAGCAAGTGCTCGATTGATAGATTTAATTGTTTAGTCGGTTAATGCCTGTGACTTTGTGTTTGTAAATTCTGTTTTACAGACTTTTCTTACACAAAATACATATTCACTGCCAAGTTTCCCCTTCATCTTGTCACATTGAAGTGAATCGTTTTCGTCTATGCCAACGCATTTGTATTTTTCCTGCTCTTCTAGGTTTTTGATGTCAGTGTTTTCCGTTTCGACATTCTCTCCAGCTTTGATGAAGCACTTGGCACATTTATCAAAAGCAAAGTTCATTCAAATATCTCTGGAAAATTTATGTACGATCTGCAACTCGAACTCATCCATGAAGAGCAATTAGTCGGCTCTTTTGTCCAGGTCATGTACATACATATATACTATTTCATGTGTTTTCATGAAATATTATAAGGAGATATATTTTATGCATCAATTTCCGGTATTTACTTCAACAGTGCTCAATACCTAAGCGGAGCTATTATAATAAATCCGTATTCTGTTTTTGTTCAAAATGACTCAATAGCATATATACGTAATATATATATATATATATATATATATATATATATATATATATATATATATATATATATATATATATATATTATATATATATATATATATTTATATATATATATATATATATATTTATATATATATATATATATATATATATTTATATATATATATATATATATATATATATATATATATATATATATCATGACGCCATACCTTACATCACATCAGATGCCGTCATATACGATTTCATGGAAGATTGCGCCATATGTGACGTTATAGCAAAGTTTAAAAATGGAAAGGCAAAAAGATTCCCGGGAAACAGCTTGTATATATATATATATATATATATATATATATATATATATATATATATATATATATATATATCTTTATTTTACATAGTCATCACCACTTATCAAGATCAGAGGCACTCAAGGATAAGGTTTAACGAGTGTACAGTAGTCAATTGGACAATATAGTAATCTTTAGTAATGGAAATTCGGTAAATTTGTTAACTTAAGTGGAACGGCTCATCAAGAATTATTTATGTTGGACTTGAAGACAACAATATTGTAGTCAGCTAGAAAGCAGACAAACAGAAGACAGTTCCATTGGTGTGCAGTTCTAGGAAAGAAGCTTTATTCATGGAATCTACGTTTAGGTTTAGTATTGATAGTGTTTTTAGCTAGACGAGTGTTTCTCGTGAAAATTTGATGAAGGAAGACCCTAGATTAGAGCTCAGACGAGCACTTGCCATGAAAATAATGATAAAGCAGAGACAGACTCGCAATGTGTCTTCTGTGAGAAAGAGGTTGCAGGGAACAGAAAAGGGTATCCCCTACTAGGCTATGAAATCTATTTTGAACTCTATCAACGCAGGATAAGTCCTTTTTAGCAGCTCCTGCCCAGATATGCCAACAGTACTCCATCCTTGGACGTATCTGGCTCTTATATAGGTAATAGAGAATTGCATCAGCAGTGAGATAACTACTGGATCGATAGAAGGATCTTACCATTTTTCCAGCTACCTTGGCAACGGATTTGATGTATGCGTTCCATTTCAGATCAGGAGTAAAGGTCAAGCCAAGAAGCTTGTCAAAACATGGAGTCTCCCCAAGACGAGAGCCATTCATTTCAATTGATATCAGATGGTTTTCAGAGCATTGATGATGTAAAGATGGAAGCTTGGTTTTAGATGCATTAAAAGCAATCAGCCACCTCTTTCCCCATTGTACCACTTCCTCAAGATCAGAAGAGAGAGAGAGAATGAGAGAGACCTTGGTCGTTTACGGCTTTTGATTTGCTACCATAGATGGTAGTGTCATCAGCATAAATGTCTACGAATAATGTAAGAATGCGATTTAGAGGATCATTAATGTAGATCAGGAAGAGAACCCAGGATGGATCCCTGAGAAACTCCAGCATTAATACTGTGAGCTTCTGATTTCTGTCCATCAACCACTAATCTTATGAACCTATCAGAGAAAAATGATTTAATAATCGAGAAGAAATTTCCAGTTATACCATAGCTTGAGATCTTGTGAAGTAGACCTTTATGCCATACCCTATCTAAGGCCTTTGATATGTCAAGAGCAATTGCCCTAGAAAAGTAGCCTCTGTCGAGAGATTAGATAATCCTATGAGATATAGCTGTAAGCACATATGCTGTAGATCTAGCAGAATGGAAACCACATTGCATGTCACTAAGAAGGTTATTTTTGCTGAGATGGTTGACTACTTCTCTATTTAACACAGATTCAAGTAACTTACTCATGACGTACAGGAGACTTATTGGTCTGTAATGAGAGGGAGATGAGCGATCACCTGAATTCTTAAATACGGAGCATACTGATAAAAATTTTCAGGGTGATGGGAAATAATTCTTTTTAAGACAATGCTTAAACAGCTTTGTAAGTATGGGCACTAGTTCTGGTTGAAGCCTTTTGAGCACTATAATTGGAATACCGTCAGAGCCAATTGCTTTACTAGAATGAAGATTTTTGATTAGCTTGGCAACATCGCGTACAGATATTTATATATCACATAGCATGTTTTCTGATACAGGAGGAAATATTTGCGTTTGGCGACCTTGGTCACAAAGGGTAGAATTAGCTGCAAAGTTCTTGGCAAAGAATTTAGCTTTGTCTGATGCTGATGAGATTACCTCAGGTGCATTGATTCAGGTTCATTCGGATAGAGCACATACTTCTGTTCAGGATCCTGTTTGCTATTTGCCAAAACTGATGGGAACCAAGCTGCTGCTCAGCTACTCCGGCCTTGTTGGACTGAGCATACAACTCTCTCCCGTTCTTTATTACTTTTTTACAGTGGTTGCTGGCAGTCCTGAAAGCGGTTTTAGTGTCAGTACATCTATTACATTGGAAGCGATGAAAAAAGTGATTTCTGTGCATGATGGCAGCAGCACATTCTGGAGAGAACCACAGCTGGCTGTTAGGTTTTTGCTGGAACTGTTTCAAGGGTATGAAACGGCCTATACTCACATATAATCATTTCGTCAGGTCTGATACTATAGAGGACACATCCTTTTTAAACATAGAATGCAGAGTTAGATCTGATATAAATGTACGGAAGCTATCCCAGTCAGCTATAGAGTATCGATATACTGTACGGTGGATAGGTACCTCTGAGGATTTATTACATTTCATTTATATATATACACGGATCATTATATAATGATTAGATCACTCTGAGCGACGTTAAAAGCATTTTTTAAAAAATAAATGTGTAAATTTCAACAGTATTTATCGCGGTTAATGGCTAATGAAGCCAGAGATGGTTTCTGTTGCTGGGTTTGAATCTATCGACCGGTGTTAATTGTGACACCCAGCACTGATGATTCCCGAAAGGATGAAACACTAGTGTCTGTAGGTATTTAATAGTTATTATAGTAAATAATTATATATATATATATATATATATATATATATATATATATATATATACACTAGCAGATGTATCTTGCGTTGCCTGATATTAATGTAACGTTAAATTCCTTAAATAAAATGAGGTAAAAAAGGAAAGAAACTAAGACATGTGCATACGAGTATTATGTTCTTCTCAACAGTTCACTTCTTATAAATAAAACAAAATACTCAAGCTGAGATAGAAACCAAAACCTAAAAACAGTGAGTCAAGTACGATAACCATCAAGCCAGCTTACCACGGCTTTAAAAAGTATTTACAAACCTGCTTATTCTTAACATAAGGAAGCTGACATATGAACTATTCGCCCATGCACAGTAATGAAACAGATTACAAATAAAAATCAGTTTACAGATAAAAATCCGATCACAAACAGTTTACAGATAAAAATCCGATAATCCCAAGTATCAATTTTTCAATTGTGACCCCATTAGCAGCCCTTTTTTTTTCTGGATGAAAACCGATTAAAAAGTTTACCACATGTCTGAATATCATATATACCAATTTTCCAGTTGAGTATATAGCTTAGGGGTTGTCCTCACAAACACATTGACTGAGGAAGAAAAGACAGTTTATTTTTTTTTGTTGTGACAAGAAGACGAATTCTTACTGTGCATACCTAACAAGGAAGAAATTTAGATTGGAATTCAGATCAGCATCTTCCATAGAAATACCGATAGAACACGGAGAGAGAGAGAGAGAGAGAGGGGGAGAGATTTGAAAATCCGTTGAAAAACAGATAACATGATGGAGGACTTTTTTCAAATAAATGAATTATTTTTTTTTTATTCAAATCTCCAGTCCCATGAGCCTCGCCCCCCCCCTGGCCATTGTAAATAGAAGAAAGTATAGCCACTGAAAAATAACGCGATGCCTGGGGTATAAGCAATCAAGATTTATCAAACAGTCAGGTTGTCGATAATGAATGAGAGCTTTTTGTAAAAGCATTAGAAATCTTTAGAAATTAGAGAGAGAGAGAGGGAGGCAGACAGACAGACAGACAGACAGACAGATAGCTCGATGTCTTATCTTTCATGATTTAAAAAGCAAGATAAGTGATAGGATGACTCACGCGAATTCTTTCTTCAATTCGCACAGTCACATATTATTATTATTGACTCACTAGGAGAAGTCACGCATGCCATCATCAAAACTTTCTCTTTGAGAACAATGTGTGGTGTTCTTTGAAGTCTGAGTGACAACAAGTGTCCCCAGATTTCCAGTACTCTCCACCTCTTTCGATAATCCTTGCCGATGAATTCGCATTATCGCAACATCCGCTTACCATTGGTTTCTCATAAGTAGCGACTATTGGTCTTCAGTAGAATATGGATAGCTATAAACCTTCCCAAGGTCCCAGTCTTGTTTTTATTCATCCAGCGGAGGTCTGATTTCTCTTTTTTGTATTCATCCAGCGAAGGTCTGATTTCTCTCCTCGGTCTTTCCATCCTCCTTGACTCTCACTTATTTGGTGTGACACTATTTTATAGTGACACGAGAAAAAACGGGGGGGGGCATTTAGCTTACATTTCTACAGTTTCAGTTTTCATGATTCCATGATTTCTTTCTGTTTTATTTCTATGGCAGTTTCTATATGTCCAGCTAGGGCCTGTAGATAATGCGTTTTAGTCTCTGCATTCAAGGATTTTCCTTAATGTTTCAGCCGTTTTTATTATTGTTATCTGTTGTATCTTCTTCTTAGCAATCCCTCTGATTCCAATCTCTCACATTCTTTTTTCAAAGTTTTTCGGTATTGTTCCTAGTGCTCCTACTATTAGTGGTGTTATCTTGACTTTCGTCATCTTCCAGATCCCTTTGAGCTCTCTGGTCAGTTCTGTGTATCTGCTCCGTTTCTCTAACTCCTTGATATTTACTCTATGGTTTGCTGGACGGCAAAATTTACAATCTGGCAGGATTTTTCCTTCTTATGATATCCGGTCTCCTTGCTTAAATCCAATTGTATATCCATGTCCCATAGGATTTTGTGACTTTCGTTTTTAAGTACTGCTACCGGTTTTTGATTGTAGTATTTGTCAGTGTGTTCAAGATGCAATTGTTTGCATAATTCCTAGTGTACTGCCTTCCCTACATAATCGTGTGTATTTTTATATTCTTTTGGTGTTAGTTTCCTGTATTCGCTTATTATGTGGTTTATTGAGTCGTCTCTTGTCCACAGAGCCTGCATTTGGTGTTTTTTGTGTATTGTCGATTCTTACTTTGATGTGGTTGGTTCTAATTGCGTTATTTTGTGTAGTTGTTATTAGTGACTCCGTTTCTCTGTTTCGGTTTCCTTTTTGTGCGTCATGAGTAAGTTGCTAGAATCTGTGTTAAATACAGAAGTAATCAAACATCTCAACAAAAATGACCTTCTTAGTGACACTCAATATGGTTTCCGTTCTGCTAGATCTACAGCAGATGTCCTTACAGTTATATCGCATAGGATTAGCAAATCTCTCGACGGTGGCAATCTTTCTAGGGCAATTGCTCTTGACATATCTAAAGCCTTTGATAGGGTATGGCATAAAGGTTTACTTCATAAGATCGCTAGCTATGGTATAGCTGGAAAAGTCTTCTCAATTATTAAATCATTTCTCTCTGATAGGTTCAAAGAGTAGTAGTTGAGGGGCAAAAATCAGAAGCTCACAGTATTAATGCCGGTGTCCCTCAGGGATCCATCCTGGGCCCAACTCTTTTCCTGATCTACATTAATGATCTTCCAAATCATATCCTTACATCATTTGTAGACATTTATGCTGACGACACTACCATTTATGGTACCACATCTAAGACAGTAAACGAGCAAGTTCTCTCCAATTCTCTCTCCTCTGATCTTGAGCACGTAGTACAATGGGGAAAGGAGTGGCTGGTTACTTTTAATGCATCTAAAACCAAGCTTCTCTCTTTACATCATCAACATTCTAATTCACATTTGTCATCAATTGAAATGAATGGCTCTCGTCTTCAGGAGGCCTCAAGTTTTGACAAGCTTCTGGGCTTGACCATTACTCCTGATCTTAAATGGAACACGTATATCAAATCTGTTGCCAAGGCCGCTGGAAAAATGGTGGGATCTTTCTATCGATCCAGTAGATATCTCACTGCTGATGCTATTCTCTACCTATATAAGAGCCAGGTACGTCCAAGGATGGAATACTGTTGCCACATCTGGGCAGGAGCTGCTAGAAAGGACTTGTCCTGCCTTGATAGAGTTCAAAATAGACTTCGTAGCCTCGTAGGAGATGTCCTTTTCTCCTCCTTGCAACCTCTATCTCACAGAAGAGATGTTGCGAGTTTGTCTCTGATGTATCGTTATTTTCATGGAAAGTGTTCAACTGAGCTTCAATCTATGGTCCCCCCTCGCCAAACTTTCACAAGAAACACTCGTCTAGCTGTAAACACTATCAATAATTTCCCCCACTCTTTATCTGTGCCTAAACCTAAACGTAGATTCCATGAACAAAGCTTTTTTCTTAGAACTGCACGCCTGTGGAATTGTCTTCCGTTTTCCTGCTTTCCGGCTGACTACAATATGGTTGTGTTCAAGTCTAAAGTAAATAAGTTCTTGATGAGCCGTTCCATATAAGTTATCAAATTTACCAAATTTTCATTACTAATGATTACTATATTGACCAATTTCTACTGTACACTCTTTAACCCTTATCCTTGAGTGGCCTCTGGGCCTTGATAATGTGGTGACGCCTTTGTAAAAAAAAAAAAAAAAAAAAAATGTCTAAGTGTTTTAAAGAAAATTCGTAAGCAAAAAACATTTTTAATATGTTTTTGTCCGAGAGAAGTTGTTAGGAAAATCATTTTTTGTTTATTTTTGAAAGTTTTTTTTTATTTTGGAAAAGTTTTAAGGAAAAATATTTTTTAGTTTTGAATATTTTTTTTCCAGAAAGAATGTATGTTTTTGTAAAATATTTTGGTGTATGAAAAGTTATTTTATTTTATAAAAACAGATTTAAAAATGAAAGAAAAGTTGTAAAAGAAGCTGTTTTTCAAAAATGTCTTTAGCCTTAACCTTAACCCCCAAACTTTACCCTTATTATAAACTCTAACATTAAACCGCAATACTATCCACAACCCCAACCCTAACCCTAAACCCTAATTCAAACCTCATCCCACAGGTTTGGCATGTTAAATAAGTTGCTATCAACTTCTTTTCTTGGCAGAACTTTAACACATCCTCCGGTGTCTGAATTCTTCCTTTTATTTTTTATTCTGAATAATTTCATATAATTTTTACTGGCCCGATTCAAATTTAATTTTCATTTCTTCCAATGTATGGAAAGGTCGTCTGCTTAGATCCCTTTTGACTAAAGTCTGACAGCGCGTTTGTTATCAATTTTTTTATTGGCTAAGCGTTCCTAACATTGCGGTCGGCCTTTTCCGGTTATTGACGTCAGCTGCTGGGTGAACCTGAATAGCTTTGTGGAAATCGCGGGCGTACGATGCATAAGCAAAACCCCAAAGCTGATCATTATAAACAATTCTTACTTTTCGACTATGGTCTGGATAGGAAAAACCTAATGTATGAAATTAAATACTCTCCCCAAGATTATCTCTGACAGTAAAGAAAAAAATGGGTTTCTATTACTGTACACATAGATTCGAAAAAGTTATCAAAAAACACATATATAACAAATAAATGTTATCAAAGGCAAGATAAGTTACTTTTCTACCTAACTGGATATATTTTTTGTGTTTTTATTCAATGTAACATATTTATTCAGCTCGAAAAACATACAGTTTTTACCGATGTATTCGAAAATTCAAGATGGCGTCTCACACCCTCTTTAACACCGTAAGTTTGGAAAAAGGTGTTACAAATAAAAACACTATACAAAATACTATTAAAAACCCGCCGAATATATGTCAACCTATGTCACGGTAACATATATTGAGCGAGTTTTTAACAGTATTTTAACCGGTTTTTTATTTATAACACCTTTTCCCAAACTTACCGTGTTAAAGAGAGAATCAGACGCCATCTTGAATGTTCCAATACATCGGTAAACACTGTATGGTTTTCGAGCTGAATAAACATGTTACATTGAATAAAAACACGAAAAATGTATCCAGTTTGGTAGAAAAGTAACTTATCTTGCCTTTGATAACATTTATTTGTTATATATTTGTTTTTTGACAACTTTATCGAATCTATGTGTACAGTAATACAAACCCCCAAAAATATATACCTAGGCTTAGCCACCACAATATTGCATGCATCCAACACCAGTGCTTTAGTCGAGTATATATTTCAATCTCGAACACTCATCATAGAAAATGCTTCCATTTTAGAACCCACAATTAACAAACAAAACTATATGTATTAGTATTATGCATAGATGATATGCTTTCAATAAGTTTCCAGATTTTCTGTTCGGCATTTAAAATTGTCATCGATTCTTGAAAATTCAGTATGTTATTGCTATACATCTTATGAGACGATTGACCAATTTTTATGATTTCAAGTTCAAATGAACAGCTACAGCAAGAACTGGAATACACCCTACTAAAGCCTGATTGTCACAGCTGGTGAATTTCAAAAATGTAATCTGGACGTGAGGACACTTTAGAAGGACGATATGCAATAAAATTCTGCTTTAATTAAAATTGAAAAAATGCCACAGAAACGTATTAAATGCTTCAGACTGCTTTTGGGCCATCTTGTATGAATCGAGCACCAGTTTCAAGGAAGACAGGAAGTCTGTGAGGGACGATGAGAGATGTGGAAGGAGTAAGGAAGTCAGAACACCAGAGTTGATTGGCCAAATAAAGAATTTCATGGAAAAGGGCCATCGTGTGTCTATAGAGAAAATAATTGGACACGGTTTGATGTCAGTGTGGGAGCTGTACACACCATTATTTGCGAGGAATTGAAAATGTGGAAAATTTGCATTAACTTTTCCCAATGGTGCTCTATTCTTGTCACAGACTCTGTGACCGTTATGACAGTTCCTCACCCTCCGTATAATCCAGACCTTGCTCCCTGTGACTTTTGGTTATTCTCTAAGCTCAAGGAAAACCTACGTTATGAGACAATTGAGCAAATGAAAGAAGTTGGAGACGGTAATAAATTCCTTATTGCGATTTCTGATATTGAGAAATTTTGGAAACGTTTTGCCCCAAAATCTTGTAATTACAGTTTACCAAACCATGATTTTGGGCTTCAAGATTGAAGACGAACTCTTCTTTTACTGCTTTAGAGATATCAGATACACTGCTATTAAAAGAGTTTGATGGTAAGCTAGAAATATTTACAATATTCATCAGGAAAATAACTTCTTATTTGAAGAGCAAGATTTTTCAAATGCTCCGATATCAATCCATATAAGTTATCGATGTTAATTTCATTTACCGCTTTTTCAACAAATTTGGCAAGCGTTGGGCACATGTAAAATCTCTTTTAATTAATTTTCGTGATCCAGAGTTCCAATTTCATTTTAAAAGACGATATATTTTCAGACAAAGATATTATCGTAACTTTTGTTACCCTATAATCTTGTATTAATACTATATCGACCAGGTATGCCAATTTGCAAAACGTAAATTCATCTGTAAACAATGATTTATATTTGCTTGTATTTTTAAAAGCGAAAAATATTTGCAGCTGTCCTTTAAATTCAAAAAACCTTCTCTAACGCCTTTCTTTCAGAGAACCACCTTACCTCTGTGTGAAACAGTAATGATTCATGTGTTGAACTCAATTTTTCACATAAAACTTTGAAAAACTGTGCTACAAATGGCCTTGATTTAACGACATTTACTGCTGCTTTAATCGTTCGGTTAAGCATTTTGTTTTAATGGTTGAAGTAACGTCTTGGTAACTAATACTTGTCGATGAATCATTCAATGAGTTTTAATTACTTCTGTGTTAACTTTTTAAACTAACGATTTGAAGCCAGACTTACCGCCGACAATTGTAGGTGTCCCATCAGTACAAACCCCGCACATTTTCTCCCATTTAATCGAATATTAGTTTTTTTACAAGGGAATTACCACTTATCAAGGCACAGATGCCACTCAAGGATATGGGTTAAAGAGTGTACAATGGTCAAAATGACAACATCATAGTTATCGTTAGGAGTGTAAATTTGGCAAAATTGGGTTATTAAAGAGGAACGGCTCATCAAGAACTTGTTCACATTGGACTTGAAGACGGCCATATTGTAGTCAGTTGGAAAGAAGGTAAACGAAAGAGAGTTTCACAGATGTCCAGTTCTAAGAAAGACGCTTTGTTCATGGAATCTACGCTTAAGTTTAGGAAAAGATAAAGAGTGGGGGAAAGTATTGATAGTGTTTTCAGCAAACGAGTATCTCTCGTGAATGTTGGTGAGGGGAGGACCGTAGATTGGAGCTCAGACGAGCACTTGCCATGAAAATAACGATAAAACAGAGACTTCTCTTCTGTGAGAAAGAGGTTGCAGGGAACAGAAAAGGACATCCTCCCATTAAACTACGAAGTCTATTCTGAACTCTGTCTGTTTTTCCTAGCAGCTCCTGCCCAGATGTATAAGCAATGCTTCATCCTTGAACGTAACTAGCTCTTATATGTAGAGAATTGCATCAGCAGGGAGATATCTACTGGATCGATAGAAGGATCCCACCAGCAACCTAGACAACAGATTTGATGTACGTATTCAATTTTAGATCAGGAGTAAAGGTCAAACCCAGAAACTTGTCAAAAAATGGAGCCTCCCCAAGATGAGAGTCATTCATTTCAATTGATGCCAGATGGGGATCAGAACATTGATGATATAAAGATGGAAGCTTGGTTTTAGATGAATCAAAAATAACCAACCACCTTTTCCCCATTGTACTACATGCTCAAGATGAGAGGAGAGAGAATCAAAGAGAACTTGGTCGTTTATGGCCTTTGATGTGCTGCGATAGATGGTAGTGTTGTCGGCAAAAATGTCTATGAATATTCTAAGGATGTGATTTGGAAGATCATTAATGTAGATCAGGAAGAGAGTTGAGCCCAGGATGGACCCCAGAAGGACTCTAGCATGTGAGTTTCTGATTTCTGCCCACCAATCACTACTTTTATGAACCTATCAGAGAAATATGATTTAATAATTGAGAAGGCATTTCCAGCTATACCATAGCTGGACTTCTTGTGAAGTAAACCTTTATGCCATACCCTATCAAAGGCCTTTGATATGTCAAGAACAATTGCCCTAAAAAGGAAACCTCCGCCGAGAGATTTGCTAATCCTATGAGAAATAACCGTAAGCACATCTGCTGTAGATCTAGCAGAACGGAAACCATATTGCATGCCACTAAGAAGGTTATTTTTGCTGAGTTGGGTGACTACTTCTATATTTAACACAGAATCAAGTAACTTACTCATGACGAACACAAGACTTATTGATCTGTACTGAGAGGGAGATGAACGGTCACCTGAATTCTTAAATACAGGGCATACTGATGAGATTTTTCAGGGTGACGGGAAGCAATTTTCCTTAAGACAATGCTTAAACAGCTTTGTAAGTATAGGAGCTAGTTCTGGTTAAAGCTTTTTGAGTGCAATAATTGGAATGCTGTCAGGGCCAGTGGCTTTACTGGAATCAAGCTTTGTGATTAGCTTGGCAACATTAAGCACAGATATTTGTATTATAAGAAATTCTGCAGAAATAAGCAAGCCTTTTATTGGGCGGTTTCTCCGCCCGCGGATTTGTTTTAACCAATCAGATTGCATGTTATAACTGGCTGCCGAGAATGTTCTTTGGTGCCAATAGTCCTTTTCAGATCAGATTCCAGGAAGACGTCGAGTTGGACACATGTGGATTTCTGACTGGAATCCTAGAAGATGAAGGGTGGAACAGACTGGATTTCTCACTCGAATCAAGGCATCGAAATTACTTGTTGCTTCGAGACGTTTTAAATGCTCAAATGTAGAGCAGAACTTTATTATTGCAATTACCAATGCCCTAAAGTAGGGTGAATTTTTATTTGCACGTTTGTGCTTCAATTTAATGTCTGTCAAGACAAATTTAGGGTCTACTGTTTGATCCACCATTGTCCGCAATTGGACAGTTTTCTACATGGACGCCTCTTGTATGCCCTGCTAGCAGCCCGACTTGGAGGTCAACACAACAAATCCAACCTGCGCACCACTTCATCAGCGGGAATCTACCCAGCCTTTACCGAAGACAAACTATTATTCCCTTCGGGAATGTTACCAGCCCATAATGGCAGATAGCTGAAGATGATGCATTTTTTGCAGCCATGGACTTTTTTTCACTTTAATAAAATTTATGTTGAAGTTTTAAGGTGAGCTTGATGTAATTTCTGTTTGGTTTTCTTCCGTTCTGCCAGGGACAAAAACCTTGTGAGAGAAATCTCACAGTATGTCTCACAGCATGTTTTCTGATACAGGAGGGAATATATATTGGGGGTTAGCGGCCTTGGTCACATAGGGTAGAATGGATCAAGTAAAGATTAGATACCCCATAGCAGAAGGCAAAGGTTGTCGAAAATTTCAAGTGGCACTGGTTGTTCGACCTTGACGTTGCCGTTGGTTGTTTGTAAACACGTCAAATAGTTCGAACGTTCTCGAGCAAGATTTTTTCAAAATATATTTACAGAACTTTTAAAGATTTAAAAGAAAAAATATATATTTACAAAACATTTTCTTTAATATTAAATATTTACAAAACTTTTTAGGATTAAAAAAAAAAAACTTTTTTCTATTTACGCAAAACTTTTAATGTAAGTAATAAAACGAACGCATTTAAACAAAATATATTTAAATAAATGGGTGTCTTTCTGAGTACGTTCTTTTTATATATTTACAGAACTTTTTAATAAAAATAATAATAATAATAATAATAATAATAATAATAATAATAATAATAATAATAATATAATAATAATAATGTAAATAAATGGTAAATTTTTACTATATCCCCCAGCATATTATAAACACTCCAACCTTCCTATGTTAAGAACAGCTTTCGGAATAAAGACCTCCAACTTCAAAAGCCGTTTTTAGCATCGGGTGGTTGGGGGTGTTTATACTACGCTGGGGCAGGTCGTAAAATAATACCAAATAAATAAATAAACCGATGTTATAACTGAGAATTTCGGATGATGTCAATTAAAAAATACATAATTAAAAAAAAATTAACTAAAATTATTATAACCAAACTTTTTAATGGCAGAAACAAATATAAAATAACCGATTTGTTCGGATTTTTGCGACCAGGATTAATTTTTAGGTACAGTGTTTTTTTTTTGTTTGTTTTAAAATCTTTCTCTGTGTGTTTTTAATACAATTCAATATTTATGTATACGATGTATGTGCGATGTATGTAGGTGGTCAGTGAAGGAGAAATCCTTCTAGACCGAGGCAATTTTTATGCATAATAAAATCAAAAGTATAAACAATAGAGATTTTCAAAAATATATTTTATTCACATATATTTTATAACTTTTTATTTTTATCAAGATGAAGTATCACAAGGTACAAATCTTTTTATAATTTTCATTTTTATTTAAAAAAAACAACAAAAAAAACTTGCTATTTGCTTACTTCTCCATAAAGACAAATTAAGTACAAGTAAGTTTAGCATCCGAAAATTTCAGTTTCTAATGTTTTGTAATTAATATAGTTCATTCTTTTTATTTATTTATTTGTTTATTTATTTATTTATTATTATTATTATTATTATTATTATTATTATTATTATTATTATTAACATTATGATGATGATGATGATGATCATCATCATCATCATCATCATCATTATTATTTTTTTTTAAAGTTCTGTAAATATATTAAAAAATAACGCACTCAGAAAGACACCCATTTATTTTAATATATTTTATTAAATTTACGTTCGTTTTGTTACTTACACAATACACCAGTACACAATAATACCAGTAATCCATCCCATAGTTAGAAAAGAAAATTGTCTGTTTTTTTAATGTCATTTTCAAGGGTTTCTTTATAACCACCCACTCAGCGATGACAAGGTACTTGTTCTTACAGACCTTTCAAACATTTTTCTGTTGCTATGCCTCTCATAAGTTGTAACTACAATAAAACAATTCGTTTATGTCCGAACTAGTTCAGTATTTTCAAGTATGCTCAAGAAAGTGAATGCGTTGGGTTGATAACACCGCACTGGTGACTCTTCACGAGTTAGGGACACGCATCTGAATAATAAGTATTATTCTTTTTCTCGGAATTGATTCATCAGCTGAAACTGATGATAATGATCAATTTATTTTTCAATTTTCACCCCAAACAAAGCACAGTGACACTTTGAAGCAGGGGGCTACTATCGGGGACATAAGTTGCAGGGATATTATTAAAAGAGATGAGTAGCAAGATGTCTGTTCACATTACATTTGAACTTCTGCATGTCAGTACAGTTGGGAAAGCAGAATCCCGGAAGAAAGTTCCAAAATCTAGCAGTTCTGGGGAAGAAACTATTAGAGTAGAAGGCTTTCTTACACCTAGGGATCTCTGCTGTGTAGAAGTGGGATTTAACTGCTTGTTGGGTTTGTCGGGGATATTTACGTCGAGGGGGTACAAGTGCCTGTAGTTCGTCAGAGCATTCACCATTAAAATACTTGTAGAACAGGCAAAGGGATGCAACATTTCGTCGATGGGACAGAGGCTGAAGCCTAGATGACAGTTCAGGATCTATCAGGTTGCCGACTCTCTTTTGAACCATGTCCAGGAGTGAGAGACCAGTAGCAGATGCACCAGCCCAAATGTGACAGCAGTACTCCATACATGTGCGAATGGTGGCCTTATAGAGGTACAGGATAGTTTCAGGCGAAAGTAGTTTTCAAGCATGGTAGAGAAAGCCCACATTCTTTCTCAGTTCAGAACAATTAAACGAGAGTAACTTGAAAGAAAAGAGATGTAAGCATGACACGCAAAACAACACACACGCTATCGTATTATTATTATTGGCTCACATGGAGCTTCCACACAAGTCAACAAAAGATCTGATTGGAAACCTGTGGTGTTCTCTGGAAGCTGAGTGATAACAAGTCTACTCAGATGTCCAGCTCTCTCCACCTCCTTCGATAGCATTTGCAAATGAATTTGCATCATCGCAACAGCCGCTTACCATTGATTTATCGCTGGTAGTGGCCATTGGTTTATACTGGAATTTAAGTGGCACTCAGCCTCTCCAAGGTCCCAGTTCTCTTTGCGCTTGTCCAGCCAAGGTCTGGTTAACGCTCGCTCCTCGATCTTTCAGTCCTTTTTTACCCTTCTCGGCCCTTTGGTATCACTTTTTTATTGGGGGGAACGGTGGGGAAACAATGGAGGGGATGCATGATGGGGGTGTAGAACTTGTAGATATGCAGCTTCGGTGTTCTTCATTCCCTGTAACGCTTATTCGTTATATTGTCTTCTTGTATTATTATCCATATTCAAGGGTTTTCCTTAATATTTCAGTCGTTTTCATTATCGTCAGTGGTTGTACTTTTGCAGTTATTCCTCTGATTCCAATTTCTGACATTCTTTTTTTGAAGTTTTTCGGAATTGCTCCTAGTGCTCCTAGTATTATCGGTACTATTTTTATTTTCTTCATCATCAAAATTTCTTTTAGCTCTCTGGCTGGCTCTGTGTATTTGCTCTGTTTCTCCTTTTCTTTCATACTCACCCTGTGGTCAGCTGGGACAGAAAAGTCTACAATTTGACAGGGTTTTTCTTTCTTGTTAATTATTACGACATCTGGTCTTCTTGCTTGGATGGGTGTGTTCGTCTGTATGTCCATGTCCCATAGGATTTTGTGGTTCTCGTTTTCGAGTGCTGTTGCGGGTTTATGCTTGTACCATTTGTCTGTACGCTCAAAAGGCAGTCGTTTGCACAATTCCCAGTGTACCGTCCTCTCCACTTGGTCATGCCTGTTTTTGTATTCCTTTTGGGCCAGTTTGCTGCATTCACTCACTATATGGTTTATTGTTTCGTCTCTTTGTCCACATAGTCTGCATTTGCTGTTTTCTTGTGTTTTATCGATCCTTGCTTTGATATGGTTGGTTCTTATCGGGTTATCTTGTGCTGCAGTTATTAGAGATTCAGTTTCTCGGTTTATTATTATTATTATTATTATTATTATTATTATTATTATTATTATTATTATTATTATAATCAATAATTATTAATATATAATAATAGTAATAATAGTATAATATATAAATAATAGTATAATATATAATAATTAATTATTATTAATAATAATTAATTATTATTAATAATAATTATTAATAATAATAATTATTAATAATTATTAATAATTATTAATAATAATAATTAATTAATTATTATTATTATTATTATTA
>NC_136506.1:66935434-67222934 GCF_053919585.1 Euprymna scolopes
CTTTTAGATGACAGCAACAGTCTATTGAACTTTTTAATCCAAATAAAAATAACAACGGTTTGTTATTGATTTAAATTGGCCTATTGCAACGCGCGCATTAAAATAATAGTTCTTATTGAGAGTTGCTTACCATAACATTAGGCATGTAGACTAAATCATCACCTGAGTTAAGTATATATATATATATATATATATATATATATATATATATATATATATATATATATATATATATATATATATATATATAAAGAGGAACAAACCAAGTTATGTCTTCATCGACGTTTCATCTTTATTGCGAGACTTCCTCTGGATGAATGAAATTAAGAAAACAAAACGCCAGTACAAATATTTGAAAATATATTTTTGATGTAATGAAATCTATGACCCTGTTCCATTTCATATATATATATATATATATATATATATATATATATATATATATATATATATATATATATATATATATATATATATATATACTGTTCTCTCAATAGCAGAAACGCTCTATTGAATATATTCAAGCCGATTAATCTAAATGCAAGGTGTATTCAATAAGTTTCCAGCTTTTTTTTACAGGCATTTAAAATTGTTGTAGACTCTTGAAAATTCAAACTAAACATTTTATGAGATGACTGACTATTTTTTATGATGTCAGGTCCAAATGTACAGTTACAGTAGGAATTGTAATATACCTTTCTAAAACCTGTTTTTTTTTTTTTTACAGTTGGTGAATTTCATAAATGCAATCTGAACATTAAGACACTTTAGAAGAACGACAGAGAATAAAATTCTGTTTTAAACTTGGAAAAAATGCTTCAGACTGCTTTTTGACCGTCTTGTATGAATCGGGCATTAGTTTTGAGTGGCATAAGAGATTCAAGGAAGGCATGTGTGTGAGGGATAATGAGAGGTATGGGAGGAGTAAGGAAGTCAGAAAACCAGAGTTGATTTGCTAAATAAATAATTTCAAGGATAAGGACAGTCGTATTTTTATAGTTACAATAAGTGCATAGTTTGATGTCAGTGTGGGAACTGTACACACAATTATATGCAATGAATTGAAGATGCGGGAGATTTGCGCGAAGTTTTTCCCAAGGGTGCTCAGAGAAGATAAGAAAGAAAGGCGTTATGGCCAAAGCTGAGCATCAAGACAGTTCTTCACCCTCCCTATTATCCAGACCTTGCTCCCTGTTATTCCCTACGCCCAAGGAAATCTTCAGAGGATGTCGTTATGAGACAATAAAGGAGACGAAAGAGGCTGTGACGAGGGTCATTGACATGCTCACACAAGAGGACTTCCACGGTGCCTTCCAGAAGTTGTTGGAACTGTAAAAGTGCATTGCAACCGGCGGAGATTACTCGAAGGGGACTGGAATTTCATGTGTATACTATCAATAAAAGTGCCCATACAAAAATGTTTTGAAACTTATAGAAGGCACTTCATATTACGATTCTTTCTCTACTATATCATTATTTCCATGGAAGATGGTCGATTGATTCCCAATCTCTGATCCCCTCCCCCTATAAAAGATATACAGCAAGACCTCGTCTTCTACTACCATTGTGAAGACTATTTTTGTTCCTCTGTGTACGTAGCATAAAACAGAATTTCCATGACGAGAATTGCTTTCCAAGAACTTCTCATCTAACACGTCCCCACAGAACTGCTTCCATTGAAGTCTTCAAGTCCAATGTCAACAAATACTGGTGAAGCTGTCTTTCTTAGTAGTCAAAAGTCTGTACATCTCGCATATCGTTGTCAATCCTCTCACGGTATTGTTCATCATTCAAATGGCAATCACAATAAACTTTTATCTTCGAATCGCTTTTGGTCTACGTGTTGACTTATTAATTAAAAGTTCATCACTAAAAATTAAAAAACAGTCAAAAGCTCGCCATAATTAAAATAATTTAGATGAGAAAATTGTGAATAAATAAAGTTTTATATTTATCAGTCCAAAGTCATGTTATGCCATCTTTTATTTTCCATTCGATCGTAAATATTTTTTTAATGTAACATATAAAACTCGTCGAATATATAAATATACAACTCTAGGAATCTCCATTATCTATACCAAAATATCTTATATATATTTTGGAGAGACAGTTGGGTAACTATGGAACAAACTTGTACGAGGTTACTTCTACAGCTAAACTATCTTTTGCCGAAGCAGATTTCCAGAATTAACCTGAAACTAACGAAGTAGTTCACGAATTAGAAGCCACTAAATAAATGTGTGGCAGACGACAATCAAATCTAAAATGAAAAATATACAAAGTATGATTATTTTTTTTAAAAACCTTAATATAACCCTAAGATAACTCTAACTTAACGAAAAGCTTAAAAAACTCTAACTTAACGAAAAGCTTAAAAAAAAGAAAAAGAAAAAAAAGACAAGTGTTTTTAAATCATTAAAACATTTCTAGAGGAGGACGGATTGAAACATTGTTTCATTGTTTATCTCCAGTTGAAATAAATCTTTCTTGGTGAAGCAAAAAATATTCAAGTGAGATTTTTAATAAGAAAAAAAAAACTCTAGAGAAAAGTTGTTTTATTCAGTACTAAGTGACTGTTTGACGATGGCGATATATAACTCGGCATTCCCGACTGTTTACGCAGATCTCATTCGGCAAAAGTCGTTTATTGTTTTGTTTGTATTCTGTAAAAGCACCTGCACGAAAGACTATGTATTTAAGGGTAAAGTGGACGAACATAGTCAAGGGCGATCTGTAGATTCCCTTTTCATTAGCTAGTATACCGCGGTGTAAAAAAGAGCACATCTTGCCCAGGATCACGCCACCTACTAGTGATCCTTCAGTTTATGATGCTAAATGTTTAGCCAAACAAAACATGAACAAACCTTTTTTCCTAGAACTTCAGACCCGTAAAACTCTGTTCCACTGGACTGATTTCCTATATTCAATTTAAATGTAAAGAAGTTCTTGTTGAGCTGTCCTCATAAATAAACAGATTCTACTCGACTTGTTATCTCACCGACAAACACGCTCATTAACCCATATCCTCAAGTGGCCCTCGAGCCTTGATAAGTGATGGCTTCCATGTAAAAAAAAAAAAATGCAAACGGGAATCAATTTCCATTTTTTGAGACTTTGATATGTCTCGATTGCGGATGGAACCTCGGACTCCCGGTCAAATAACGAGCATTTTAAACGTTATGCCAAATTTGAACCGGTAATGAGAGATCACTTTGCTATAAATTGATCATTTCATCAAACTGAAATGTCTTTATATTTAATTTTTTTAAAACCATTTTTCTCAATTTTAATATTTTTGTCAATGTTTCAGGTTTTTTTCTTTCTGTCTTTTAAAAAATTTCATTTTTATTTTATAACTAGTAAAACTATGAAGCGTTGCCTGCGACAAAATGATAACATATTTCTATTGAAACTCTTATCTCTTTATCTTTCTATATCCACCTTTCTATCTTTCGTTCTGTTTCCCTTATTTCCCTCTCTTTTGACATGCAGAGATAATTTTCTTTTTTATAGATTCCTCGAGGATTGGGGCAGCATAAGGGAAGTAATTCCTTCATAAAAACAGAATTACTATTTATTTAGTACATAAAATAACTGAAAGATCGTCATCCCTCGACGAAATTTGCACCAGTTCAGGGTCAGAGAATGAATAATATTTTTCTAAATTTTAGATGTTATTCACCGAGGTTAACGTTGATCAAAATATATCACCTTTGTTGCTATTTGTCTTGTATTTTTGTTTATATTTTAGCTAGACACACGCACCTACACACACTGGAAACTATATTATAGATTAACAATTATCTAATTTTCTAACATAATGATTTTTTATTAGTACGCGCCGTGTTGGGGAAAAACGTACTTTTTCACTCGAGAATTCATTATGTCTATTATCATGTTTTTTTTTGTTTTTTGTTTTTGTAATTCATAAAATTATTCCATGCTTAAACAAGTTTACATCATACATAGCATTACTTCGTACATATAATATGAATGAGGAATATTAAATGAAGTGTGTCAGCTTTTGTGCATTATTTTCTTCTTTTTTACTTGGGGGTGTCACCACTTATCAAGGCCCGGAGGCTACTCTAGGATAAGGGTTAAGCCTTAGGTAGATTGTGAGACAAAAAGATCTGTAATGGTGGAACTTGTGGAGGACTAGTGTGATTATTTAAGAGGACGACTCAACTGGAGCTAATTCACATTAGTTTTGAAGATGACAATACTGAGTAGTAGACACGTGGTATTTTGTTCCATAGATAAACAGTTCTAGCAAAGAAACTTTGCTCATAAAATTTTCGTTTAGTTTTAGGCACGGATAGAGACTGAGGAAAATTGTTAACGCTTGTTATAGCTAGAATAGTATTATGGGGAGGAACCATAGATTAGAGCTCAGTCGAGTATGTAACGATAGAGATGTGAGAAAGAGAAAGTAGAGAGACGAAAAAATTTCGAAGACGGTTTGGTGCCTTGTTAAGGCAGGAAAGGATAATCTTAGGAGCTCCATCCCAGATGTGGCAATAGTACTCGATCTTAAGACGTATTTGACTTGTGGAACGATTCTACCATTTTCGAGTGATTGTCGCAACGGATCTGATTTAGGTATTCCATTTCTGATCAGAAGTGATGGTCGGTCCCAGAAGTTTGTCGAAGCAGGGTGCTTCCTCAAGACGAGAGCCGTTTACTTCAACTGGGGCTACATGATGATATGAGCGTTGGTGGTAAAAAGATAGGTTTGGCTTTGGATGCATTAAAGGCAACTAGCCATTTTTATCCCATTATAGCAAATACCCCAGGTCGGAGGAAAGAGAATTAGAAAGATCTTGTATTTGAAGTGTTGTCATAAATGATAGTATCGTCTGCTGACGAATGAGTGTATAATATGATTTGGAGGATTGCTGATGAAGATCAGGAGAGTTGAACTCAGGATGGATTCCTGAGGCATGCCAGCATTAATAGTATGAGCCTCAGATGACTGTCCATCAACAACTACTTTAATAGGCATATTAGAAATAAAGGATTTTATACTTGAGAAGACAATTTCAGCTGTTCTGGAAATCTTGTGAAGTAGACCTTTATGCCAAACCTGTAAAATGCCTTAGATATGCCAAGAGGTATTACTCTAGAAATGAGAACATCGTCAATGGATTCACTGATCCTATGCGATATTACCGCTAAGACATACACTGTTGATCTTCCAGAACGGAAACCATATTGCTTGTCGCTGAATAGATTGTTTATGCTAAGGTGGTTCACAACTTCTCTATAAATCACAGACTTAAGCAACTTTCTCATGAGCCACAGGATGCTGAATGGTCTGTACTAAAAATCAGAAGATTGATCCTCCGCTAGATTTTATTTGTTCAATAACTTGTTGAGAAATATCTTTATACGTTTCACTAATACGCCAACGGATTGTGTCATTAGAAAGGGAAATGGCTTGAATCATCTGCTTTGCTTTTATCTCACATACATGTTCAGCCATGTCTAAGGCACAAGGTTTAATCAACTTCTCGGCAATGTTATGAAAGTTCTGGGACTTTGCTAATCGCAGCGATATATGGCTGATGGAATAGCAAGCATTGATTTCCTCTCAGATACAAAACCCTAAATCTACCTCTCTTTATCTCAAATGTAGCACGGTTATCGAATGCATGGGCAGAATGTGAAGCTTCTAGATGCTGTTTCACTATTGAAAGTTTCGGTGACCCTTTTCCAAGAACTTTTAAGCGCAACAGATGCTGAGTCTTCATCATCCACAACAACAAAGTGAAAGCTATATTGGACACATTAATCTAGATATGAACGCTTCTTAGACATAACACAATCTAAAATGAAGTGATTATTTTTTAATTATCAGATACTATAGAATTGTTACCTGCTAGGGGTAAATTTACTCCTGATTGAGAACCTCTACCTTAAAGCAACGTTTTTGTTAGTATAGAAGCTAGTCCCACTTGCAGTTTTTTTAGTACTATGATTGGAATGTTGTCAGAGCCAGTTGCTTTACTGGAATCAAGTTTCTTGATAAGTCTGGAAACATCTCGGACAGATATAGGGATGTTGCTTAAAGTATTTTAGTCCACGAAGTATGCGACCCTTATCTCAAAGGATGGAGTTTAATGAGAAGGTTTTAGCGAAGAGTTTGATTATCGAATGCTAACGTAATAACCTCAGGTCCGTTTAACATGGTTGGGATGTAAGTTTCTTTTTATTAAAAGCAATGTTAATCAATAAAAATTTGATAATATACTTGTTAAATATAGTAAAAACTGTGGCTAATTAGTAGAATAGTGGCGCGATGAAAATACTGTCTTTAATTCTAGAAAGAGATTACTTTATATTCACCAATTAAAAGGCTTTAAAATCTATTTCGAATGTCACCGCCTTCCAATTATGATCGATAACCAATGGATATAAATTCTTAAGGAGATTCTTTGTAGCGGTGCGAAATTCGAAAAAAATTTTGAAGCCTTAAAATTGTCGAAAGTAAGGCTATAGTTACAGTTACCCGTAAGCGAAAAGGAACAGTATTTTGAACTGTGCTACTAACGAATGAATAAATTAATCGTTTTTATCGAATTTTTTTTTTTTTTGCTTAAAAGTATTTAAGAAAGTATTTTTCGTTTCTGGTTTTATCTTGTAAGAAATTTACAACAGAACTCTTCCATCTACCACAACTTTCCTTCTTCTTCCCATATTTGTATATTTCTTTTTCTTTTCTTTGCTTTCTTTTCTCTTGCTAATAGCAGCATGAACAACAAGCTAAATGGAAGATACAAAAAAATGGTTTCCAATGATGCCCGGAAAAAAACAGGTCACATGGCCAACTTACAATAAAATAAGGATCAAATTTCGATTGATCAATTGGAAGTTCATTAATTAAGAGTTTTTCCCCACCTGACACCAGGGCGTGAACACAACAGAATGCTAAAGACGACAGCGAACATTCAAACATCATACCAATGCTTGAAACCACAAAGCTGAATGTACGAGATCCACACATGCTGGGCGTACACAATTACACAACAATGAACATAGCTATTCGTATTATTTGGATTCTTCTTGAGTAACCTACGACCTTCTTCGGGTGCATTTTGTCGAACTTGTAGTGCAAAGATAAAGTATTTGGTGAAATTCGGCTGTAAGTTTCATTTTTCTGAGGTTTAAGTTTCAATCCTTGATTCGGGCGGCACTCAAAATACAATTGCGAATTACTTAGGATTTTTACCCAGTCATGGCTGATGGAATGAGAGCATGCTACCATCGTGGATCAAATAACGAGTTTCGTTTGAAATTTCGTGCATGTTCTAGAGTTCGACAGAAAGATTCCCGAGTTCGACAAGATATACCTGAAGAAGGTCGGAGATCACATCGACCGAAACGAGAAAATAATAAGGTGCAAACATTAGTCTCAAGAATCCAAATAATACGAAATTGGGTATGAATTGATTATTACAGAGGATGGCTCGATAAGAATTTGTTGAAAACGATTTGTTGAAAATTTGTTGAAAATGATTAGTTGAAAATTTGTTAAATTTGTTGAAAACGATTATGTTGTAAGCATCTGAGAAGCAGTCGCGTAGTAATGTTCTACAGTCAGATAATCTTTTAGAATCTGTTCACAGAAGTTTCTTTTGATTTTAATCCCACAGAGAAACGAAAATGATTTAAAATGATTTTTATTGTGTTCGTCTTTAGACTGCAAGACAAAGTGAGGGAGACAAAGACAGAGGGATAGAGAGACTCTTAAGGTATTTAGTTCTCTCCCACCGCAAGAACTGTGAAACCAGGGTCGGAAAGTGTGATTGAGAAGTCAGCACCCCAGAGGAGGAGTAAGTGCCTAGACAGGCTCGTCGGCATTCCTCGGTGAGGGCGCTTCAGGCGATTAGCAATAAACTAACCCCTTTTTCAAAGAGAGAAGGTAAAGCCTGGGAGGATGAACCGTCTAGAACTGCACAGAACTTTACTCTCACTGCAAAATCAACAGGGTCCGGATCATTATAGGAGTGGTCTGTTGTTTTTTTAGAGGGGGGTAGAAGCACATGGCTTTGTTACTTTTGACAGGACATCGCGTCCGCTCGATACGAGGTCTCCAACCAGACTCCTAGAACTTGACATTCTCAAATCAATCATTTTCGTTAATTTGTTCTCACACACGGCTGACTTGTCCGAAATGTCGCCCGCCCCTTTATCTACAATACATCCCATTTATGACTAACCTATTAATTTCTCCCGAACAATATTTTCAGTCAAACAATAACTGGCTGATGCATCCAATAACAGTATAAGAAAGATCAATAAAAATAAAATCAGTTTTTAATGTCGATATAAATTGTTTTTGTTTGTTAACAAAATCTACGCAAACGCAAACTTATGTGTAGGCTACACGAGCTCATATACAAATACGGCCAAGACCAACTAATTTGAGGATCGACGGAAAATCAGCGATGTCTAGGGCCTGTCGGAGGACATCGCTGAAGTTATTGCTACAAAATTTGACGGCGATTCTTCTCCTGATATAAACGTCGCCCGACTGACAACCATGGCATCTGTAACGCATTTTTACATAAAATGCTAGGTATAATTATTCTGGTACTTTTTACTATAAAGTGTTTCACTAACGATGTTTTACTAGTAATGTTCCACTAATGATGTTTCACTAGTGATGTTTCACTAATGATGTTTTACTAGTGATGTTTCACTAATGATGTTTTACTAATGATGTTTCACTAATGATGTTTCACTAGTGATGCTTACCTAGTGATGTTTCACTAGTGATGTTTCACTAATGATGTTTTACTAATGATGTTTCACTAATGATGTTTACCTGGTGATGTTTTACAAATGATGTTTTACTAGTGATGTTTCACTAATGACGTTTCACTAATGATGTTTCACTAATGATGTTTACCTAGTGATGTTTCACTAGTGATGTTTTACTAATGATGTTTCACTAATTATGTTTTACTAATGATGCTTCACTAATGATGTTTTACTAATGATGTTTCACTAATGATGTTTCACTAGTGATGTTTACCTAGTGATGTTTCACTAATGATGTTTTACTAATGGTGTTTCACTAATGATGTTTCACTAACGATGTTTCACTAATGATGTTTACCTAGTGATGTTTCACTAGTGATGTTTTACTAATGATGTTTCACTAATGATGTTTTACTAATGATGCTTCACTAATGATGTTTTACTAATGATGTTTCACTAATGATGTTTCACTAGTGATGTTTACCTAGTGATGTTTCACTAATGATGTTTTACTAATGATGTTTCACTAATCATGTTTACCTAGTGATGTTTCACTAATGATGTTTTACTAGTGATGTTTCACTAGTGATGTTTTACCAATGATGTTTCACTAATGATGTTTACCTGGTGATGTTTTACTAATGATGTTATACTAGTGATGTTTCACTAATGATGTTTTACTAGTGATGTTTCACTAATGATGTTTCACTAATGATGTTTACCTTATGATGTTTCACTAGTGATGTTTTACTAATGATGTTTCACTAATGATGTTTCACTAATGATGTTTTACTAATGATGTTTCACTAATGATGTTTTACTAATGATGTTTCACTAATGATGTTTCACTAATCATGTTTCACTAATGATGTTTACCTAGTGATGTTTCACTAGTGATGTTTTACTAATGATGTTTCACTAATGATGTTTCACTAATGATGTTTTACTAATGATGTTTTACTAATGATGCTTCACTAATGATGTTTCACTAGTGATGTTTTACTAATGATGTTTTACTAATGATGTTTCACTAATGATGTTTCACTAATGATGTTTCACTAGTGATGTTTACCTAGTGATGTTTCACTAATGATGTTTCACTAATGATGTTTACCTAGTGATGTTTCACCAGTGATGTTTTACTAATGATGTTTTACTAATGTTGTTTCACTAATGATGTTTTACTAATTATGCTTCACTAATGATGTTTTACTAATGATGTTTCACTAATGATGTTTCACTAGTCATGTTTACCTAGTGATGTTTCACTAATGATGTTTCACAAATGATGTTTCACTAATGATGTTTACCTAGTGATGTTTCACCAGTGATGTTTTACTAATGATGTTTCACTAATGATGTTTTACTGATGATGCTCCACTAATGATGTTTTACTAATGATGTTTCACTAATGATGTTTCACTAGTGATGTTTACCTAGTGATGTTTCACTAATGATGTTTTACTAATGATGTTTCACTAATGATGTTTTCCTAGTGATGTTTCACTAATGATGTTTTACTAATGATGTTTCACTAATCATGTTTACCTAGTGATGTTTCACTAATGATGTTTTACTAATGATGTTTCACTAGTGATGTTTCACTAGTGATGTTTCACTAATGATGTTTAACTAATGATGTTTCACTAATGATGTTTCACTAGTGATTGTTCACTAATGATGTTTTACTAGTGATGTGTCACTGGTGATGTTTCACTAATGATGTTTCACTAGTGATGTTTTACTAATGATGTTTTACTAATGATGTTTCACTAATGATGTTTTACTAATGATGTTTTACTAATAATGTTTCACTAATTATGTTTCACTAATGATGTTTCACTAGTGATGTTTCACTAGTGATGTTTCACTTGTGATGTTTCACTGATGATGTTTACCTAGTGATGTTTCACTAATGATGTTTTACTAATGATTCTTCACTAATGATGCTTCACTAATGATGTTTCACTAATGATGTTTCACTAGTGATGTTTACGTAGTGATGGTTCACTAGTGATGTTTTACTAATGATGTTTCACTAATGATGTTTTACTAATGATGTTTCACTAATGATGTTTACCTAGTGATGTTTCACTAGTGATGTTTCACTAATGATGTTTTACTAATGATGTTTCACTAATGATGTTTCACTAGTGATGTTTACCTAGTGATGTTTCTCTAGTGATGTTTTACTAATGATGTTTCACTAATGATGTTTTACTAATGATGTTTCAATAATGATTTTTTCCTAGTGATGTTTCACTAGTGATGTTTCACTAATGATGTTTCACTTATGATGTTTTACTAATGATGTTTCACTAATGATGTTCACTAATGATGTTTCACTAATGATGTTCACTAATGATGTTTCACTAATGATGTTTTACTAATGATGTTTCACTAACGATGTTTCACTAATGATGTTTCACTAGTGATGTTTCACTAGTGATGTTTCACTAATGATGTTTTACTAATGATGTTTGACTAATGATGTTTCACTTATGATGTTTCACTAGTGATGTTTCACTAATGATGTTTCACTAGTGATGTTTCACTAATGATGTTTCACTAGTGATGTTTCACTAGTGATTGTTCACTAATGATGTTTTACTAGTGATGTTTCACTGGTGATGTTTCACTAATGATGTTTCACTAGTGATGTTTTACTAATGATGTTTTACTAATGATGTTTACCTTGTGATGTTTCACTAATGATGTTTCACTAGTGATGTTTCACTAATGATGTTTCACTAATGATGTTTTACTAGTGATGTTTCACTTATGATGTTTCACTAATGATGCTTCACTAATGATGCTTCACTACAAAACGGTGCATGTTTTGTTTCTCTACATACCTTCAAATTGTAAAAAGTACCGATGTTTCGTTTTTCCTTCATCTTTTCTCTTTCCAGCTTCCTCGTTGTTACAATCAATGTTTCCCGGGCGATTCTAATATTGCAATAGTCAAATAAGATGAATTTAAAATACTTAAATTTTTTTATTTATTTGTTTATTTATTTATTTTTTTTTACATTTTAATGGATTACAACTTTCGTTTTTAATTCTCTGTTTAAAAAAAATAACAAAACAAAACAATAAAAAACATTAATTTGAAATGCACTTTAGAAATAATTTCCGGTGTTTCAAAATGCGAAATCGTTTTTCCATTTAAAAAATCTTCGGATTGCAATAATTTTTATCTCATTTAAGATTTTTATTTCATTTTAATGAAAAAGAATGGATTCTTTTGCAGAGATCACAACTGTGACAAGACGAAAACGAAGAATATCGATTAAATACGCATGCGTGATCTTTCGCTTTATTTTTCTTTACTTCCGCTGTTTCTTTTAAAACTCATTTCCGTTTTATTCATTTTTGTTATTTCTAACTCCAACCAATCCATTTAACCTTTATTAACCGGCCTATTCGACATAGTGGTTAGAGTTTTCGCTAATGGACCGAGAGATTGGAGTTCAACCTTCGGTCGAGTCATATTATTCAATATATTAATAATACTTTAGCACCAATTTGTAAAGACGAGTTATGGAAGATATGGTTTAGAAATATAAAGGCATTTCTTTTGGATATAAGGGAATTAGCTTCGTTAAGAAATACGAATTTGCAGAGAACAGTGACTGAAGTGTTTTGCAGCTGGGAAAACACATCAAAGCGAAGCGGTAATGCGCATTACGGCGTTAATGAAAAGGTGTGCTGTCTATTTTTATTTAGATCACAAGCTACTTCGGAATGAAAGTAAAGTTGTTAATTACGATTTGAAAGTCTGACTTTTTTGAGAATTGGCGTCATCATGTTTTCGAGAAGTGTTAATTACGATTTATAAGTCGAACATTTTGAGAATTTAGAGTCATTATGTTTTGGAGAAGCCCTAATAACGATTCAAGAGTTTTTGATTTTATTATTTTTCTTGTAGTTGAAAGTCAAAGTTGATGATTAAAGCTAATTAAGTCTAGACATGTATGGAGAGCTACTTATCTATGTCTCTGTGTGGAGGGCTAGTTGTGTCTCGCTGTGTAGTAATATCTACTTTGTGTCTGGTTGTGGCTGTAAGGGATAGTTCTGTCTGGCCGTGTTTGAAGGACTAGTTATATTTGGCTGTGTAGTGAGAGTTAGTTGTAGTTGTGTCTGGCCGTGTAATAAGAAGCCAGTTGTGTCTGGCCGTGTTTGAATGGCTAGTTATGTCTGGCCGTGCATTAAGAGCTAGTTGTGTAGTGAGGACTAGTTGTATTTGATCGTTTATGACACGCTAGATATGTAAGTGTCGATCTGGACACATGTCTATGTGATGTGAAATGATCGTTAAAGGTCATAGGGGCGTATAGTTTTAAAATATAAACGTATTAATTTGCATATGAAAGAATTAATTGCGTTTAGAAAGACGAATTAATGAGAACAATGAATAGAGGTAATGCGAATTACGCCGTCTGTGAAAAAGACTGTTGCTTTGATTTCGATTGCAGAGGAGGAGAGAGAAGATTATTACAGGGGTGCAGACTGATTTTGAAGAGCAATGTCAAGATTACAATAGATGAAATTGGGAACACCAAGTGAGGTATCAGTCCGCCAGGAATCCTACTAATTGATTTCTAAATTTCGTCTTCTTTTACATTCTTGGATGATCCAATCTCAAGAGTATATCAACGGCAAGTATGTGTGAAAGGCTTAATGGTAGTCGTTGTGAGATGAGTGCTACATACAGCGGTGACCAAAAATGGTAAAAGAAAGCTGATAATAAAACTTACGTGTGTGTCAATGGCAAATATTTGTTAAATGCGTAATGATAGTCGCTGAATTTAACATGCAACTCATCCACAAATGAAAAAGCAAGAGATGGACACTTAAATGTTATTTGACGACAATCACTTGGATTGGTGAATTAGTGTGGAGTTGAAAATGGACATCACGCCGGGCGAGTGCTTGAATGTAGAGGTGCAATGACGTGCCCTTTGAAGAGCGATGCCTGAGTTGGTTAGAGAGTACCTATTTGCAATGCCTCCCCACGGGGCAGAGTTAGACACCAGGGTCGTTTTTTAATGTGGAAAGAGTAACTGAAGCTGTAAGCACCAAGCGAGATGCAAGGCTCTCAAAAATCCTGCTGTTTAATCTGGATTTCCTCTCTTTTTATGTTCTTGGAGAAGCCAATCCCGAGCAACGCCGGATTTCCTAGTTAGAGATAAAGCTCTATCTCTTTCCAGAGATTCTGTTCTGTATGGATATACCTGCCCTTATTTCAGAACAAGAAGATATATTTTTTAAAGTTTAAATGCAAATGCATATTATATTATGGATCAACACTAGTCGGCGACGACTCGAATGCTCCCTTCTCGTTGGCTATTATACCGAGATGTAGTAGAGGGGACAGATTCATTCTTGGGAATACTTACACGTAATACTTAAATTGCTAAGTGCTTAATAAAGATGAATCGGGGACGATTGCGTTTGAATTGTCGAAATGCTTCTTTTTTTGTGCTGGATCGTGGTCAGCCCTCAGACATCTAAAGATGATGTGGATGCATCGTGAACGCAAATCACGACGCTCACCCTTCACGTTCACACCTATATATGAATCCAGTTGATGCTCTCTAAATCACATATAAGTATCCGTTTCTATCTTTCCCCTGCATGATTTCCTTTGTATGCTGAATTCTGTTTAACGTGAATACATTAAGCTTTTCACTCATACTCGCTACTGCCCCCCCCCCCCCACACACGTCTTGTTATGTAGCGGCGTGAGTGTATATAAACAGCGTCGATTTAACTGATTCTTTTTAACGTTGTGATATATACAGTCTGTTGTCTAATGGTTAGATTCTATGAAAGTGTATATACGTGTGTATATATGTGTTACAGTTATCTATATGACATATTTATATATGCGTGTTCGTCTATGACCGTACAGCGTTGTGATCGTCTAATCTATAGTTCGTTGTGTGTGTATGTACATTTAAATACGGTTCATGACGGGACAAGAATATACATAAAGAATGGATAATATTTATTTGGGGTGTCAACATCTGGCCCATCGGAAACATATCTGGTCCATCCTTGATCTTGTTCGATGGGAAGCTGCAATAGAAATTCTCCCCTGTCTCTCTGTCTCTCTGTCTCTGTCTCTCTCTCTCTCTCTCTCTCTCTATCTCTCTCTCTCTCTCTCTCTCTCTCTCTCTGCTCCGACTAATTAATTTCCACGTAACTCAAAACGACCACCCCCTGTTTATAACATCATTAATATCCGTTACCAAGATAATCACCTGATATTTTTACATGTCATTATTTTTAAGTTGTCAACTAAATTGTTATAACATTTTTAAGTTACATTCATAAATTAATGTAAATATTTATTTATAAATATTTTGATTATTCTAAAACATATTTTAGCTGAGAAAACATTTTGGCTTGAATAATCATAATAATCCTCGACCAGTACACCTTCAGGATTGCCCGATCAATATCTAATAGTCTTGCTATTCGTTTATCTTATTTTCCTTTTCGATCATCCCGCGTGTGTTGAACTTTTTCCAAAATGATTGCCATTAAACTTTTCACACACACTTGCCATCGACATACACTATAGATAGGTGCACTTTCACCTCTACCACACTCAAAATTAGTTCCCATATTAATTTTGTATGTATTATTATTCATCGGACTACTGTTCTCATCTTGAGTGTGATTTTCACAACATTTCGGCCGATGTAACCTCCGACCTTCTTCAGGTGTATCTTGTCGAACTCGGGAATGTTTCTGTCGAACGCGGGAATTTGGAGGTTATATCGACCGAGACGGTGTGAAAATCACACTCGAGAACAGTAGTTTGATGAATAATAATACGAATAATCAATCCTCATCTCCAAAACTCAGAAACGTTAATTTGGTATGTTTTAAAATACATGTATATACAAGCATATATATATGCATACATATATATGCATACATACATATATATATACACACATACATGTATATACAAGCAAAACCTATTCGCTATTCGGTGGCTATTAATTTTGCTATAGAAGAATTAGTTTTTTTAATGTAAAATTTAAATTTCATATCAAAAGTCGTATAAACTGGTGACATCATTGAATCTCGTCCCGTGAATCTGGTCACGTGTCCCAAGAAACAACAGGAAGTAGATAATGTCTAATGATAAAACTGTTTTCGGGGATTTAGCAGACAAGCCAACAAACGAAAGCAAAAAAGTAAAAAAATTAAATATATAACAAATAAATTTTACCAAAGGCAACATCAGTTACTCTTGTACCTACCATGATCAGTTATGTTGTAACATAATCTAAAGCTTTTATTCGGTTTGAAAAAAAAACCAACGTAGTTATACTAGCAGTTCAGCCCGACTTTGCTTGGGCCCTATGTACATTTCATAACTTGCCCTATGTGTGAATACATTTTATGGATGTTTTAAAATGTTTAGACCAAAATTTGTCCGAGTAATTTCGTAGAGACTGCAAAGGTTTTTTTTTTAATTTGACCCCAATTGTGACTTCTTAACATTTAGTATTTTGGTATCAATTCAAAATACAAAGTCATACTCATGTCCAAGTTACCTACATGTAAAATTTCAATTGTTTAGACCCAAAATTGGCGGAGGAATGTGGTAGAGTCTGCAAAAGTCAACACTTCCAACTTTGACCTTTTGGCAAGATAATTCTCGCCCTAAAACTGATTAAAATGTTTGCCGCATGTCTGAATACCTGTTATGTATAAATTTCAAATATTTAAACTCAAAATTGGCTGAGTAGTTTGATAGACATCGCAAAGGTCAAATCTTTTGAACTTTGACCCCTTGGCAGCTCAAATTTTCGACCTAAACCGATTAAGAAGCTTGCCCTATCTTTGAATACGCTTTATGTAAAATGTCAAATGTTTAGGCCCAAAATTGGCGGAGGAGTTTGGTAGAGTTTTTAAAGGTCAAATCGTTGAACTCTAACCTCTTTACAGCCAAATGTCTGGCCGAAACCCGATTAAAAAGATTTGACCAAATCTTAATAACTCTTGTGCTAAAACTCGAGTCTGCAAACTGAAAATTGACAGAGTAGTTTGTTAGGGAAATATACACACACAGACAATTTCACTGTTATAGATATGTAGATAGATAGATATAGACTGAATGATTTTCAGTACAAATCATCAGGTTTCTTATTTCTCCTTTTTTTAACGCAATTTCTAATTTTTCTAATTCTTTTTGTAATTTTTTTTATTCTTACCGACAATCTGACTGTTCAAAAGATTTTGTTTGCTAAGACCTCAGCGATGACGCCATTTTTCAGCTCACACGCTTTAATAATATTTATTGCGAAGATCACGATACAGCATTCTTTCCTGCCTTGCCAGAGTACAAATTTAATTGGGGTAGGATGGGAGTTTTTTTTGTCTCCAAAATTACCAAAATCTCGGCCATTGTTGAGATTATTTGTCGAATGGTGTATTATTCTGGTTCTGTACAGTTCTAGGAGGTCCACCCTCTCAGACTTTGTCCATTTGAGAAGAATGTGCTTTGTTTCTAATTTTGAAGCGCTTCTACCGGAGAATGCCGACGGGGTTTCCCAGGCATTTTTTACAGGACAGTGTATTCTCCCTGTAGGGAGCTGGCTTTTCAATTCTTACTTTCCAACCCTTGTGTCACATCACCCCGTTGTAGAAGGGAGATAAATATTGGGGAAGGGGGTTTCTTCTATTTTCTGCAACCTCCTGAGATATTGCTAATTTCTATATGATTTCCATGGAAGATGCTCGACTTTGCTCCAATCTTTAGTCTCCTCTCTGGTAAAACATTCGCAGCATTAACTCGTCTGACGACTACACCGACAATAGACTTTTCGTTTCTCCCTTCATGTGCCGAGCGTCATGAGGGATTTCCATGAGCAGAGCTTCGCAAGACATTTCCGCCCATGGAACACGTTACAGCAGAACTGCTTCTCTGTTGAATTAAATTTGTCCATCCTTAAATCCTATGTCAAGAAATTCCTGTCATGGACTGCTGCATAAGAAACAAACGCAGTTCATGCCATTGATCATATTAGTACTCCCATAGTGTTCATCCGCTTTCAGCTGGCAATTATTTCTGTTTCGTTATTACTTTTTCTCTTTGATAAGTCGTGACACAATAACAAGAAAGAAAAGCCCTGTTAAATAGTAGACTTTGCTATTCCAGCTGACTACAGGGTGAATATCAAAGAAAAGGAGAAACAGAGCAAATACACGGAGCTAGCCAGAGAGCTGAAAGGAATATAGATGATGAAGAAAATCAAAATAATACCTATAATAGTAGGAGCACTAGGAAGAATCCCGAAAAAACTTTGAAAAAAGAATGGGAGAAATTGGAATCAAAGGAATGAATGGAAAAATACAACGAACAACAATAATAAAAATAGCTGAAATATATTAATAAAAATTGTGGGTGGTGGAGACTAACACATAGGAGCAAATAAGTGAAACCAATTAGCCAAGTAGAGTCAAGGAGAAAGGAAAGACCGAGGAACTGACCAGACCTCAGCCAGATAAGCGCGAAGAGAACTGAGACTTTGGGGAGGTTTATTGCCACTCAAATTCCAGTAAAAACCAATAACCACTGCCAACGAGAAATCAATGGCAAACAGCTGTTGTGATAATGCATTTGCAAATGTTATCGAAAGAGGTGGATATTATTGGAAATCTAGGGAGACTTGTTGTCACTCAGCCCCAGGAAACACCACAGGCTATTTTAAGGAGAGATCTACGATGACCTGCACGAAAACTTCTTGTGGGCCGCCAATAATAATAATAATAATAATAATAATAATAATAATAATAATAATAATTTAAAAAAAGAAGATATATTTTACTAATTATGTTCGGCAAATTAAGGCACGATAACTGCTTGTGTGTGTGTGTGTGTGTGTGTGTGTGTGTGTGTGTGTGTGTGCGCGCGCGCGCGTGTGTGTGTGTTTTCAGACTGACGGAAAGGGTTGATATACCGTAAAACAAAAACAACCAACCAACCAGACTGACGGGCCAGGATTTGGGAGAGATAAGATAATGTGTTATCTATTATTTATTTTGTAAAGATTTACTATGTAAACACCCCCCAAAACACACACACACACACACACACACACACACACACACACACACATACACATATATATAAGCAAATATGATATTTTAAAACATATTTTTTCTTTTAACTTAAACGAACTTTTTCCTTTTCATGTTTGATTCGTATTTATTTTAATTTTTTCCTAAAGTCTGAAAAAAGTTGTTTATTTTCACAAAGATTTTAGTGAAAGAAAAAAATATCTGAATCAATTTGCCTTAATTTCTTGAGCCTTAATTTGTTGGGCACAAATATTGCAGGAATAGAGAATCAGCAGGAGCAGTTGTGCCTTGTCGTAAAATTGTGCGTGTCTTAATTTGTCGTACGTCAAAGACTTATTCATATAAACTCATTATTTTCAAAATAGTTCACAAATATATTTTCTTGCTTTTAACAAACACCATAAGTATTTTTTTTTGTTGTTGTTTTTCTGGTATTATCATTATTTACCATCGTACATATCCCCTCCCCCTACCCTGCGGCTGTGTACCCTTATCTTACCCATAAGATACACTTTGGTTGCTAACCTCATTCGGTAGGCGATACGCTGTCTAAGTCAACAGATTGCTTTTGGTTGCTCTTATTTTAATCCAAGCGACTCCCGAAAAAAAAAAAAAAAAAAAAGGCAAACTCTTTTATCTGATATTAATACCGATGCTTTTCAACAGTCACGGTGACTTAAAATAGGACCATCTCCCCTTAGAATATTAAGTAGCTCCTCTCTCTATTGAACACCCCCCCCCTCAAATCTTCCCCGTTCTCTACGAAAATAAACAAGCACCTGCACTCTTCACAAATTTTTCCACCTTTCCTGCGCCTCAGCTACATCGACTGCTTTTTTGTTTTTTGTTTGTTTGTTTTTTTTTTTTTTTTTTTAGTTTTTCTTTTTTCTTTTTGCTTACCTAAATACCTGTGTATTTACAGAATTATAAAGATGTACTAACTTCTCAAGTTACTTACACTGCGACTTACAGAGAAGATACCAGTTGGTTCATTTGTCGGAGTAACACATCTCGATGCTAGTGTTGAGTAACAGATCTTTGCATAAGAAAATAAATTGATATCTTTTCTTCGTTGGTTTGTGCTCAAACTAAAACGAAACAGAAAGAGAGCGATGATTTAGGAAGAAAAGGAGGCTTAGCGCTTATTATATCAAAGTTAAAAAAAAAAAATACGAAAAATCTTAATCCATGTAATTCCCAAAATGAATAGGGGTAACTGAATTACAGCTTAAGAAAAGTTTCGAATCTTACTAGCAGCAGTCCTTTAAGCAAATGTGAGTTTATAGAATATACTAGCAGTTCAGCCCGGCTTTGCTCGGGCCCTATGTCTAGTTCCTAACTTGCCTCACATGTGAACACACTTTATGTAAGATTTCAGATGTTTAAACCAAAATTTGTCTAAGTAATGTCGTAGAGACCGCAGACGTCAATATTTTTTTTAATTTGACCCTAATTTTGAACCCTTCACATTTATTATTTTGGTCTCAAATCAAAATACAAAGTTTTACCCATGTCCCAGTTAAGTACATCTAAAATTTCAAGTCTTCAGACCCAAAATTGGCGGAGGACTTTGGTAGAATCTGCAATGATCAACTCTTTCAACTTTGACCTTTTGGCAGCATAAATATTCGCCCCAAAACTGATTAAAATGCTTGCCGCATGTCTGGATACCCGTTATGTATAAATTTCAAATGTTTAGACCCAAATTTGGCCGAGTAGTTTGCTACACACCGCAAAGGTCAAATTGTTTTAATTTTGACCTTGGCAGCAAAATTATCGGCCAAAATATGATTTAAAAACCTTAGCCTAATACACTTTATGTAAAATTTCAAATGTTTAGACCAAAAATTGGCTGAGTAATTTGGTAGAGACTGCAGAGGTCAAATTTTATTTAACTTTGACCCCAATTTTTACCATTTAACATCTATTGCTTTGGACTCTAATCAAATAAAAAAAGTGTGACCCATGTTAAAGGAACCTACATCTAAAATTTCAAGTTTTTAGACCCAAAATTAGCGGAGGAGTTTTTTTTTTTTAGAGTTTTCAAAGGTCAAATCGTTGAACTTTGACCCCTTTGAATGTGTGAAAATAAGGATATTTATTTGAATAAAAAATAACAGTTTGTCAAAATATTCCCCCCCCCCTTTAAAAAAATTGTCCTACAACATTTTTACATTCTTTTTCTTTCTTTCTTCTGAATTATCATCGGTCTCCCACTTCCTTTGTTGGTTCATTTTTTACACAAATTTCTTTCCAATTTTTCTATTGATTTATTTTTGATAAAATACTATACTTTCATAGAAAAAGAAAATCGGTGAAAGTTTTTAATTTCCGAGATTTTTCAGTGCGTGCTCACAGACATGTCTATAGTAAAATTAAACCCTCGTGTTTTCCCCTCTGTCAACTTCAGGAAGAACGGGCATTGAACGCCTCCAGAAAAGACAAAGGCGACATGATTCCATTTCCGTTTTATAAAAACCAGGATTCTTTTTTTTTTTTTTTTGCAAGCTATCTACTAGTTGGCCAGTTGTGTACGATAGGTTCAACGAGCGAGATCGGAGATGTGCCGCTGTATAACCTGAACCCGCTCGAGTACTTCGTTTGGTCATACGTCGAGAACATCACCAACATGACCTCCCACAACACCAAAGCAAGCCTGATCGCCGCCGTCCGTCGAGTATTCGCTGAGCTTCCGCAGGCGAGTAGAAAAGGTATGGTCTTAGTTCCGGCCCCGCATCCAGGTGATGATTGAGGCTGAAGACGGCTACATTGAATGGATGTTATTTCTACTATATAACCAAGTTACCTGAATTAATTTTTTCAATAAAAGTTTTAAAGCTGTAGTGTTGTTTTATTTAGGGCGATAAATTTATCATTCCACCCTGTAGTATGTTCTTATTAAAGACTCACTGGAAAATAAAAGAAATTTAGTTTAAAAAAAAAACACCTTCTAAATATTTTACTTTACGAAGAGTCGTCCGACTATGATGCACAACGAACTCTTTAACTTCTATAGATCTCCCATACATTATATCTTGGTACTGTAACAATATCTTATGCAGCTCGTTTCTTTAAAAATAATCATTTATGGCTTAACTAAACGTACGTACTTGTAAAGCAGTTATTTTTTTATTTGACAGAATTCGCTACCATTGCAACTGAGATTTCAAGTTAGAAAAAAATATAAGATCAGTGTTTGATCTGTTGTGACTTTGTATCTTGGATCAACACTTTGACGTGGTGATTGACTTGTAATGCTTCGTTAATCGCGAGAGTAATAGAGCCTGAGGCATATGCAACTGGTAGGGCCAGCCAAGGTGGTAACGACAAGATCGATCCAACCGACAAGTTCTAATGATGTTCTCGGGTGGAAAAAACTTAATGAAGTTGGATCAGTGGGCGACGGCTGTAACTTATCCATCGGCACCAGTCGTTTAGAATCTTACCATTGTGAACTGGGATATAACATATGGACTTTTGGAGGAAAGTGTTCACTCTGGAGCGCACACGTAATAAAAAGAATGTGCACAAGTATCTGGTTTTCTGAATTGGAACACAATCGTCATCTTCATCAATTAGGGGTAATCATTGTGGTCATTATTTTATTTTTTAGAAGGAAAATGTAATATTGTTTTGCTTACATCTCCGGACTTTCTCATTATTAATGTTGGAGAAAAGAATCCTTTCCTTTTCCCTTACTTCGTAGCATTCAGCTTTGAAATAGTTGCTTCGTATAGGCTATGACAACCACAGCAGTTTATATTGGATCATGGTAAGAATTCTCGGTGACTACAACTGTCAGTTTTTCATACCTACTTACCGTCTCCACATTTCTTTTTTTTTTTTTTATCGTATTGTATTCTCTTTATTTTGCTAGTGCAACAAAAAATAACTTTCGGATCTTCTTCTATGTGCTTAGCACCAGAAAAATATTCATGAACAGTTGCTTTTCAAAAACATTCTATCTATGGAACACATTAGCACGGATTACTTCCCTGCGAGCTACAAATTTGAACGAATATTTGTCATAAATCGGTCCCGTAAGTCTTAAAAGTCTGTCCACTCCATTCCTCATTTTCAATCCTCTCATTATATTCTTCATCATTTAACTAACAATTCACATATATGATTAACCATTAATCTTGAGTAATTTCTGGCCTTGATAAATGTTCATTCTTTAGTAAAAGAATGTATTTAGGTAGATTGTACATGTCGTTTTTTTTTTCCTTTTTTTTTTTTAAATAAGTTTTATTTATTTTTAATCTCCAAAAACAAACAAAAATATCTTTCAAGAAATTTTCCGCCCCGGGCATCTTTATTACTTATTTTTATCCCAAGAGATGAAATACTGAACGGATTCTGTCTCAGGCGAATCCGGTCATTTTGTCTAAATGTGGTATGATTCATTTCGGTTCCAAGAGGCCATTCTTCCAGGCATTACCTTCTCCTTCGGGAGGAGTGTATTGCTAGTCGTCCGTACTAGACATCGTCGACTGTTGTTTTTGTAGCTTTTCAAAATCGCCCTTCAGAGGAGCTAAATGCCCTCTCTTTTATGCTAAACTGACTTCATGTCTAATCTTGTGCAAATGGAAAGCTGGTAGGGTCACAGGCCTCTGTAATATTACGAAGGTCGTTGTAGGGTACTCTTGCCTCCTCACCGATAATGATGATAAGATTCAATCCCGACATGCATCATTTTTATCTCGCCTTCTATTTCTCTCCATCGTTCCCTTTATTTCTCATTCTGTTACTATTATCTCCCTTTTCTTCTTTCCTATATCTTTCGCTCCCTTTTCCGTCTTTCTTCTTTTTCATATCTACTCTCGAATTATCTTTGTTAATTCTAATTCCTCTTCTATTTAGTATCCACCCTCTCTATCTCATCTTCCCTTTCCTTTTCTTTTGTTGCCCTCGTACTTTATCTCTCTCCGTTCTTCTTGTCGCTATTTTGTTTCGTTTTCTATCTATCTATCTATCTATCTATCTATCTATCTATCTATCTATCTGTCTGTCTGTCTGTCTGTCCATCTATCTATCTATCTATCTATCTATCTATCTATCTGTTACCGTAAATGTTTGTCTGTCCCGTTTATTATTTATTTATTACTATTATTTAATCGTTTACTTTTACTTCGGTTTCTTTTTACTTTTACGGGTACTTTTACGTTTACTACTAAGCGTGTGTGTGTGTTTATCACAATTCTTACATATACGGGCGTGGGTATGTATGCTCTTATGCATGTTACGTGCAGTTCACTGTTACATGTGTGTGTGTGTGTGTGTGTCTCTCTCTCTCTCTCTCTCTCTCTCTCTCTCTCTCTGTGTTCTTATCCTTACATCGTTTCTTGTCTTTAAAGTTTTCGAGACATGTACGTGCAAATGTATAATGCGCACATACCTGGTTGCCTTGGCTAGCGGATCATATCTTCTTGGACGCTGGTCTGCCATCTCGTTGGGAAGTGGTCACTGCATACAGATGCATCGATAAACAACAAGATGGATTTGAAGCTTCAATCTTTTATTTCAAGGCATGCCTATCATCTCGGACCCTGGTTGTCAGAAAGCCGAATCTCCGATCTGCATTCTCTGCTGCCCAAAACCAACTCTCAGCTCATGTGGTCGTCAACCGGAAGGCTACGACCACAATTCCCGTGTACCCCCTAATTTCCGGTGCATGTCACCCCTAATTTCCGGTGCATTCGCTCTAGGTTGATACCTGTCAAACCTAATCTTTTGTGACCCTGCTAACTCGCTGATGGGAAATGAAAATATGCTTACATAACTTTCTATTTCTAAAACTACCTATATAGCAATTAAGCTGGGATTCCCAATCTTATATATTAAATGTTCATTCCTTAGACGTGTAGAAGAAGAAAGCTCTTAGAATGATGAGATAGTGTTCACTGTTCAGACATTGTGTAGACATGAGATGTAGATTCACATTGTGGATATGAGATGTCGAGACGTGTATGTAATGACATTTTATAACACAGACATATAGACATATAATACAATTTTCACTTTACCTGTTTGTAAGAATCACAAACACAAGACGACGTTTTATCAAAACACATAATGCGTTTATTTCTTCACGACCGGCCGTGGTTTTCATCATCAAGAATTCACAGCTTCATATTTTAGTTTCAAAGTGATCGTCTCGCTTCCTAGACGTTCGAATTCCCAGACCCTCTCTGAGTTTCTCACTGACTGTCTCTAACTAACTAACTCTCACTTCCTATATTGAGAAATCCATGCATGTCCGGCCAACATGATCAAACTCACGTGCCATCACATGCGCGTGTCGCACGTTTCCCGAACATTCTGATTTTTCAATAACCTATTTTTTCTTTATTTTCACAAAGGAATTCAACCTACATATCTAATTTATTTAACCCATATTTTATTATCCAGATTCTTTCTAACAATTGAATAGTTTATTTATTATTTATTTCATCAGAATTAACAATTTACTGGACATTCCATTTAAACCTATTGTTCTTTAAAACTTATGTCCAGGGTTCGATTTCTGCTTTCTCTCATTTTATTTTCATTTTAAGTAATCTCTCTATTTTTATACTTACATGAAAAGAGGACAGCCCTTAACATGTAACACCAATACTACATATCTATCTATCTATCTATCTATCTATCTATCTATGGGGTATTTTCTCTGCTTGTCTCTCCTATTCTATCTCTCTCTATTTCTCTCAGCTTGTTGTCTTTCTCCTTAACTATATCCTCCTTTCTCTCTATCATTCTCTCTTCCTTTCTTTCTTTCTTTCTCTACTTCTCTACTTCTCTTACTCTTTCTCTCTTGATATCTTTTACGCATTCGCTCTCGCTCCCCCTCTCTTTCTCTACCTACCTATCTCTGATTCACTTCTTTGTTCATTTGCTTTGTTTATGCCCACGACTTGAAATAAGAGAAACATTATTATCCCAAATAATATAGCACTAACTCATTGACGAATCTTTTCCACAATAAAGAGTGTGCGAGCGCGCACGCGCGTGTGTGCATAGCAGGGGGTTCCTTGCTTGAAAAAAATTCAAGCAAGACTACCCAAGTATATAAGAAAACAATTACGGCATTTTAGTCTGTATTTGTCATCAATTTACTTGTGGGCAAAATTTGACATGACGTCGATTTTTAATGTGAAATGTGAACTTCAGCTCAGTCAAAAAATGACACTTTCGATTTAAATAAGATTAAAATTTGCATCAATCTAGAACACATCTTCTCGCTTGATTGAGAACAAAAAAGATTAAGTGCAACATCAGAACAGATACGACACTTTGCTCCGAGACAAAAGGCGAAAGAGTATATGACCCTTCCTCAACTAGAAAAACTATTTTTCGATTGTAATAGTCACGATTTTTTAAAACTAATATTGAGTCGCCACTTATCTAGACTTAAAGGTCACTCCCCACTATGCCTCCACTACGGCCTCTCTAAATTAAATTAAAAATAAGCAAATAAAAAAAGGAAGCTTTTAATTCCCTCTTTAAAAAATGAGAAATAAAAATGACACCCCTCTAAAAAAAATCTTCCCTTGTGCGGACGGAACTCTTCAATGGCGAATCCTCCCCACAAAAAAAAAAAAAAAATAGACAAGACGCAGCCATCTTAGTTGGAAATTTAAAAGCAGTAAAGCGAGTTAATTATTAGTTATTTGAGCTGAAATAAAAGGTATTTAAAAGTGCTTAAAACAGCAAAAAATGATGCGGGTAGGTTGCAACGTATTTGCTCGGTTACATAAATTGGTTGCTACGCCGTTTGATTTGTTTCTTATGCGCGCCGAGAATGTATAAGCGCTTGATCGTTCAAAATGGCCACCAGTGATAACATAAGATATTACATTGTATAATAAAGGTCTTTTTATCCAGAAAACTACTTGCTTGCGCAAAATTAAAATGTGATATTCGTTTATAGCATTCTCAAAAACTAATAAAAGCCGCCATTTTAAAGGTGGGTGTTTAAGAGGAAAGAAAGTAAAAAAAAAATATCAGACATATTAAATATTTTTGTAATGCGTTTTTCTTTTTTCTTTTAAAAAATTATTAATAAACAGACGCAGACATTCTTTACGATTATGCGATTTATATTTAACTAGCCTGCGTGCCCGGCGTTGCCTGGGAGTTTGGATGTGTGTGTTGAGCACAAAGAAGTGGTAGTAGGCAGGTAGGCTTGAACCCGTAACGCGAAAGCGGAAAAGAAAGTGAAAGAAACCTTACCTCTACTCCACGACGTGACTGAAAGTTCGGAACGTTGTAATTAGTAAAGATATTTCAACCGATACGACGACTTGACAAAATGACAACGCAAAAAACAAAAAACAAACAAAAACAAACGACCCTCATTGTAGATAACAGTCCAGTTGAGGGTGAAAGAATTAATGTTTTTGGTCAATTCTTCGAAATTTGTCGTCCGAGACGCCAAGCTTCAAAATGATACCAATCTCGTGAAAATCCATCGCCTCTGTCGAATGTTTTAGGCAAACACACATATATACATACATACATTTAAACAGACAGGTGAGATTTATATAATGGATTTAAATTAATAAAATAATACATTTAATTACAAATACAAAAACTTTTGGCCTTCAAACAAAGAAGCACTTTGGATTGATAAAAACGTTTTAATTATCTCAGTCTGTATTTAAATATTTTTAAAAAACATTAACTTTGGCGGCAAATATATTTTAATAATGTTTTTTAATATTAATATTTTTATGTTTGACGTTCATCTTTGTCGCCAACTGTTATATCTGACGTTCATCCTCGTCGCCAGCTTTTATGTTTGCAGGTTGAACCAAATAACGTATAAGGCAATACAAATGAAGACTCAACAAACAAAGGTAGATCAATAATAAGTGTATTAGCAAAAGTATATTTACAGTATATTTACATAATGGTTGTCAGGTAAGAGAGTCTTGGCTGGAGAACATATCTGCTCTCGGCTCGGCCTTCGGTTGCTTCTGGTTAACACACACTCAGACTAACTGAATCTTGCTATTTATGTGTAATATTATCCACATATGTAAATGAGTGGGTGCCACCACAAAAATTTTTAACTTAATCTCATGCTATATGTGATGAGTACAACACAACAGCACAATAGAGATTTGAGATTTTTTCATTATACTGCAAACCATTCACGTTAGTTTATGAATCCAATAAACAAAATCCACTGTAGTTGAAAATAAAAAGCTATTGAAATCGTCATAAATGGTTTATTAAATTAATGTTCTGTTCATTTTTGGAGGTCATTGATCTATTTTTCAATGTAAAATGTTTTTTTTTTTACTTTAAAGGCAGTGGCCGCCAGCGATTATATCATTGTGAACTTAAATTCCTATCTGAAGGAATCTCTATGGCCATGAAAAATACCCAGAAAAAATATTTTAGGCAAGTAAATATATAAATAAAATTAAATTAAAGTTATAAAAAGATTTTTGAATAAATTTATGTATTTGTTTAATCTTATTTTGTTTGTTTTTATTTGTTGCTTACAGAAAAATAGAACTGAAATAGTTTGTAACTGCTCTCTGCAATGTTTCATTTGTTTTGTAAATTAAACTTAATATTTAATATTTGATACATAAAAATTGCCTAGGTCGAGAAGAAGTTCTTCTTTACACACCGAAGACAATAAAAGGACAATCCAAAATTCTCATTTAAAAAAATCACGATTTTTACCTTCGTTTATTAAAGTATTTTGTTAAAAAGAAAAGAAAAAAAGACCCCCCCAAGAAAAAAAGCATCCAAATAAAAAAAAATATGTATTACATCACTTTTCTTTAAATCTAAAAAAATATATCATTCGAACACTGTAGTGTTTGAATATATGGTTAAGTGTCAGTTTTAGTCATTTAAAACTGCTTTAAAGCTTCACTGCTTGCTCATTTTTCGACCAAATTTCAAACAATTATTGCAGTTTATAAGACACATTTTCACCTATGTTGTGAAAATAAAAAGTTCAATTTTCGTTCAGTAAAACACAAGTTATGACGAATTTTCTGCTGTTCAAAATCGTAAAATATGTAAGGCCGTGAGCAACGCTTTTTATGACTGGTTTCCATAGCAACATCGTCGTGTCATCGACTACTGTCGCGAAAACAGAGGTAACTCGTGAAACAGACAGAATGAAAGCATGAAAGGAAAAATAATTGGGGGAATTTTATTGAAAGCAGACGAGTGTCTTACATTGTTATTACATATGTGTTTATTAGGGGGAAAAATAAGAATGGACAAAGAACAAATGATATTATCTGAATAAAAGACTAGATGCCATACAGGGATGTCTTCACAGGAATAGATTTCTGCTATCACTCCTTAAATGTAACTGAGGTATAACTTTTTACAACAATAAGGATCATCTGATGCTAGGATTAAATTTTAATGTAGAGTTAAATAGCTGGAAATGTTATAATCTAAATGAAGGATCCAAATCTAACATGCGAATATAGTTTCTACTATTCTAAACCGGGTAAGACATATAAATAAAGTATAAAGCTCATCTAAGAATGGAATTTTTTTCTCCATAACGGTGAGCATTTTTGTATTCAGTTGTAGCAGTATTGATGGTGAAATAAGTGATACCCTCTTCAAATCAATAAAACAACTGAACAATAAACAAGTTATTAAAATTAAATTAGCAATTTAGGGGGCTGAAAATTAATTTAATTGATTTTGTCATCTGACATCTTAAGTTGGTAGAATCCATGCTGATTTACTTATTCACTTACTTTACTCCTTGTTCTAAATGTCTTTACGCATAAATACAGGAGTAGACATCGTCTCATCGGAGTGAAACACATTTGTAGCTATTGAGCGTTTTTTTTGTCAGAATAATAATAATATATACTATTTTATTTAGATACCCAAGAATACAACACACGAATTATAAGACATGAGCAGCATAAGTGATTAATAACAGATGTGGGTTCAGCCCATTGGTAAAAACCAATTTTTTTAAGATTAAAAACATAATTGATATCCTTAATTTGTTTAATAAACAATCGTAGCATGATCTGGATCTGTCTGATTAAATTGATTATTAAATAATAGACGCCTTCAAGTAATCAATAGACCGAAAACATCAAACGGCCTGAATTATCTTCCTTTAGCTGTTATAGGAAATAAAAATCGACCCAGTTTCCAACAGAATTAACTAGTAGCAATTAACAACATAATTCGATTATCTCCCTTCATAATTTTTCTTTAGTAACGATATGAATCAATCAACTTTTATTTCAAGGCATGCCTATCATCTCGGACCCTAGTTGTCAGAGAGCCGAATCTCCGATCTGCATTCTCTGCTGCCCAAAACCAACTCTCAGCTCATGTGGTCGTCAACCGGAAGACTACGACCACAATTCCCGTGTCACCCCTAATTTCCGGTGCATGTCATCCCTAATTTCCGGTGCATTCGCTCTAGGTTGATACCTGTCAAACCTAACCTTTTGTGACCCTGCTAACTCGCTGATGGGAAATGAAAATATGCTTACATAACTTTCTATTTCTAAAACTACCTATATAGCAATTAAGCTGGGATTCCCAATACTACATATCTATCTATCTATCTATCTATCTATCTATCTATCAGTGTGATATTTTCTCTGCTTGTCTCTCCTATTATATCTCTCTCTATTTCTCTCAGCTTGTTGTCTTTCTCTTTAACTATATCCTCCTGTCTCTCTATCATTCTCTCTTCCTTTCTTTCTTTCTTTCTGTCTTTCTCTACTTCTCTTACTCTTTCTCTCGTTATATCTTTTACGCATTCCCTCACGCTCCCCCTCTCTTTCTCTACCTACCTATCTCTGATTCACTTCTTTGTTCATTTGCTTTGTTTATGCCCACAACTTGAAATAAGAGAAACATTATCATCCCAAATAATATAGCACTAACTCATTGACGAATCTTTTCCACAATAAGGAGTGTGCGAGCGCGCACGCGCACGCGCGTGTGTGTATAGCTGGGGGTTCTTGCTTGAACAAAATTCAAGTAAGACTACCCAAGTATATAAGAAAACAATTACGGCATTTTTTTCGGTATATGTCATCAATTTACTTGTGGGCAAAATTTGACATGACGTCGATTTTTAATGTGAAATGTGAACTTCAGCTCAGTCAAAAAATGACACTTTCGATTTAAATAAGATTAAAATTTGCATCAATCTTGAACACATCTTCTCGATTGATTAAGAACAAAAAAGATTAAGTACAACATCAGAACAGATACGACACTTTGCTCCGAGACAAAAGCCGAAAGAGTATATGACCCTTCCTCAACTAGAAAAACTATTTTTCGATTGTAATAGTCACGATTTTTTAAAACTAATATTGAGTCGCCACTTATCTAGACTTAAAAGTCACTGCCCACTATGCCTCCACTACGGCCTCTCTAAATTAAATTAAAAATAAGCAAATAAAAAAAGGAAGCTTTTAATTACCTCTTTAAAAAATGAGAAATAAAAATGACATCTCTCTAAAAAAAATCTTCCCTTGTGCGGACGGAAGTCTTTAATGGCCAATCCTCCCCACAAAAAAAAAAAAAAAAAAAAATAGACAAGACGCAGCCATCTTAGTTGGAAATTTAAAAGCAGTAAAGCGAGTTAATTATTAGTTATTTGAGCTGAAATAAAAGGTATTTAAAAGTGCTTAAAACAGCAAAAAATGATGCGGGTAGGTTGCAACGTATTTGCTCGGTTACATAAATTGGTTGCTACGCCGTTTGATTTGTTTCTTATGCGCGCCGAGAATGTATAAGCGCTTGATCGTTCAAAATGGTCACCAGTGATAACATAAGATATTACATTATATAATAAAGGTCTTTTTATCCAGAAAACTACTTGCCTCCGCAAAATTAAAATGTGATATTCGTTTATAGCATTCTCAAAAACTTATAAAAGCCGCCATTTTAAAGGTGGGTGTTTAAGAGGAAAGAAAGTAAAAAAAAAATATCAGACATATTAAATATTTTTGTAATGCGTTTATCTTTTTTCTTTTAAAAAATTATTAATAAACAGACGCAGACATTCTTTACGATTATGCGATTTATATTTAGCTAGCCTGCGTGCCCGGCGTTGCCTGGGAGTTTGGATGTGTGTGTTGAGCACAAAGAAGTGGTAGTAGGCAGGTAGGCTTGAACCCGTAACGCGAAAGCGGAAAAGAAAGTGAAAGAAACCTTACCTCTACTCCACGACGTGACTGAAAGATTGTAGATAACAGCCCAGTTGAGGGTGAAAGAATTAATGTTTTTGGTCAATTCTTCGAAATTTGTCGTCCGAGACGCCAAGCTTCAAAATGATACCAATCTCGTGAAAATCCATCGCCTCTGTCGAATGTTTTAGGCAAACACACATATATACATACATACATTTAAACAGACAGGTGAGATTTATATAATGATTTTAAATTAATAAAATAATACATTTAATTACAAATACAAAAACTTTTGGCCTTCAAACAAAGAAGCACTTTGGATTGATAAAAACGTTTTAATTATCTCAGTCTGTATTTAAATATTTTTAAAAACATTAACTTTGGCGGCAAATATATTTTAATAATGTTTTTTAATATTAATTTTTTATGTTTGACGTTCATCTTCGTCGCCAACTGTTATATCTGACGTTCATCCTCGTCGCCAGCTTTTATGTTTGCAGGTTGAACCAAATAACGTATAAGGCAATACAAATGAAGACTCAACAAACAAAGGTAGATCAATAATAAGTGTATTAGGAAAAAGTATATTTACAGTATATTTACATAATGGTTGTCAGGTAAGAGAGTCTTGGCTGGAGAACATATCTGCTCTCGGCTCGGCCTTCGGTTGCTTCTGGTTAACACACACTCAGACTAACTGAATCTTGCTATTTATGTGTAATATTATCCACATATGTAAATGAGTGGGTGCCACCACAAAAATTTTTAACTTAATCTCATGCTATATGTGATGAGTACAACACAACAGCACAATAGAGATTTGAGATTTTTTCATTATACTGCAAACCATTCACGTTAGTTTATGAATCCAATAAACAAAATCCACTGTAGTTGAAAATAAAAAGCTATTGAAATCGTCATAAATGGTTTATTAAATCAATGTTCTGTTCATTTTTGGAGGTCATTGATCTATTTTTCAATGTAAAATGTTATTTTTTTTACTTTAAAGGCAGTGGCCGCCAGCGATTATATCATTGTGAACTTAAATTCCTATCTGAAGGAATCTCTATGGCCATGAAAAACGCCCAGAAAAAATATTTTAGGCAAGTAAATATATAAATAAAATTAAATTAAAGTTATAAAAAGATTTTTGAATAAATTTATGTATTTGTTTAATCTTATTTTGTTTGTTTTTATTTGTTGCTTACAGAAAAATAGAACTGAAATAGTTTGTAACTGCTCTCTGCAATGTTTCATTTGTTTTGTAAATTAAACTCAATATTTAATATTTGATACATAAACATTGCCTAGGTCGAGAAGAAGTTCTTCTTTACACACCGAAGACAATAAAAGGACAATCCAAAATTCTCGTTTAAAAAAATCACGATTTTTACCTTCGTTTATTAAAGTATTTTGTTAAAAAGAAAAGAAAAAAAGACCCTCCCCCCCCCAAGAAAAAAAGCATCCAAATTAAAAAAAATATGTATTACATCACTTTTCTTTAAATCTAAAAAAATATATCATTCGAACACTGTAGTGTTTGAATATATGGTTAAGTGTCAGTTTTAGTCATTTAAAACTGCTTTAAAGCTTCACTGCTTGCTCATTTTTCGACCAAATTTCAAACAATTATTGCAGTTTATAGGACACCTTTTCACCTATGTTGTGAAAATAAAAAGTTCAATTTTCGTTCAGTAAAACACAAGTTATGACGAATTTTCTGCTGTTCAAAATCGTAAAATATGTAAGGCCGAGAGCAACGCTTTTTATGACTGGTTTCCATAGCAACATCGTCGTGTCATCGACTACTGTCGCGAAAACAGAGGTAACTCGTGAAACAGACAGAATGAAAGCATGAAAGGAAAAATAATTGGGGGAATTTTATTGAAAGCAGACGAGTGCCTTACATTGTTATTACATATGTGTTTATTAGGGGGGGGAAATAAGAATGGACAAAAAACAAATGATATTATTTGAATAAAAGACTAGATGCCATACAGGGATGTCTTCACAGGAATAGATTTCTGCTATCACTCCTTAAATGTAACTGAGGTATAACTTTTTACAACAATAAGGATTATCTGATGCTAGGATTAAATTTTAATGTAGAGTTAAATAGCTGGAAATGTTATAATCTAAATGAAGGATCCAAATCTAACATGCGAATATAGTTTCTACTATTCTAAACCGGGTAAGACATATAAATAAAGTATAAAGCTCATCTAAGAATGGAATTTTTTTCTCCATAACGGTGAGCATTTTTGTATTCAGTTGTAGCAGTATTGATGGTGAAATAAGTGATACCCTCTTCAAATCAATAAAACAACTGAACAATAAACAAGTTATTAAAATTAAATTAGCAATTTTGGGGGCTGAAAATTAATTTAATTGATTTTGTCATCTGACATCTTAAGTTGGTAGAATCCATGCTGATTTACCTATTCACTTACTTTACTCCTTGTTCTAAATGTCTTTACGCATAAATACAGGAGTAAACATCGTCTCATCGGAGTGAAACACATTTGTAGCTATTGAGCGGTTTTTTTGTCAGAATAATAATAATATATACTATTTTATTTAGATACCCAAGAATACAACACACGAATTATAAGACATGAGCAGCATAAGTGATTAATAACAGATGTGGGTTCAGCCCATTGGTAAAAACCAATTTTTTTAAGATTAAAAACATAATTGATATCCTTAATTTGTTTAATAAACAATCGTAGCATGATCTGGATCTGTCTGATTAAATTAATTATTAAATAATAGACGCCTTCAAGTAATCAATAGACCGAAAACATCAAACGGCCTGAATTATCTTCCTTTAGCTGTTATAGGAAATAAAAATCGACCCAGTTTCCAACAGAATTAACTAGTAGCAATTAACAACATAATTCGATTATCTCCCTTCATAATTTTCTTTAGTAACGATATGAATCAATCAACTTTTATTTCAAGGCATGCCTATCATCTCGGACCCTAGTTGTCAGAGAGCCGAATCTCCGATCTGCATTCTCTGCTGCCCAAAACCAACTCTCAGCTCATGTGGTCGTCAACCGGAAGACTACGACCACAATTCCCGTGTCACCCCTAATTTCCGGTGCATGTCATCCCTAATTTCCGGTGCATTCGCTCTAGGTTGATACCTGTCAAACCTAACCTTTTGTGACCCTGCTAACTCGCTGATGGGAAATGAAAATATGCTTACATAACTTTCTATTTCTAAAACTACCTATATAGCAATTAAGCTGGGATTCCCAATACTACATATCTATCTATCTATCTATCTATCTATCTATCTATCTATCAGTGTGATATTTTCTCTGCTTGTCTCTCCTATTATATCTCTCTCTATTTCTCTCAGCTTGTTGTCTTTCTCTTTAACTATATCCTCCTGTCTCTCTATCATTCTCTCTTCCTTTCTTTCTTTCTTTCTGTCTTTCTCTACTTCTCTACTTCTCTTACTCTTTCTCTCGTTATATCTTTTACGCATTCCCTCACGCTCCCCCTCTCTTTCTCTACCTACCTATCTCTGATTCACTTCTTTGTTCATTTGCTTTGTTTATGCCCACAACTTGAAATAAGAGAAACATTATCATCCCAAATAATATAGCACTAACTCATTGACGAATCTTTTCCACAATAAGGAGTGTGCGAGCGGGCACGCGCACGCGCGTGTGTGTATAGCTGGGGGTTCTTGCTTGAACAAAATTCAAGTAAGACTACCCAAGTATATAAGAAAACAATTACGGCATTTTTTTCGGTATATGTCATCAATTTACTTGTGGGCAAAATTTGACATGACGTCGATTTTTAATGTGAAATGTGAACTTCAGCTCAGTCAAAAAATGACACTTTCGATTTAAATAAGATTAAAATTTGCATCAATCTAGAACACATCTTCTCGATTGATTAAGAACAAAAAAGATTAAGTACAACATCAGAACAGATACGACACTTTGCTCCGAGACAAAAGGCGAAAGAGTATATGACCCTTCCTCAACTAGAAAAACTATTTTTCGATTGTAATAGTCACGATTTTTTAAAACTAATATTGAGTCGCCACTTATCTAGACTTAAAGGTCACTGCCCACTATGCCTCCACTACGGCCTCTCTAAATTAAATTAAAAATAAGCAAATAAAAAAAGGAAGCTTTTAATTCCCTCTTTAAAAAATGAGAAATAAAAATGACATCTCTCTAAAAAAAATCTTCCCTTGTGCGGACGGAAGTCTTTAATGGCCAATCCTCCCCACAAAAAAAAAAAAAAAAAAAATAGACAAGACGCAGCCATCTTAGTTGGAAATTTAAAAGCAGTAAAGCGAGTTAATTATTAGTTATTTGAGCTGAAATAAAAGGTATTTAAAAGTGCTTAAAAACAGCAAAAAATGATGCGGGTAGGTTGCAACGTATTTGCTCGGTTACATAAATTGGTTGCTACGCCGTTTGATTTGTTTCTTATGCGCGCCGAGAATGTATAAGCGCTTGATCGTTCAAAATGGTCACCAGTGATAACATAAGATATTACATTATATAATAAAGGTCTTTTTATCCAGAAAACTACTTGCCTCCGCAAAATTAAAATGTGATATTCGTTTATAGCATTCTCAAAAACTTATAAAAGCCGCCATTTTAAAGGTGGGTGTTTAAGAGGAAAGAAAGTAAAAAAAAAATATCAGACATATTAAATATTTTTGTAATGCGTTTTTCTTTTTTCTTTTAAAAAATTATTAATAAACAGACGCAGACATTCTTTACGATTATGCGATTTATATTTAGCTAGCCTGCGTGCCCGATGTTGCCTGGGAGTTTGGATGTGTGTGTTGAGCACAAAGAAGTGGTAGTAGGCAGGTAGGCTTGAACCCGTAACGCGAAAGCGGAAAAGAAAGTGAAAGAAACCTTACCTCTACTCCACGACGTGACTGGAAGTTCGGAACATTGTAATTAGTAAAGGTATTTCAACCGATACGACGACTTGACAAAATGACAACGCAAAAAACAAAAAACAAACAAAAACAAACGACCCTCATTGTAGATAACAGTCCAGTTGAGGGTGAAAGAATTAATGTTTTTGGTCAATTCTTCGAAATTTGTCGTCCGAGAGGCCAAAGCTTCAAAATGATACCAATCTCGTGAAAATCCATCGCCTCTGTCGAATGTTTTAGGCAAACACACATATATACATACATACATTTAAACAGACAGGTGAGATTTATATAATGGATTTAAATTAATAAAATAATACATTTAATTACAAAGACAAAAAACTTTTGGCCTTCCAACAAAGAAGCACTTTGGATTGATAAAAAAATTTTATTATCGCAGGCTGTATTTAAATATTTTTAAAAACATTAACTTTGGCGGCAAATATATTTTAATAGTGTTTTTTAATATTAATATTTTTATGTTTGACGTTCATCTTTGTCGCCAACTGTTATATCTGACGTTCATCCTCGTCGCCAGCTGTTATGTTTGCAGGTTGAACCAAATAACGTATAAGGCAATACAAATGAAGACTCAACAAACAAAGGTAGATCAATAATAAGTGTATTAGCAAAAGTATATTTACAGTATATTTACATAATGGTTGTCAGGTAAGAGAGTCTTGGCTGGAGAACATATCTGCTCTCGACTCGGCCTTCGGTTGCTTCTGGTTAACACACACTCAGACTAACTGAATCTTGCTATTTATGTGTAATATTATCCACATATGTAAATGAGTGGGTGCCACCACAACAAATTTTTAACTTAATCTCATGCTATATGTGATGAGTACAACACAACAGCACAATAGAGATTTGAGATTTTTTCATTATACTGCAAACCATTCACGTTAGTTTATGAATCCAATAAACAAAATCCACTGTAGTTGAAAATAAAAAGCTATTGAAATCGTCATAAATGGTTTATTAAATCAATGTTCTGTTCATTTTTGGAGGTCATTGATCTATTTTTCAATGTAAAATGTTTTTTTTTTACTTTAAAGGCAGTGGCCGCCAGCGATTATATCATTGTGAACTTAAATTCCTATCTGAAGGAATCTCTATGGCCATGAAAAATACCCAGAAAAAATATTTTAGGCAAGTAAATATATAAATAAAATTAAATTAAAGTTATAAAAAGATTTTTGAATAAATTTATGTATTTGTTTAATCTTATTTTGTTTGTTTTTATTTGTTGCTTACAGAAAAATAGAACTGAAATAGTTTGTAACTGCTCTCTGCAATGTTTCATTTGTTTTGTAAATTAAACTCAATATTTAATATTTGATGCATAAAAATTGCCTAGGTCGAGAAGGAGTTCTTCTTTACACACCGAAGACAATAAAAGGACAATCCAAAATTCTCGTTTAAAAAAATCACGATTTTTACCTTCGTTTATTAAAGTATTTTGTTAAAAAGAAAAGAAAAAAAGACCCCCCCCCCAAAAAAAGCATCCAAATTAAAAAAAAATATGTATTACATCACTTTTCTTTAAATCTAAAAAAATATATCATTCGAACACTGTAGTGTTTGAATATATGGTTAAGTGTCAGTTTTAGTCATTTAAAACTGCTTTAAAGCTTCACTGCTTGCTCATTTTTCGACCAAATTTCAAACAATTATTGCAGTTTATAGGACACCTTTTCACCTATGTTGTGAAAATAAAAAGTTCAATTTTCGTTCAGTAAAACACAAGTTATGACGAATTTTCTGCTGTTCAAAATCGTAAAATATGTAAGGCCGTGAGCAACGCTTTTTATGACTGGTTTCCATAGCAACATCGTCGTGTCATCGACTACTGTCGCGAAAACAGAGGTAACTCGTGAAACAGACAGAATGAAAGCATGAAAGGAAAAATAATTGGGGGAATTTTATTGAAAGCAGACGAGTGCCTTACATTGTTATTACATATGTGTTTATTAGGGGGAAAATAAGAATGGACAAAGAACAAATGATATTATTTGAATAAAAGACTAGGTGCCATACAGGGATGTCTTCACAGGAATAGATTTCTGCTATCACTCCTTAAATGTAACTGAGGTATAACTTTTTACAACAATAAGGATCATCTGATGCTAGGATTAAATTTTAGTGTAGAGTTAAATAGCTGGAAATGTTATAATCTAAATGAAGGATCCAAATCTAACATGCGAATATAGTTTCTACTATTCTAAACCGGGTAAGACATATAAATAAAGTATAAAGCTCATCTAAGAATGGAATTTTTTTTCTCCATAACGGTGAGCATTTTTGTATTCAGTTGTAGCAGTATTGATGGTGAAATAAGTGATACCCTCTTCAAATCAATAAAACAACTGAACAATAAACAAGTTATTAAAATTAAATTAACAATTTGGGGGCTGAAAATTAATTTAATTGATTTTGTCATCTGACATCTTAAGTTGGTAGAATCCGTGCTGATTTACTTATTCACTTACTTTACTCCTTGTTCTAAATGTTTTTACCCATAAATACAGGAGTAGACATCTTCTCACTGGAGTGAAACACATTTGTAGCTATTGGGCGGTTTTGTTGTCAGAATAATAATAAGAGGATATATAATATTTTATTTAGATACCCAAGAATACAACACACGAATTATAAGACATGAGCAGCATAAGTGATTAATAACAGATGTGGGTTAACCCATCGGTAAAAACCAATTTTTTTAAGATTAAAAACATAATTTATATCCTTAATTTGTTTAATAAACCATCGTAGCATGATCTGGTCTGTCTGATTAAATTAATTATTAAATTATAGACGCCTTCTAGTAATCAATAGACCGAAAACGTCAAACGACCTGAATTATCTTCCTTTAGCTGTAATAGGAAATAAAAATCGACCCAGTTTCCAACAGAATTAACTAGTAGCAATTAAAAACATAATTCGATTATCTCCCTTCATAATTCTCTTTAGTAACGATATGAAAACATATTCAAGCAGAATAACAATGAATTTTAAAATATTAAATAATAATAAATAGATTAGAATACCTTACTCGAAATGTTGTACAAGGATTTAATACAGCCTTTTTATTTATGCTCATATTCAGTTAAACTTTAAACCTAAAATGGTCTTAACTAAGTACTAAAATAACGATAATCTGTAAACATTACTTGCCACTAATACGGAACTAAAATTAACCGTAACATTATTGCAAGGTTGTTACGGCCATATCATAAATATAGAAATAAAAATTAAAAAAATTCTTTTTATAAAAAATTAGTTCTTGGGAAATAAAAAAAAACAGCGAGATCTAATTTAGGAACTCAACGAATGGGATATATAAAAAAAGTTTTTAATGGCTTAGGGTTTTCTCTGGAAACTTCTAATGACTCTGTTCTTAAATAAGGATACGAAAATTAGGCGATCTATTAATATTTAAATTAGCTTTTCCGTAGCTACCGCAAAGGTAAATGTTTCTCACATGCTTTTCCCGTTAAGGGTATTTTTCCATTTTCTTTCTTTTTTCTTTCTCTTCAAAAATGCTCTATTGTCAAAAGTGTTTTTATTCATAAAGTCTGAAGAAATACTGGTTTTTGAACATTTTCGAACAATATAATGTTTGAAATTGTCGACTGGACATGGAAACAATTGTAACGTAAAATGAAATACACTTTTTGTTGACATCAACACCTTTTTTGAAGTCTTGATTTTGCTTCCACAGTATATAAATGCTCAATTATGAAATATGATAATTTTGTAGCTTACTCCTTAAGTCAACTCTTTTTGGCTTAAAACTCACTAGTATATGAAAATTTACTGAAAACTCAGTATATTATATACAAGTCTATATCTATCTATCTATCTATCTATCTATCTATCTATATATATATATATATATATATATATATATATATATACTAGCAGATTGCCCAGTCGTAAAATGCACTTAATATTACATTTTAATTCATGCAGATTTCGTATTTATTATTATGGAGCCAATTTTCTATCGATTATTATATTGTACCTAATATATAGTGGTGATTTCAAAAGTTAAACAAAATATCTTGTCTGCCATCAGCTAGAATCGAAACTAAAGCATATAGCTCTCCAGCCCGATCCGCTAGCGCATGGCAAATGAGGCAGAATTTTGGAGCTCAATTCCTTCAACTTCTGCAAGGTCGGTTTCGCACGCGCGGTTGGGCATTGTTGTGGAGGAAAATTAGACCTTTTCTGTTGACTAATACTGGGTGTTGTTGTTGAAGTATCTGATGCATTTCATCCATTTGTCGACAGTACTTCTCCGCCATAATGGTTTCACCTGCATTAAAAAAACTGAGCTTCGCCGGGTGTCGTAAAGAACCCACTTTTTGTCGCAAGTCACAGCCCGGGCGAGAAACGGGTCCTATTTGTTGTGTAAAAGAAAGGAAGATGACACTTCATAACGGCGTGTCTTTTAGTTAGCGTTCAAGTATTTCTGTCTTTTCAATCTCTCTCAAGTGGTTGAAAATCGTCGTATACATTATGTCTAATTCAGAAGCAAGTTGATTGGCTTCGACTAAGGCTCTTAATTGATCGTTATCAACATCTGATGGCCGAGCACTACGCTCATCATCTTCAAGACTCTCGTCACTGCCACGAAATTTCTTAAACCACCATTGTGATGTGTGTTCAGTAGAGTAGTGGTTCTTGGGCTAAACACTTCATGGATATCACGAGCTGTTTCAACGGGTTTTCGGCCTAGCTTGAATTGAAATAACAAACTTGTGCGAATTTGCTTTTATCGATCAACGTTCTCAAATGAAGACATAATTGTTTGAAAACGATTGTAATTAAAACGTTAAGATGGAGCGAAAAACGCTCTTTAAAATAATATAAAAATTAAAAAGATCTTATAACGAAAACTTATTTGAAAATAAATCATTTGAAATCAAGATTTAAAATTTTGCAAAAACTTTCGCGAAATCTTAATAATAATAATAATAATAATAATAATGATAATAATAATAATAATAATAATAATAAATTCTGGGTTTCTTGTTGCCAGAAATACCACTCTATGAGAAAATATCCAGAATGAATATCAGAAATCCTGGGACCTAGACATAGAACAGGTAAGTATCCCTTCTAATTTCAAGTAATAGGGAGCAAACAAAGGAGAACCTAATTAACCAAAAATCCAAAGGAAAAAGTGGACAACAAAAGGGAATAGACTGGTGATGAAATGTTATTACAAAAGTCAATCTAAAGACCAAAGATATCAGAAACGGATGAAAGGCGTGGAACATGACCATTCAATACCATACAACGGAATAAAAAATTTCGGATCAAGTGAAACTTATGGACGTACAAACAGATATCCAAGCCAAAAAAACAGATGTTATAATAGTTAGCAAGAAGGAAAAGTCCTGCCAGATTGTAGATTTTGCTGTTCTAGCAGACCATAGAGTGAAAATCAAAGAAACTAAGAAGCGAAACAAATACATAGAACTGACCAGAGAGCTGAATGGGATATAGAAAATGAAGAAAATCAAGATAACACCAATAATAGCAGGAGCAGTAGGAACAATCCCGAAACAGCTTTTTACAAAATGGGAGAGACTGAGATCAGAACAACATATTAACATAAGATACAACAAAGAACAATTATTAAAGCGGATGAAATATTAAATAGAACCGTTGAATGCGGAGACTAATACAGATGTGCTACAGGAAGTAACCAAACTTTTTTTTTTTTTTAATTATTATTACATTTTCACCCCAAACGAGGCAAATTGCCACTTTGGTGTAGGGGGCTACTATCAGGGGCAACAACTACTGGGGTACTATGTAGGGATTTGGGCAGCAAGATGTCGGTTTGCGTTACACTTGAACTTCTGCATGTCAGTACTGTTGGGGAAGCAGGGACCTGGAATGGAATTCCAGAGTCTAACGGTTCTGGGGAAGAAACTATTGGAGTAAAAAGATCTTTTACATCTAGGGATCTCTACAGTGTGGGGGTGGGATTTAGCAGCCTGTCGGGTTTGTCGAGGGTGCTCATGTCGTGGGGGGCACAAGTGATTGCAGTTCGTCAGAGCATTCACCACTAAAATACTTGTAGAAAAGGCAGAGGGATGCAACATTTCGTCGATGGGTCAGAGGCTGAAGCTTAGATGTCAGTTCAGGGCCTATCAGGTTTGCGACTCTCTTTTGAACCTTGTCAAGGAGCGAGAGACTAAAAGCAGATGCACCAGCCCAGATGTGACAGCAATACTCCATACATGGGCGAATGGTGGCCTTATAGAGGTACAGGATACTTTCGGGTGTTAGTAGTTGTCTAGCACGGTCTACCTTTCTCGCAGCGGCCCTGGCAATGCCTTCAATGTAATTGTTCCAACTCATGTTTCCTGTGAACGTTAGGCCAAGGAGTTTGAAAGATGTACTCTCAGATAAAGAGTCGTTGGCCATTGCTATAGGTGGTAGAGAGGGTTTCTTGTAATTATTGAATGAAACTAGTTTAGTCTTGGCAGCATTGAACGCGACCAACCACTTTTGTCCCCATTCCATCACGGATTGCAGGTCTTCCTCTAGTGTTTCTGCCATTTCTTTAGAAATGTGTTCATTCGTCTTCCTGTCGTGCCTGCCATAGAGTGTAGTGTCATCAGCATATCTACCCATCCCAGAGGCAATTTTGTCGGGGAGGTCATTTATGAATATCAGGAACAATAAAGGTCCAAGGATAGAACCCTAGGGCACCCCCGCATTTATATCATATTGTTTAGATGTACGACCGTCGAGGACAACCTGGATTTTTCTCTTATCTAAGAAGGATTTAATTATGTTTAGTATTCTACCAGTGATACCGTATGATCTAATTTTCCTGAGGAGACCCTCATGCCATACCCTGTAAAAAGCCTTAGATATATCTAGAGCTACCGCTCTGCCCTCCCCTGCTTTGTCCAGTGAATGGTATATACGTTAAGAGATTACAGTTAAGATGTCTGCTGTGGAACGGGCTTGTCTAAATCCATATTTTTGGTCGGTAAGAAGTTTAGCATCTGTAAGGTGATGGACTAGAGCATGGTTAATTATGGTCTCAAATATTTTGGCAAAAAGTGGGAGGAGGCTAATGGGGTGATAATTTGATGGGTCAGTCCTTTCGCCAGAATTCTTGAATACTGGTACAACAGAAGCAGTTTTCCAATAGCCCGGAAAGAAAGCTTCATTAAGGCATTGTTGTAGAGTTTGGAGAGAACTGAAGCTACTTCGGCTGAGCACTTTTTTAATAGCATAGCTGGGATGAGATCGGGTCCACATGCTTTTGAAGTGTCAAGGTTTTTTATGATAGCATGCACCTGAGCAGGGATGATTTTCAGATCGTCTAGTGTGGCGTCTGTCCGCATAGGAAAGTCAGGTAGGGGGTGGTTGGAAGGGTCCAGTGTGGAGTTTGAGGCAAACCGACTGGCAAGCATGTTAGCCTTGTCGGTTGCTGAGGAGACAACCTCGTGATTGTTGGTTAGTGGGGGAATTGTTGATTGCCCATTATTTACTACACTGTTGTAGATTTTCCAGAAGTCTCGAGTTCCTAGTTTTTGTGCTTCGATGCGCTTTTTAGTGGTTTCCGTAAATTCTCTCTTAGCTGTCGCTATTTCTTTCTTAACGTTATTTCTAGCTTCTATATACTTCAGTCTGTTTGAACTGGACTTATGTCGGTTAAACCTACCGTATGCATGCTGCTTTTGAGCAATGGCAGTTGCACAAGTCGACGTAAACCATTGGGGAGAGTGGAGCTTACTATAAAATTTCCACATGGGAACATGCGCAGCGATTGCAGTTTTGAACCAGTCAGTGGTCTCGTTTGCACACTGTTCAGCAGGGAGAGAAAAATATTTCTCCATGGGGCATCTCTGATTAGTTCCCTGATGGCTTCCCAGTCAGCCTTATTATAATATCTCGTTGTTTTGAGCACTGGCTCTTCAGTTTTGGCTCTAGAGTTTAGGGCGATTTCAACCATTATCACTGCATGATCAGCATTCCCGAGTGGGCTGTGGGCCTTCGTTATGCAGTCATCGGGAACTGTGGTCAAAAACAGATCTAGAAGTGATGCGTGTTGTTCTTCCTGGTCAGGGAAACGGGTTGGAAACGTAACAATTTGTAATAAGGAGTGAGATATAGTGAAGCTATGAGTTGTGCTGTCTGCTGCATCTGTGTAAGTAGAGAATCCAAGCCAGTTTTTGTGGTGGACATTAAAGTCACCAAACACATGTATTTGTGCGCTAGTGTCGAGGGACAGCGCCGCGTCTATGCTGTCAGAGACTTTGTTTATTATGGTGCAGTCCTGAGTCGAGGGAGAGTGGTAGAGAAAATAAAAGTAGCTAATATTGTGTTGCATGTTTAGTCTAAAGCACATAAAGGCTTGATCATCTGTTTCTAGGTTTGTTTCTCTAATCAGGAGGAGGGTATTACGAATGTAAACTCCAAGTCCGTGCATGTGTCTGTCAGAGTCCTTACAGCAGAGTGGGAGATATCCAGACATGTTAAAGTGGTTAGAGGGGACGGAGGAGTGTAGGTTAGTCTCACTTAGTGCTAAGATATCCGGGGTATTTGTTAAGAGAAATGCTTCAACATCAGCTAAATTAGTTCTAAGCCCACGGATGTTAGTGAATGCAAGCCTCAAGGGAGGAGGCAAGTTGAATTTGTTTGTCCCTAAGCCTGGTTTAAGCTTATTTTTAGATTGTACTGTCGTCATATTTTTTAAAGAGTTTCGGTTTAGGTAAGGGGGAGCTAAACAAGAGGTTATGCAGAGCATCAGACATGCATCACAAGTAGACCATCAGCTGACCTTTCTCCAATTAGGATTGTGGCCTCAGGAAAGCCCACCGGGGATGAGTGCAGGGTCCCTTTCCATGCGCATCATGGCACTACAAACAACCCGATATTATTCAACTGTTGATGGAGCAGCCGCTCTAAGCGCTACCACAGAGTTAGAGTCCTGTACTACCAATCGGTAACAGCAGCCAGGAACTGTCAATCCGGTACCCTCAACCCATTAGAAGAAGGTCAACCTAATCTAATTGCTCAGGCATATATCGTACTCAAGCACTGTCAAATGTCCAGTTTTAGGGGTGGGGTGTGCTGGGATGGGGAAAAACGGCGTTCGTTGCCCTAGCCAAGAAACAAGATCTACCGCTGGGTGTTTCTGTCGAATCACTGAGATAGTGTCTCTGCGCTTGACTAATGGAAGCCGGGCGATAGACAGAGCCTATCTACTCCTTCAGCAGTTTAGGTTTGCAAACCGGTGAATTTGTTTGAGTCACCAGCTCTAGGAAGGTTGTCATCCAAGACTGAAGAGGCCTCCATCCCCTTTGGTTTAGTTTCAGAGTTTTCCTTCTCCTAGACGGATGATCTGGGAAGACCTACTGGGTCCATCAGCACTGAGAGGGTTTGCTCCGCACCTAGGTTCTAATTCAGGTATTTCTGCGACCCCGCGTGGTTAGTTAGTGCTACTGGGTTAGTTTGTGGAGGTTATTTCTCTGCTGATTAGTTACACTCCTCAAAGTGATTTAGGGACATTGCTATTTAATTGTTAATGGATAAAGGGGGTGAGTGGAGTTCATGCAGTGTAAGCATCTATGATTGTAAGAAGGGTTGTTAGGGAGGAGATAATGTGGTTTGAGTCTTAGCCTTTTTTTATTTATTTTATTTATGTTAGCTTAGGTCTAGGATAATGTTACAGTATGAGTAGGTATTAAGAATTGAGCTACAAGTTGTGCCCAAACTATTTTAGATGATAGGAGGGTTAAGATATAAGTGCAATATAGTATGGATAAAACAGCAAGTTTTGAGTCATGCGTAATTAGGTGAATAGATATATGGGCAGGTTTTCAGTAGGTGCGAATAGAGTTGAAGTTGTAGGTATTTTCAAGTAAGAGTCATGGGACATTTTGCATAACAAGGAGTGTCGGTTCAATTTCGTATTAATCGTTGCAAAACTCTCGAGGAGACAGTTATGTAATGCAGATCGCTTTGCTTCTGAGTACTTTGGCTGTTAAATACCTGCCTCTGAGTGCTTAGGATGTTAAATCCCTTACTGGATAGGAATGAGCTCTAATGCATGCCTTAGAGGTAGAAATGTATAGATATTTATTGATGGCTATTAAAACAGTGTGCATGTGAGGGTTAGGGGCTGGAAGTTAGCGATTCCACTACAAATGCGATGCAATGTGGGAGTTTAGTGGCGGCTAGGTGGGAAGGAGTAGATTGTTAGCGTTCAAGAGAAAAGGGGTTATTTATTTACAGATAGATCTCCATTAGGAATTTTGAATTACACGTAAGGTTTAGTTTGAAGAAAGGGGAGAAAAAAATCTTTTTTTTGTTTTTTTTTTGCATGCAGGTAAGACAAACGCAATCGTCTTGGAGGTAAAATGTATATTAAAATTTCGTAGCTAGCTGTTAGGGTCCCCCCCAGTTATAGGAGGAACAACTAGTTCATTGGGATTCGGAATTGTAGTCATTAAGGTCAGGCACAGAGTGTTGCATCTACTCAGAAAATTAGCGCTAGTATCACAGCTAAGATTATGTATATTGCAGTTACAAATATAGTGATAGTTAAATTATAAGCCAAGTTCAGTGGTTTGGTATGGATATCATGGAGGACACTTTAATACAAGCAAGCGTACTGTGATTGCATATATTAAGTATACTACTTAAATAAAGTTCTTCTGTCTTCTATAGTAGAAAGGAAAAAAAAGAAAAGATAAATCCTCGCTCCTGCTCGGTATTCTTTTGCCTAGGCTATTCGTTTTTCGAGTCGAGTTCTAACTACAGACGGCTTGCATAGAAGCAAAGAGTTAAAAACAATTTATACGCATATAAAATACGTTAAATAAAAAAATTTAAAAGAGAGAAGGTATAAACAGTTGGTAAAAAGCCCCCCCCCAAAAAAAAATAAATAAAAAAATAAAAAATAATAGAAAACGGCTCGCATGGAAGCAAGGAGTTAAAGACAATATATGCGCATATAGTTAAAATACATTAAATAAATAAATTTTAAAAAAGCAGTTGCCATTTTGGTAAGATTAGGATTGATTAATTTCACTTAGGCCATCTACATTTGACGCGTCTGCCAGCGATCGTAACCATGTTCTAGGTGAGAGGGTAGGTGGGGCTTCGCTTCCTTTCCCGGATTTTGTATCTATTTATAGAGAGCGCACCTGCGTATGATAATTTTACTTTTTTTATTTTTTTTTTTAGCTTTACAGTCCTGTCTTCTATAGTAGAAAAAAAAAACAAAAGATAAATCCTCGATCCTGTTCGGTATTCTTTTTTCGAGTCGAGTTCTAACTACAGACGGCTCGCATGGAAGCAAGGAGTTAAAGAAACTGCCACAGAAGTGAAGCACAAAGAAACGTCACAGGGAATCCAGAAAACTGAAACAGTGTGAAAACTCCTAGTGAGTAATAATATCGACTACATAAAAGCATCCGACAGGATTCCTCGAGCATGGATAATAGAATGCTTGAGGATGTACAAAATACTAGAAAGATTATCAATTTGATTGCAAAAAGCAATGAGAACATGCAGACTTGAACAGACATCTGAAGTTCAGTACATGACTGAGATAAAATACAAAAAGGTATCTTCCAAGTAGACTCTCTATCACAGCCACTGTTCATCATAGTCATGATGCCTCTTAATAATATACACGTTTGCTAATACAAATGAGAGAATGCATCCCTTTAGGTATATGGACGAACTTTTTTCAAGAAACAAAAAAGAATTAGCGACACAAATAAACACAACTAGAATCTTCATCCAGGATATCCAAATGGAATTTGGAATGGAAAAGTGTGCACTACTAGTTATCAGTAATGGAAAACTGGACGCAATATAGTATCTAATTAAGTGGAGATGAGGACACTAGGCGAATATGACACCTACAGATATCTGGTTGATCTGGGAGCAAACACTGTCAAATCAACTGAAATGAAAAAGAATACCTAAGAACAATAAAATTCCTAGAAACTCAATTATATAGCAAGAACCTAATAAACGGTAGAAACACGTGGCTAATAAGTAAGATACTCTGGACCGTTCATAGGCTGAACCACAGAAGAACTGCAGTACTTGCACCAGAAGACAAGGAAACTTATGACAATGCATAATGCTTAAAATAGTACATGGATAGACACAGGCCGGTGGGGAGAGGTTAAACAAAATAAATTCAAATAAACTAGCCACACTGGAAACTATGCCAACAACTGTATCTTCAACAACAAGACAAATAGTACAAACAAAAACTGGTAGCAGTACTTGGAAACGGAAATCAGAAAATCATATGGGACATGGAGGTGTAAACGGATAAACTCATCCAAATAAGGAAACCGAATGTTATAGCAATTAATAAGAAGGAAAGATCTAGCTAGATCATGGATTTCGCCGCCCAAGTAGACCACAGACCGAGAAGTGAAACAAATACATGGAACTGTCCAGAGATTTGAAAAGAATATGGAGCATAAAGTCAAGATAACACCATAAATCATAAGAGCACTAGTAATAATTCTGAAAAACTTAAAAAAAAAAAAAAAGAATAGAAGAAATGGGGAAAGTAGAGAAGATACAACGGATAGCTATAATGGAAACAGCTGAACTCTTAAGGAACACTCTAGAATGTGGAAACTAAGCCACATGAACTACGAACACTAACCAGCAACTTGAATAGAAATAAGATAAGAACAAGACACACGCCTAGAGAACAAAGAAAACCGGAAAAACGGAAAAGAAAAGGAGAGAAAACGCAAAATGTTAACTACGTCCCTCCAAAAGTGTAGTGTCGGCACAGATTGGCACCACACCAAATCGGGAAAGGTCAAGAAGGATAGAGAAAGCACTAACTAGGCTTCCACTAGAAAAGTACATGAGGACTGGGACCTCGGGGAGGCTTATTGCTATCTACATTAAAGTTAAGACCAGTGGTCATTGCCAGCGAAAAAATCAAAGGCAATCGGCTGTTGTGATAACGTAACACAAAGGTTGTTGAAATATATGGAAAATACTGGAAATCTGAAGATGCCACCTAGACCACTGGATATGGTCGGTAAGTAATCACTTGTGATTACTCGTGTAATAACTCATAGTAATAATAAGAATAACCCCGATAACAAAGCTTTTAACTATATTGATTCTACCGCCACACCAATCGTATATTATTCATAAGACTATCTGGATCACTAGACTTAATCTGTACAATTATGCGTGTCTCCAAAATCAGATGTAAAGAATATAAAGATCTCTTTTACTTTTAAATAGCAAGTAATAGGAATTGATGATTAGAAACAATGTTTATTTTCCAGTGACTACACTGATAGCAAATAAGGATCACGGGATGCCGGTGTGTGTGCAAAATGAGATATAATGAGTTCACTTCCCTCACTGCAGTTGTCGCTTCCCCTTGTTGTCTAACTGTCTCTCTTTTACTGGCACGGATGATGTCAGAACATTTCTCCACACCTTTGTTTATTTCCTGAAATTTCGGTCAGTCTCGCTGATACCTATCCCCGGGAATTTTACGTCTCCCATTTTGAACTTCTTTGAACATCCTCTCCAGAACCACATCTCCCACCTGCAACTCCCTCTTCTGTAACACAATTACACATACGCATCAACATTCTTTTAGTAACGAGAAATACATTACATCCACTTCATTGTCTTAGTAAATATTTTTTATTTGTTTTTATTTTACTTTGCTCACCCCAAACAAGTCATATTGCAACCGAGATGAAACAAGGAGCAGGAAGGTAACACCAAAGACATGCTGTTCGAGGAAAACGCTATTTGAAATGAAAGGTTCCCGGAATTTGGGAACTCTGCAGTTAAGGGATGGGATTTTGCTGTTATTCGAGTTGGTCCGGGGTATTTACGTCGAGGGGTTACAATTGCAGTAAGTTCATCGTAGCACATTCCATGCAAGTGCTTGTAAAAACAAGCAATATTGTGACGATGTGACAAGGGTAGACAGTGCGTGATCTTATGAGGTTAGAAATTTTTTCATTATATTTAATCAAAGAGGAACAACCAGCCCAGATCTGGCAACAATACTTCCATGTATGAACGAATGATATCTTTATGGAGATATAACATACTGGCACGTGCGAGTTTTCAAACCGGCATAGAGTCTACTTTCTTTGCAACAGACGCGTTACTACCTTCTATTTCAATTCGATTTGCCTGTGAAGGTTGCAAATGATGAGTTTAAAACGTCGGATCCTTGGGAAGTGTGCTATCGGCCATGGAAATCGGTGGTTGGAAACAAATCAACTTATACATTCCATTCAAAAGTTCAAATCCTCATATAATTCTCCTCATTACAACTGAAAATTATTCCATTGACCTTCATCCCCGAGTGGCGTTTGGGCTTGATAAAGAGCTGATTCAATACAGTAAATAAAAATAATTCTATCTTTATGAATTTGTGGGTTTCTGTATATAATTGTGTGTGTGTTTTGTCTGTAATTTGTGCCTGTTCTGTATACATATGTACATATATATTTTGTGTATGTGTATGTATTATGTTTGCGTATGTATTATGTATGTGTAAGTATTATGTATGTGTCTGGATTATAAATATATATACTAGCAAAAGTACCCGTCGTTGACTGGGTTAAAAAACAGCCTACAGAAAATGGACTCTGATTTATGAAAGTATGATAGGTTACGAAAACAAAGGGTTGTAAAGAGATAGCTTCGAATTTGTGGGTATCAAAACCAAAGCAAATATGATGAAAGTAAAAATAAAATAGATAAACCCCATAATTTATTATACCATACCTGTTCACATTGAAACACTTATCACAATATCCTGTGGATCTATATTAAAAAACCTTGTTAAACTTTGTGACATTCTATGGAGGTCAGGCGCGAACGAACACCCCATAATTTTATTATACCATATATCTTCAAACTGAAACATAATTATCAAAGTATACTTACGCAGATGATATGAAAAGTCTTTATTAAAGTTTGTGCCTATTTCCATTCTATGGAGGCCAGGCGCGAACGCAGACCCAACAATTTTATTATACCATCCCTATTCAAGTTAAAACATACTTATCAAAACATTCTTATGTACATCTATATCGAACACACTTGTAAGTGTTTTTTTTTAATTTAAAATTCTTTAAATTCCATACTATGTGGACCAGGCGCGAACGCAGACCCCACAATTTTAATGAATCACCGTTCTGCCAGATCAAACATACCCATTCTTGTGTCTCGATACATCTTCTATCATTATATGTAATCAGTTTTTTTAAAATAGTCAACCATATAGGAGCCTATTCGTGACCACACACACACACACACACACACACACACACACACAGACACACGCACACGCATTCAACTTTACACACACACACACACACACACACACATATATATATATATATATATATATATATATATATATATAAAATGACAATTAATTAAAATGACAAATATATTATCTTTTTATTAGAACCTACCGAGACAATAGAACATTCAATACTAGATAGAGCAAGTAAAAACAACAACAAAAATGATGAAAATAATAATTGGATAAATTACGATATTTATTAATCCATCAAAAATTCTACAATGGATTATGAGATTTTAGCAGAGAAGCCAACAAACGAAAAATAAAAAACGGGTCAAATATTCCAATACATAGCAAATAAATGTTTCCAAAGACAAAATAAGTTACTCTTCTAAAGTAAGAAAAAAGATACTGGTTAGAAATCAACCCAATAAATGTCACGGTGAAACTTACTAGGTGGAATTTGATTAATATTTTATATTTCTTGCTTTCAGCCATTACTGGCACGTCGAAGACGTTATGTTCGAGGTCGGCCATGTTGTTATTTGTTTAACTTACGAATTAGACACTAGTTCTTTTTCGAAACGAATAAAAGCTTTAAAACACTCAAAATTTATCCAGGTAGGTAAAAGAGTGATTATCTTCCCTTTTAGTAACATTTATTTGCAATATATTTGAAATTTTTACTCTTTTTTTTCGAGTTGTGGACCGTAGCATTGTCTTGCAGGAGAAGGGTACCTTTGCTGATCTTGCCCCGCCTCTTGATTTTGATAGCTTCCCTTAATTTCCTCAAAATTGAAATCAGATTATGTAGCTTGTGCGTGGAATATAATGCAAGGTCATTATGACCCATACAGAAAAATCTTCTAATCATAAATGTACGAACTGTCTACAAGTAAATTATCCCGAGGTGGTGACATTTTTGTTTATTTATTTTTGTGTGGATATTTAGCACTGTGGATAGCCTGTACTGAAGTAAAAAAAAAAAAAAATTAAAAAAAACACACACACATACAGGGAACCATATCTACATCAGTGAGGGCCGAAATAATTGTCTGATTACATAGTCAAGAAAAGATTTTTTGGACGAACATAATGAGTGTCTGTTACCAGGGAAGAATAAAGCTGTAAAATATTAAAAGTTTTCATATATCACACAAGAATTGAAACAAATTAAATGCCTATAAATGCCGAACACGTAGACATACATAGTAAACAAGCAGAAAGCATTCAACAACCGAAAGTCAAAGTTGACGAATTCTTTATTCCCTAACAAGAACGCGGGCGGTTGTACAATACGCTTCATATATTTTTATTCATGCAAAGTTCGTATTTATTATTACAGAGCCAATTCTCTATTATATATACGTCTTAAACTTATCTTCCCATAATCTGTCTCCTTCAGAACTATTAATACTTGATCATGGTTTAGACTTTTGTATTCCATTGTCCGGTGTTAAATGGGAAGAGGTATTCTCCGAATTTGATATTCTTAATGCTTAAGAAGAGAGACTCTCTGAAAATAAAGTAAATGACAAAATCAATCAGTTAATTACTATTCACTTATTGATATAATAATTAAATGATTGATTTTGTGCTACGAAACAGATACTGTCAAGAATTGCAAATGTCAACTGAAATAAAAGAAATAAAATTGTAAGATGGTCAACATCATGAACTTTGGAATATAGACTTTTGTCAGTCATTTTATATATATATATATATATATATATATATATATATATATATATATATATATATACGTGTGTAGGTAGGTGATATGGATTTATGTATGTATGTATGTATGTATGTGTGTGTGTTGGTAGAGGGAGATCAAAAGATGACAAATAGAAATTTTCAACTGCGCAATATTGTCACTTAAAACTCTTGAACACTTTTTTCTTACGCAATTACACGCTCAAGTGATTAAGAAAAGCATGAATGACAATACTAATTTAAGAATATTTCGAACCAGGAAGTCTAATACCTTACGATCTTACGTGTTTATCCAACATTAATGTTACTCATAAATAGGTTTTATAGGCGATGTATATATATATATATATATATATATATATATATATATATATATATATATATATATATATATATATATATAAAAAACAAAAATTACAATTAAACTTACCAAAATGATCCAAGATGGTAAAACTAAAGTATATTATAAATATTAAAGAATTAATATTTATAAAGTAATCTCAACGGTGTGTAAAAGTTCGATAAAACCAAATAGGAGATAGAGCTTATAATAAGAGCCAATAGTAAATAAAACATGTTAGAAACACTTTGAAAAAGAGTTAAAAACATATTTAATCTAAAAAGGAAACACTTAATAAGTGGATAGAACTTAATCCGCGGAGTTTCGAAGAAATACTTTCCTTCTCATCAGAGGGTAGGAATTAGCAAAATGCGGGATCCGATTTTGCATACAAAAATATTTGATGAAACTGCAAGCAAGTCAAAGATCTTACTTGATAACAAAAAGTGAAGCAGAGGGAATAAGGTGAAAAAAGGTGATTTCACATGAAAAAAAAAATCCCGCCGTTTTAAATGCTGTTCTGTTCATTTGGAGTTTTCGTCTGATTTTATGTATATTTAGTTGTAAATAATGCGTGAAGTTCGTCATCATTGTCTGCCTTCGGGGCGTGAGTTTTTGTGTACAAACATTTTATTTAAAAAAAACAAGAGGAAGGAGGGAGGAAAAGAGAAAGAAGGAGAAAGAAAAATAGAAAGGGAAGGAGAAAGAAGAAAAAAAACTCCACTCGTTTCAAACGCTGATCTGTTCATTTGGATTTTTCGTCTGATTCTATGTATATTTAATTTGTTTTGGATTTTTTTTTGTCAAACTCATTGAACTGTACCCATCAACTTCTTCCCGATCATTGAGGATATATGACTTTTGGAACGCTCCTTCATGTGTATTTTATATGTATGTGTACGTGTTGTATGCATATGTAAGTACATGCTTATATGTGTGTGATTCTATGTGTGTATGTTTGCGCGCATTCTGTGCGTATGCATGTATGTGTGCATGCATGTGTTTATTTCCATGTATACGTGGGGTGGAGAGGGCTCCTGTAAGCCGTGGTGAAGGCAACACCTCTAGGAGAAGCAAATCTCTAATTTAAAAAACCATAAAGCGGGAGACCAGTACCCGCATTAAGCTTGTCTACTGTTTAACTTGTTGCTGGCTATCTTGCTCTTGCTTGTGGCTGGATCTCAACATTTTGAACCGAGAGAGAAATTTAGCTGTCGTACAAAGCTAAATCTCTGTAACACCATCTTTCTATAGATACTCCCTCAGGCATTTGTCTATAAAAAAAAGTCCTATAGCAATGGAAAAATTGCTCTTGCTTGTTGTTGGATATCAACATATAGAACTGAGAGAGAGAGAGATTTAGCTTCGTACAAAGCTAAATCTCTGTAACATCGTCTTTGTATGGATACTCCCTCGGGCATTTTTCTATAAAAAATAGTTCTATAGCAGTGGAAAAGTTGTGACGCGTGTAGGCTTGAAATGCTGGAAGTATGTAATAATTGATCTGCCATCATTATATGTATCCGTGTTTGTATGTACGTATATGTGTACGCATGTTTATATATGCACATGTGTATGTATATGTATCTATGTGTATATGTATATATGTATATATATATTTATTTGTGTTTTATGTATATATGTATATATATGTTTGTGTGTGTATGTATATGTATGTGTATATATGCATATGTGTATGTTTGTGTATAAATGCATAGATATGTATGTATATATAGTTAAATGTATGTGTATGTATATGTGCATATATGTGTACATATGTATCTGTGTATATGTATGTATATGTGCGTATTTGTATATGTGTGTATATATGCGTATGTATTTGTGTATGTATGCATGTGCGTATGTATATGTATTATGTATTGTGTATGTATGTATATATGTGTGTATGTTTATGGATATATGTGTGTATGTGTGTGTATGCGTGTACGTATGTATATGTATGTACAGTGTCATGTCTGCTTCAGTGTCATGTCTGCTTGAGTGTGCGAATTCGCCGGTACCACTAAAAAAAAGTAACGAGGGAGTGGCACTCGTCTGACAAGACGTTGCAATCATATATATATATATATATATATATATATATATATATATATATATATATACTAGCAAAAGTACCCGTCGTTGACTGGGTTCAAAAACAGCCTACAGAAAATGGACTCTGATTTATAAAAGTACTAGCGGGGATACTCGGCGTTGCCCGGGTGTTTAGAGGTGTATGCGTGTGTGGGGGGAGGGGGAGTGTAGGATCTTACCCGAAGCCCTGAGGCGAAGTTTGAAAATAAAATCGGCCAGCCAGAATGAGTTACTGAAAGATGATTGAATTTATTTAAGTAAGAACCAAATTGTCATGTGCGCGCACGTCTATTCAGCAAATGAGGCCAATGACCTGGTTTGTTTGTTATAAGCGAAGTAAAAAAGAAAACGTTGAAACTTAAGCGGGGGGGGGGTAATCAAAACATCGAAAAAAACACAAAAAAAATCCAACGTAAGGCAAACGAACGATGTTAAATGTAAAAATCGAAAAAACAAAAAAGAAATGGCTTAAATAAGCCTGTTTCGATATTAAAATTTAAAAATCGGTGGGTACCCGGGTGTTTTTGGGTGTGGGGTTGGAGAGTGGGGGGATAAGCGAAGCAAAAAAAAAAAAAATAGAAAAACGAACGTTACGTGAAAAATGGCATAAATAACACTGGTTCAATATTTAAATCTAAAAAATCGAAAAAATAAAAGACATCTCACACCACGATTCGAATCCAAAACGTTTAGATAACGAACCAAGGAGCTAACCAACTGACCCAACGCGACGTACATGAAATTCAATCAGTTTGTCAACTATTTAAAGTAAATCAGGTCATGACGTCATCTGACTCATGCGTAGAACCGGTCGTCGTTACGAGAGGACCGTTTTTGTTGAACCCGCCCTTGTCAAAAATTGTCGATTTCCGGGTGAAAAAAATGAAAGTTTTTGGCCAATTTTTCGATATTTTTCGAGCGAAGGATAGAGCTTCGATATGATACCGAGTTTGTGAATTTTCGTCGTGTGTGTCGAAAGTTTTTAGCGGACACACAAACACACATACAAACATACATATACACATTTTCGCTTTTATATTTATAGATGATAGGTTATGAAAAGGAAGGGTTGTAATGAGATAGCGTCGAATTTGGGAGTATCAAGATAAAAGCAAAATATGATGAAAGTAAAATTAAAATAGAAAACCCCCATAATTTATTATACCATACCTGTTCCCATTGAAACACTTATCACAATATCCTATGGATCTATATTAAAAAACCTTGTTAAACTTTGTGACATTCTATGGAGGTCAGGCGCGAACGAACACTCCATAATTTTATTATACCATATATCTTCAAACTGAAACATAATTATCAAAGTATACTTACGCAGATGATATGAAAAGTCTTTATTAAAGTTTGTGCCTATTTCCATTCTATGGAGGCCAGGCGCGAACGCAGACCCCACAATTTTATTATACCACCCCTATTCAAGTTAAAAGCATTCTTATGTACATCTATATCGAACACACTTGTAAGTGTTTTTTTTTTAATTTAAAATTTTTTAAATTCCATACTTTGTGGACCAGGCGCGAACGCAGACCCCACAATTTTAATGAATCACCGTTCTGCCAGATCAAACATACCCATTCTTGTGTCTCGATACATCTTCTATCATTATATGTAATCAGTTTTTTTAAAATAGTCAACCATATAGGAGCCTATTCGTGACCACACACACACACACACACACACACACACGCACACGCATTCAACTTTACATATATATATATATATATATATATATATATATATATATATATATATAAAATGACAATTAATTAAAATAAGAAATATATTATCTTTTTATTAGAACCTACCGAGGCAATAGAAAATTCAATACTAGATAGAGCAAGTAAAAACAACAACAAAAATGATGAAAATAAAAATTGGATAAATTACGATATTTATTAATCCATCAAAAATTCTACAATGGATTATGAGATTTTAGCAGAGAAGCCAACAAACGAAAAATAAAAAGCGGGTCAAATATTCCAATACATAGCAAATAAATGTTTCCAAAGGCAAAATAAGTTACTCTTCTAAAGTAAGAAAAAAGATACTGTTAGAAATCCACCCAATAAATGTCACGGTGAAACTTACTGGGTGGAATTTGATTAATATTTTATATTTCTTGCTTTCAGCCATTACTGGCACGTCGAAGACGTCATGTTCGAAGTCGGCCATGTTGTTATTTGTTTAACTTACGAATTAGACACTAGTTCTTTTTCGAAACGAATAAAAGCTTTAAAACACTCAAAATTTATCCAGGTAGGTAAAAGAGTGATTATCTTCCCTTTTAGTAACATTTATTTGCAATATATTTGAAATTTTTACTCTTTTTTTTCGAGTTGTGGACCGTAGCATTGTCTTGCAGGAGAAGGGTACCTTTGCTGATCTTGCCCCGCCTCTTGATTTTGATAGCTTCCCTTAATTTCCTCAAAATTGAAATCAGATTATGTAGCTTGTGCGTGGAATATAATGCAAGGTCATTATGACCCATACAGAAAAATCTTCTAATCATAAATGTACGAACTGTCTACAAGTAAATTATCCCGAGGTGGTGACATTTTTGTTTATTTATTTTTGTGTGTATATTTTAGCACTGTGGATAGCCTGTACTGAAGTTTAAAAAAAAAAAAAATTAAAAAAAACACACACACATACAGGGAACCATATCTACATCAGTAAGGGCCGAAATAATTGTCCGATTACATAGTCAATAAAAGATTCTTTGGACGAACATAATGAGTGTCTGTTACCAGGGAAGAATAAAGCTGTAAAATATTAAAAGTTTTCATATATAACACAAGAATTGAAACAAATTAAATGCCTATAAATGCCGAACACGTAGACATACATAGTAAACAAGCAGAAAGCATTCAACAACCGGAAGTCTAAAGTTTACGAATTCTTTATTCCCTAACAAGAACGAGGGCGCACGACCTTGCCGGTTGTACAATACGCTTCATATATTTTAATTCATGCAAACTTCGAATTTATTATAACAGAGACAATTCTCTATTATATATACGTCTTAAACTTATCTTCCCATAATCTGTCTCCTTCTGAACTATTAATACTTGATCATGGTTTAGACTTTTGTATTCCATTGTCCGGTGTTAAATGGGAAGAGGTATTCTCCGAATTTGAAATTCTTAATGCCTAAGAAGAGAGACTCTCTGAAAATAAAGTAAATGACAAAATCAATCAGTTAATTATTATTCACTTATTAATATATTAATTAAATGATTGATTTTGTGCTACGAAACAGATACTATCAAGAATTGCAAATGTCAACTGAAATAAAAGAAATAAAATTGTAAGATGGTCAACAGCTTGAACTTTGGAATATAGACTTTTGTCAGTCATTATATATATATATATATATATATATATATATATATATATATATATGTGCGTGTGTAGGTAGGTGATATATACGTATGTATGTATGTATGTATGTATGTATGTGTGTGTGTTGGTAGAGGGAGATCAAAAGATGACAAATAGAAATTTTCAACTGCGCAATATTGTCACTTAAAACTCTTGAACACTTTTTTCTTACGCAATTACACGCTCAAGTGATTAAGAAAAGCATGAATGACAATAGTAATTTAAGAATATTTCTAACCAGGAAGTCTAATACCTTACGATCTTACGTGTTTATCCAACATTAATGTTACTCATAAATAGGTTTTATAGGCGATGTATATATATATACGTATATATATATATATATATATATATATATATATATATATATATATATAACAAAAATTACAATTAAACTTACCAAAATGATCCAAGATGGTAAAACTAAAGTATATTATAAATATTAAAGAATTAATATTTATAAAGTAATCTCAACGGTGTGTAAAAGCTCGATAAAACCAAATAGGAGATAGAGCTTATAATAAGAGCCAATAGTAAATAAAACATGTTAGAAGCACTTTGAAAAAGAGTTAAAAACATATTTAATCTAAAAAGGAAACACTTAATAAGTGGATAGAACTTAATCCGCGGAGTTTCGAAGAAATACTTTCCTTCTCATCAGAGGGTAGGAATTAGCAAAATGCGGGATCCGATTTTGCATACAAAAATATTTGATGAAACTGCAAGCAAGTCAAAGATCTTACTTGATAACAAAAAGTGAAGCAGAGGGAATAAGGTGAAAAAAGGTGATTTCACATGAAAAAAAAAATCCCGCCGTTTTAAATGCTGTTCTGTTCATTTGGAGTTTTCGTCTGATTTTATGTGTATTTAGTTGTAAATAATGCGTGAAGTTCGTCATCATTGTCTGCCTTCGGGGCGTGAGTTTTTGTGTACAAACATTTTATTTAAAAAAAAACAAGAGGAAGGGAGGAAGGAAAAGAGAAAGAAGGAGAAAGAAAAAAAGAAAGGGAAGGAGAAGAAAAAAAACTCCACTCGTTTCAAACGCTGATCTGTTCATTTGGATTTTTCGTCTGATTCTATGTATATTTAATTTGTTTTGGAATTTTTTTTTGTCAAACTCATTGAACTGTACCCATCACCTTCTTCCTGATCATTGAGGATATATGACTTTTGGAACGCTCCTTCATGTTTATTTTATATGTATGTGTATGTGTACGTGTTGTATGCATATGTAAGTACATGCTTATATGTGTGTGATTCTATGTGTGTATGTTTGCGCGCATTCTGTGTGTATGCATGTATGTGTGCATGCATGTGTTTATTTCCATGTGTATGTGAGGTGGAGAGGGCTCCCGTAAGCCGTGGTGAAGGCAACCCCTCTAGGAGAAGCAAATCTCTAATTTAAAAAACCATAAAGCGGGAGACCAGTACCCGCATTAAGCTTGTCTGCAGTTTAACTTGTTGCTGGCTATCTTGCTCTTGCTTGTGGCTGGATCTCAACATTTTGAACCGAGAGAGAAATTTAGCTGTCGTACAAAGCTAAATCTCTGTAACACCATCTTTGTATAGATACTCCCTCAGGCATTTGTCTATAAAAAAAAGTCCTATAGCAATGGAAAAGTTGCTCTTGCTTGTTGTTGGATCTCAACATATAGAACTGAGAGAGAGAGAGATTTAGCATCGTACAAAGCTAAATCTCTGTAACATCGTCTTTGTATAGATACTCCCTCGGGCATTTTTCTATAAAAAAATAGTTCTATAGCAGTGGAAAAGTTGTGACGCGTGTAGGCTTGAAATGCTGGAAGTATGTAATAATTGATCGGCCATCATTATATGTATCCGTGTGTGTATGTACGTATATGTGTACGCATGTTTATATATGCACATGTGTATGTATATGTATCTATGTGTATATGTATGTATATATGTATATATATATTTATGTGTGTTTTTATGTATATATGTATATATATGTTTGTGTGTGTATGCATATGTATGTGTATATATGCATATGTGTATGTTTGTGTATAAATGCATAGATATGTATGTATATATAGGTAAATGTATGTGTATGTATATGTGCATATATGTGTACATATGTATCTGTGTATATATATGTATATGTGCGTATTTGTATATGTGTGTATATATGCGTATGTATTTGTGTATGTATGCATGTGCGTATGTATATGTATTATGTATTGTGTATGTATGTATATATGTGTGTATGTTTATGGATATATGTGTGTATGTGTGTGTATGCGTGTACGTATGTATATGTATGTACAGTGTCATGTCTGCTTCAGTGTCATGTCTGCTTGAGTGTGCGAATTCGCCGGTACCACTAAAAAAAAAGTAACGAGGGAGTGGCACTCGTCTGACAAGACGTTGCAATCATCATCATACTCATATATATATATATATACTAGCAAAAGTACCCGTCGTTGACTGGGTTCAAAAACAGCCTACAGAAAATGGACTCTGATTTATAAAAGTACTAGCGGGGGTACTCGGCGTTGCCCGGGTGTTTGGAGGTGTATGCGTGTGTGGGGGAGGGGGAGTGTAGGATCTTACCCGAAGCCCTGAGGCGAAGTTTGAAAATAAAATCGGCCAGCCAGAATGAGTTACTGAAAGATGATTGAATTTATTTAAGTAAGAACCAAATTGTCATGTGCGCGCATGTCTATTCAGCAAATGAGGCCAATGACCTGGTTTGTTTGTTATAAGCGAAGTAAAAAAAGAAAACGTTAAAACTTAAGCGGGGGGGGAGTAATCAAAACATCGAAAAAAACACAAAACAATCTAACGTAAGGAAAACGAACGATGTTAAATGTAAAAATCGAAAAAACAAAAAAGAAATGGCTTAAATAAGCCTGTTTCGATATTAAAATTTTAAAAATCGGTGGGTACCCGGGTGTTTTTGGGTGTGTGATGGGAGAGTGGGGGGATAAGCGAAGCAAAAAAAAAAAAATAGAAAAACGAACGTTACGTAAAAAATGGCATAAATAACACTGGTTCAATATTTAAATCCAAAAAATCGAAAAAATAAAAGACATCTCACACCACGATTCGAATCCAAAACGTTTAGATAACGAACCAAGGAGCTAACCAACTGACCTAACGCGACGTACATGAAATTCAATCAGTTTGTCAACTATTTAAAGTAAATCAGGTCATGACGTCATCTGACTCATGCGTAGAACCGGTCGTCGTTACGAGAGGACCGTTTTTGTTGACCCCCTCCCCTTGTCGAAAATTGTCGATTTCCGGGTGAAAAAAATGAAAGTTTTGGGCCAATTTTTCGATATTTTTCGAGCGAAGGATAGAACTTCGATATGATACCGAGTTTGTGAATTTTCGTCGTGTGTGTCGAAAGTTTTTAGTGGACACACAAACACGCATACAAACATACATATACACATTTTCGCTTTTATATTTATAGATGATAGGTTATGAAAAGGAAGGGTTGTAATGAGATAGCGTCGAATTTGGGAGTATCAAAATAAAAGCAAAATATGATGAAAGTAAAATTAAAATAGAAAAACCCCATAATTTATTATACCATACCTGTTCCCATTGAAGCACTTATCACAATATCCTATGGATCTATATTAAAAAACCTTGTTAAACTTTGTGACATATTTCCATTCTATGGAGGTCAGGCGCGAACGAACACCCCATAACTTTATTATACCATATTTCTTCAAACTGAAACATAATTATCAAAGTATACTTACGCAGATGATATGAAAGTCTTTATTAAAGTTTGTACCTATTTCTATTCTATGGAGGCCAGGCGCGAACGCAGACCCCACAATTTTATTATACCATCCCTATTTAAGTTAAAACATACTTATCAAAGTATTATTATGTACATCTATATCAAAAACACTTGTAAACGTTTTTTTTAATTTCTAAATTTTTTAAAAAATTTTTATTTTCATACTTTGTGGACCAGGCCCAAACGCAGACCCCACAATTTTAATGAACCACTGTTCTGCCAGATCAAACATACCCATTCCTGTGTCTTCTATCATTATATGTAATCATGTTTTTAAAATAGTCAACCATATAGGAGCCTATTCGTGACCAGACACACACACACATATACACACATAGGCATTCAGCTTTATATTATATATATATATATATATATATATATATATATATATATATATATATAATTATATATATAATATAATATAGTATAATATATATATATATATATATATAGTTTAGTAGAAATGGTAATTAACAAAAACCTGAAGAAAGTGCTCAATACTGTTGTAGAGCAAATACACGTTTTATTTTTTATTACCGTATCTTTCTGTTAAGTTACATTATTGTTTCAGCTACCCGGCCGTTTTTGTTTTTTTCGCCATTTGTAGCTTCCTCAGAGTTTTACAGAAATGTTCGTTATGATGGGATGAAAGACTGAATGATGTCAGGGGAGGGGTGCGAGAAGAGCGGGAAAAATAGTAAGGGAATAAGGGGGAAAGGGGAAGGGGGTGCTTGGTATGTCGGTAATGTTTTAGTTTTGGAGTTTAAGGACCTTACGTTGTTGTGGGGGAAGGTCTGGGAAGTTCATTTCTGGTGTGGCTGAGGGCAAGGGATACATGGAGGGGGAGGGGGAAATGTGGGGGTAGGAGGAGGGGGTTACTTTAAATTCGAGTCTTAATATTAAGACTCGAATTTAAAGTAACCCCTCCTCCTACCCCCACGTATCCCCCTCGAACATTTCTGTAAAACTCGATTTTAAAGTAACTACCCCTCCTCCTACACCCAAATATCCCTCTTCCCCCTCCATGTATCCCTTTTTTTTACATGGTGGTCACCACTTATCAAGGTCCGGAAGCCACTCGGGGATAATGGTTATTACGTGTACAGTAATCAATCGGTTAATATTGAAGTAATCGTTAGTATTGGAGATTTTATAAAGTGTCTTAGGGGCGGTTCATCAGGCTTGTTGGGCTTGAAGACGTCCAAATTGTAGTCAGGTGGGAAACAGGCAAACGGAAGAGAGTTCCACATGCGTGCACGTCTAAGAAAGAAACTTTGTTCATGGAATCTGCGTTTGGATTTAAATGACTTTCAAATAGTAGAGATTACAGATGATTTTAAATGTATTTTAAAACCTTTGAAAATAATTTTGATATGATAAGAATACACTCTTTTTATATATTAAAACATAAACAAAGATAAACAAATAATAGTAAATAATAATAATTATGAATAATAATAAAAGAGTAAATAATAAAAATATATACAAAGATGCATATTTACATTAATTGTCTTTATAACACAATATCTTTATGTATGTATGTATGTATATCTATATGTGTGTATGTGTGTATATACTTAAGTATATGTCAAGTTATAATAACTGTTATTTAATAATATATTAACTCATTAAGACACAAATTAATAATTGATTTGATACCACTAGTAAGTATATAAAAATCCATAAGTTTATTAAGACGATAGAATATCTGCATGCCGCATATATGTGTATAATTTTGGAAAAGACTATCAAACTGTAGAAATTAAAGGTGACCGAAGATGAATTTTAAAATTCTTTGGAAAATCCTTCGAAAATTATTTAGATTAAAATACACACACCATTTATATACCAAAACTTAAATAAAAAAATTAATAAGATCTACCTCTGCGTTCCATGTTTAAAACGGATGTGTCCTCTATAGTATCAGAACTGACAGAATGGTTAATTGTAAATATAGACCGTTTCATCAAAAAAGTTCCAGCAAAAACTTAACAGCCAGCTGTGGTTCTCTCCAGAAGGTGCTGCTGCGATTGCGCACAGAAATCACTTATTCCATTTTTTCCAAGATAATAGATGTACTGAGACTAAATTCGCTTTCAGGACTGCCTGCAACTACGGTAAAAAAAAGTAATAAACAACGCAAGAGAGTTGTTTTCGTCCGTCAAGTCCAAAATAGCTGAGCAGCGGCTTGGTTCCCATCAGTTTTGGCAAATAGCAAACAGAATCCTGAACAAAAGCGTAACTATCATCAATGGATCTGAGGTAATCTCGTCAGCATCAAAGCCAAACTCTTTGCCAAGAACTTTGCAGCTAATTCTACCCTTTGCGACCAAGGCCGCCAACCCTCAATATTCCTCCTGTATCAGAAAACACGCTATGTGATATACAAATATCTGTACGCGATGTTGCCAAGTTAATCAAAAAACTTGATTATAGTAAAGCAACCGGTCCTGACTGTATTCCAATTATAGTTTTCAAAAACCTTCAACCAGAACGTTATTATTTCATTAATTCCTATAGATAGTATGATTTTTGCAAAATATACGATTAAGAAGTGACCTCATTTACATACCACATTTAGGAAAATCGATTTTATTAAATAGCGGTGGGTTAGTCATTGTTTACGGTATGATAATTGTTGTAAATGTTCTATTTTAGTTAGGTATTTAAATTTGATTTATATTGATAACATATTTAATTTAATTTATTTTTACCAACATCGATTCTTTTATAAACCGATTTGAATTATTTCCCCTGGGCGTCAACTTTGCTTTCTGGGGGGGGGTCTTTTTCGGCGGAAAATCAAACTAAAAATAATTCACCCAAATTATGAAGCATTATTTTTGGAATTAGTTTACATAAAATAATTTCCAACGTGATTTCGCAATAAACGTTGTGCTTCAGTGGATTTTTATTTTAAAATAAACAAAAAATTCAATTCAACTACAATTTTTAATTTAAAACAAAAACAAAAAAACTTTAATTTACATTTTTTTTTACCAATTTTTTTTTTTCACAGTTTTTTGACATCGTAACTGCTATTTTTTTTTCTTTTAATAACACAATAAGTCACAACTAATCATTTTTATAACATAAAAACGTGTATTTCGGTTAACACATAAAAAGGTGCTCAATATCCGGAGAATAGCTTCTCTTCGTATCCCTTCTGCCGAAATATCTGATGGAGAGTTTGTCACGTACTTCTTTTTGGGAGCAATTACATTTCCGTGTTTTCATTCGTTCTTTTATTTTGACATTTTTGTTGGGGTAACGATGGAGATGACATATAATAATAATGAAAAATTGCTCAATATCCTTAATACAGCAGGTGCGTCCAAACCGAACAGTATGTTGACCCTGGCAACGCTAGGTATCCATGCTAGTCTATGTACAAAAGTGAACATGTCTTTGTGTCTGTCTGTGTGTCTGTCTGTATACATTTCCCTACGAAATAACTCTGTCAATTCTTAGTCTACAGACTCGAAATTTTATATACAGGGTAATGAGACTTGGGAAAATCTTTGTCGGACAGAAATTTCGCTGTTAAGGGGTCAAAGTTCAACGATTTGGCATTTGAGAACTCTACCAAACGCCTCCGACAGTTTTGGGTCTAAACACTTGCAATTTTACATATAGGTTCTTTGGACATGGATCTAACTTTATAACGTGATTTGAGCCCAAAACAATAAATGTTACGTGGTCATAATAGGGGTCAAAGTTTTAAAAAATTGGCCGCTTTTTTTTTTTTTTTGCTCAACGCCGGACACCCACGCTAGTATATCTATAAAAGTGAACGTGTCTGTGTGTTTGTGTGTCTTTCTGTGTGTCTGTATGTGTGTTTGCACATTTCCCTACGCAATAACTCTGTCAATTTACAGCCTACAGACTCGAAATTTGATATACAGGTCACTGAGATTTGGGAAAATCGAGGTGATCCGTTTTCGGCAAGAAATTTTGCTTTTAAAGGGCCAAAGTTCAACGATTTGACCTTTGAGAACTCTACCAACTCCTCCGACAATTTTGAGTCTAAACACTTGGAATTTTAGATATAGGTTCCTTGGACATGAATCTAACTAAATAACTTGATTTGAGCCAAAAAAAATAAATATTAAGGGGTCATAATAGGGGTCAAAGTTAAAAAAAATTACTGTTTTTTTTTTTCCTTTTTTGCTCAGTATACACCTGCAAACACCCGGCAACGCCGGGTGCCTATGCTGGTATATCTATAAAAGTGAACTTGTCTTTGTGTGTGTGTGTGTGTGTGCGCGCGCGCGCGTGTGTGTCTGTGTGTGTGTGTGTACTTTTCCGTACGCAATAACTCGGTCAATTTTCCGTTTACAGACTCGAAATTTGATGTACAGGGTAATGAGATTTGGGAACATCGATGGGATCGGGTTTTGGCCAGAAATTTCCCTGTTAACGGGTGAAAGTTCAACGATTTGACCTTTGAGAACTCTACCAAACTCCTCCGACAATATTTTGGTCTAAACACTTGAAATTTTAGATATAGGTTCCTTGGACATGGGTCTAATTTAATAACTTGATCTGAGCCCCAAACAGTAAATGTTAAGGGGTCATAATAGGGGTCAATTTTTAAAAAAAATTGACCGCTGCGATGTCTACCAAATTACTCAGACAATTTCGGTCTAAACATTTGAAATTTTACATAAAGAATATTCAGAGATAGGCCAAGCTTTTTCATCGGTTTGGGTCGAAAATTTTTAGTTACCAATATATAAATGTATGTATTCATGTATGTATATTTGCATGTCTGGCTAAAACTTTCGACAGAGGCGACGGATTTTACCAAGATCAGTATTGTTTTAAAGTTCAACCTTCCATACGACAAATATCGAAAAATTGGCTAAAACCATTAATAGCTTCACCTTCAACTGGGCTTTTTTCTACAGGGCGGGGTCGCTTTTTCGCTGATGTTTTTGAAAGTTATCCTATCCTTTCGATTGTCCAGCCTTAATTTAAACACGAGTAACTTCAAGTTTGGCGGTGATCGTAATCGTTAAGACGTCACGTTTTTTTTTCTCGTTGTTTTCATCCTTCGCGATACGGGTTCAAGCCTGCCTTCCTACTAACACTTTTTTTTTTTTTTGCTCAACATACACACCAAAATACCCGGGCAACGCCGGGCTTAAATGCTAGTCCATATATCTATTAAAGTGAACATGTCTGTGTGTCTGTGTGTCTTTCTGTGTACGCAATAACTCTGTCAATTTTTAGTCTACAGACTCACAAATACATGGTAATGAGATTTGGGAAAATCGATGAAATTCGTTTTCGGCCAGAAATTTGGCTTTTAACGGGCTAAAGTTCAATGATTTAACCCTTGAGATCTCTACCGAACTCCTTCAAGTATTTGGGGTGTAAACACTTGAAATTTTAGATATAGGTTCCTTGGACATGGATCTAACTTCATAACTTGATCTGAGCCCAAAACACTAAATGTTAAGAGGTTATAATAGGAGTCAAATTTAAAAAAAATCACCTTTTTTTTGTAGCTCATAATACACCTCCAAACACCCGGGCAACGCCGGACACCCATGCTGGTATATCTATAAAAGTGAACGTGTATGTGTGTCTGTATATATGTGTGTGTGAGTGTGTGTGTGTGTGTGTGTACATTTCACTACGCAATAACTCTGTCAATTTTCAGCCTACAGACTCGAAATTTGATATACAGGGTACTGAGATTTGGGAAAATCGAGGTGATCCGTTTTCGGCAAGAATTTTTGCTTTTAAAGGGCCAAAGTTCAACGATTTGACCTTTGAGAACACTACCAAACTCCTCCGATAATTTTGAGTCTAAACAACTGCAATTTTAGATATAGGTTCCTTGGACATGGATCTAAGTTAATAACTTGATTTGAGCCGAAAACAATAAATATTAAGGGGTCATAATAGGGGTCAAAGCTAAAGAAAAAAATTACTGTTTTTTTTCTTTTTTGCTCAGCATACACCTGCAAACGCCCGGCAACGCTGGGTATCCATGCTGGTATATCTATAAAAGTGAACTAGTGTGTGTGTGTGTGTGTGTGTGTGTGTGTGTGTGTGTGTGTGTGTGTGTGTGTACATTTCCCTACGCAATAACTCTGTCAATTTTCAGTTTAGAGACTCGTAATTTGATATACAGGGTAATGAGATTTGGGAAAATCGATGGGATCGGGTTTTGACCAGAAATTTCGCTGTTAACGGGTGAAAGTTCAACGATTTGACCTTTGAGAACTCTACCAAACTCCTCCGACAATTTTTTGGTCTGAACACATTGATATTTTAGATATTGGTTCCTTCGACATGGATCTAACTTTATAACATGATTTGATCCCAAAACAATAAATATTAAGGGGTCATAATGGGGGTCAAAGTTTAAAAAAATTACCGTTATTTTTTAATTTATTTATTTTATTTATTTATTTTTTTTTTTTTTGCTCGGCATACACCTCCAAACACCCGGGCAACGCCGGGCCGAACTGCTAGTACTCCTATAAAAACGTTTTTCTTTTGTGTGTATTGATAGTCATATTAAACCCCCCTTTTCTATTTATTTAAAAAGAAAATACAATTTCTTTATATATGGGTTGTGAGATTGCATTCACTAGCAAAAGATCTAGCTAATTTGCATATTCTTTTAAACATTCATTTTAATTCCCCATTAGTTTTTTCGATTTCTTTATGGAATGATCATCTTTAGTTTACTATTACGTGTAATTATATTCATGCAGATATTCTACATGATTTATAATTGCAAAATATTTGCATGAAAAGCTTACAGTAAACATAAAATTGTTTCCATATATATTTATGGATACGTATGTATGTTTCTTTAATCTATCTATCTATCTATCTATCTATATATATATATATATATATATATATATATATATATATATATATATATAAATATATATATATATATATATATATATATATATATATATATATATATATATATATATATAAGCGAACGTGTGTCCGTGTGTGTGTCTGTGTACATTTCCCTACGCAATAACTCTGTCAATTTTTAGTCTACAGAAACGAAATTTGATATACACTACCGAGATTTGTGAAAATCGATCTGATCAGTATTTGGCCAGAAATTTGGCGATTAAGGGGTCAAAGTTCAACGATTTGACCTTTTAGAACTCTACCAAACTCCTCCGACAATTTTGGGTCAACGCACTTGAAATTTTAGAGATAGGTTCCTGGGACATGGACCTAACTTAATAACTTGATTTGAGCTCAAAACAACTGTTAAGGGGTCATAATAGGGTTCAAAGTTAAAAAAGAAATTGACCTCTGCGGTCTCTACCAAATTACTCAGACAATTTCTGGTCTAAACATTTGAAATTTTACATAAAGGGTATTCAGAGATAGGGCAAACTTTTTCATCAGTTTGGGTCGAAAAATTTTAGTTACCAATATATAAATGTATCTATGTATATATGTTTGCATGTCTGTCTAAAACTTTCAACAGAGGCGACGGATATTTTTAAGATCAGTATTGTTTTGAAGTACGGCCTTTCAGACGACAAATCTCGAAAAATTGGCTAAAAACATTAACATCTTCACCTTAACCTGGGCACTTTTCTACATGGGGGAGGGTTCGCTTTTTTCGCCGATATTTTTTAAAGTCATCCTCTCCTTTCGATTGTCTAGCCTTAATTTTAAAAAAATGTCACATCCGGTTTGGCTGTGGTCGTAACAGCATAGACGTCAGGTTTTTTCCCCGTTCTTTTCCTCCTTTGCGGTATGGGTTCGAGCCTGCCTTCCTACTACCACCCTTTTTATTTTTGCTCAACAGACACATCGAAACACCCGGGCAACGCCGGGCTTAAATGCTAGTCTATCTCTAAAAGTGAAAGTGTCTGTCTGTCTGTGTGCGTATCTGTGTATCTCTGTGTCTCTGTGTGTACATTTCCCTACGCAATAACTCTGGCAATTTTTAGTCTACAGACTCGAAATTTGATATACAATGTAATGAGATTTGGTAAAATCTACGTGATCCGTTTTCGCCCCAAACAATAAATGTTAATGGGTCATAATAGGGGTCAAAGTTTTACAAAATTTGACCGCTGCAATCTCTACCAAATTACTCAGACAATATTTTGTCTAAACTTTTAAATTTGACATAAAGGGAATTCAGAGATAGGGCAAGCGTTTTAATCGGTTTGGGTGGAAAATTTTTAGTTACAAATATATGAATGTATGTATGTGTGTATGTTTGCATGTCTGGCTAAAACTTTCGACAGAGGCGACGGATTTTTACAAGATCAGTATCGTTTTGTAAGTTCGACCTTTATGACAGATACCGAAAAATTAGCTAAAAACATTAATATCTTAACCTTCAACTGCGCACTTTTCTACAGGGGGGGGGTCGCTTTTTTCGCCGATATTTTTGAAAGTCATGATCTCCTTTCGATTGTCTAGCCTTAACTAAAAGCTACGTGACATACGGTTGGCAGTGGTCGTAACGGCAAAGACATCGGGTTTTTTCCCCGATCTTTTCCTCCTTTGCGGCACGGGTTCGAGCCTGCCTTCCTACTACCACTTTTTGATTTTTTTTTTTGCTCAACACACACATACGATATATATAAAAGTGAACGTGTCTGTGTATCTGTGCGTGTGTGTGTGTCAGACAATTTCTGGTCTAACCATTTAAAATTTTACATAAAGGGTATTCAGAGATAGAGCAAGCTTTTTAATCGGTTTGGGTCGAAAACATTTAGTTACCAATATATAAATGTATGTATGTATGTATGTATGTATGTATGTATGTATGTATGGCGAATGAACTCTTTTTCTGGGTCAACGGCCAACTAGCACCGTGTATATTTGTGTGTGTGTGTATATGTGTATTGGGGTGGAGAGGGCTCCCGTAAGCCGTGGTGAAGGCAACCTTTCTAGGAGAAGCAAATCTCTGATTTAAAAAAACCATAAAGCGGAAGACCTTTACCTGCATTAAGCTGGTCTGCAGTTTAATTTGTTGCTGGCTATCTTGCTCTTGCTTGTTGCTGGATCTCAACATTTTTAACCGAGAGAGAGACTTAGCTGTCGTACAAAGCTAAGACTCTGTAACATCATCTTTGTATAGATACTCCCTCAGGTATTTGGGCTCATGGATTTTAAATGTCTGAGGGAGTGGCACTCGTCTGACAAGACGTTGCAATCATCATCATGTATGTATGCATGTATGTTTGTATGTCTGCCTGAAACTTTCGACAGAGCCGACGAGTTTTACTAAGGTCAGTATCGTTTTGAAGTTCGACCTTTCAGAGGACAAATATCGAAAAATTGGCTAAAAACATTAATATCTTCACCTTGAACTGGGCACTTTTCTACAGGGGACGGGGCGCTTTTTCGCCGATATTTTCGAAAGTCATCCTCTCCTTACGATTGTCTAGCCTTAATTTTAACCTACGTCACTTTCGGTTTGGTGGTGGTCGTAACAGCAAAGACGTCAGTTTTGTTTTCCCCGTTTTTTCCTTCTTTCTTTCAGGTTCGAGCCTGCCTTCCTACTACCACTTATTTTTTTTTTACTCAACATACACCTCCAAACACCTGAACGCCGAGCTGAAATGCTAGTATATATATAAAAGTGAAAATGTATGTGCGCGTTTGTGTATGTGTGTGTGTGTACTTTTCCCTACCAAATAACTCTGTCAATTTTCGGTCTAGAGACTCGAAATTTGACATTCGGGGTATTGAGATTTGGAAAAATCTTTTTAATTTGTTTTCGGCCAGAAATTTAGCTATTAAAGTTCAACGATTTGATCTTTGAAAACTCTATCAAACTCCTCCGTCAATTTTGGGTCTAAACACTTGGAAGTTTAGATATAGGTTACTTGGACATGGATCTAACTTTATAATAAAACAATAAATGCTAAGGGGGTCATAATAGGGGTCAAAGTTTTAAAAAAAATGTGATATCTGTGGTCTCTACCAAATTACTCAGCCAATTTTTGGTCTAAACATTTGAAATTTTACATAATGTGTATTCAGACATAGAGGAAGCTTTTTAATCGTTTTTTTTTGGGCCGAAAAGTTGGCTCCCAAGGGGTAAAAAATCAAGAGATTTGACCTTTGCGATCTCTAGCAAACTATTAACCCAATTTTTGGTCTAAACATTTGAAATTTTACATAGAGTGTATTCAGACATGCAGCAAGCTTTTTAATCAATGTTTGGACGAAAATTTCGCTGTCAAGAGATAAGAGTTGGAAGAGTTTACTTTTGTAGACTCTATCAAATTCCTCCGCTAATTTTGGGTCTAAACACTTGAAATTTTAGATGTAGGTTACTTGGACATGAGTCAAACATTTTAATTTGATTTGAGCCCAAAACAATAAATGTTAAGCGGTCCAAATTGGAGTCATAGTTTTAAAAAATTAACATTTGCTGTCTCTACCACCTTTTCTCTATGGTAGTTAAGGAAGCCTATTATATAGAAGGCATTAACGTACATATTCCCACTTTTTAATATATATATATATGCACATAAAGTTATGAAAAGTACATAGGGCCCGAGCAAATCCAGGCTTACCTGCTAGTAATAAAGGAAAATCATATACATATTTATAATTAAATAATAATTATTCATTTATACCTACACACACTAGTGTTCCATGCTTACGCAATTATCAGTGTAGGGTAAAATTCCTGCCGGTCAATTAGATTCGAACTCAGCCACGAAATATATATATATAGAGAGAGGGTTGATAGCACAATGGTGACTTAACATACATCTTCTGTAATACACACACAAACACGCACGCACATACAATACACACACGCACATACATATATGTGTGTGGGTGTGTGTGTGTGTGTGTGTGTGTGTATGTGTGTGTGCCTGTTTGTGTTAGTGGTTGTTTTTATGCGAAGGTTCTATGCAATAAAACCTTTTTTTCTCTATTTCCTGTCCCAACACATGCGTTTAAGAATAGCTTTAATCGATTTTTTCTGCGTCTACTCGATTTCGTCTGCTGCAAATCTATTAAAAGCTTCCCATCGATCTTCGAGCAATTCAATTCATTTCGTTGGTGGCTTCAGATGGAATGTCTAAAAAAAAATCAAACATGTCTGTCAACATGACCGGCCCAACTTCTTATCAACTTGATGTTGTACCGTCATCTTTGCTCAAATAAATTTAAGACGTTTATCTTTGTTCATATTCATGTCTATCATTAAGTACAGCGCCAAAAAGTCTTACTATAGTGTTTAACATTAAAACTACTTTTTATGTTAATAAGATTATGTGAGTATTTCTCGTGTGTCTGTGTTTCTCGCCACAAGAGTAATTATAATTCGCATTATTTGGATTCTTCGGACTACTTTTCTTACCTTGAATGTTATTTTCATAACGTTTCGGTCGATATAACCCTCGACCTTCATAAGATGTATCTGAAACCGCTCGAATCTTTCTGGCGAACTCGAAAATCTTTCTGTCGAACTCAGAAATCTGCAAGGAATTTTGAACTGAACCCACACGGAGTAGTATTCTCTCGTTCCGTCAGCCTTGACTGAGCAGAAGTTTTAATTAACTCGTAATTGTATTTTGAGTGTCTCTCGCACTGAGAATTGAACCTTCAACCTCCAGAAGCATAACATTTACAACTGAATTTTATCAAGTACATTATCCCCTGCACCAGCGATCCTTTCGGATTATGATTTTATTTACGTTCTCATTTCTCTTTCTATTCATGTCGCCATATCACTAATTGATATAATGAATATAAGTACATTCGGGTTCCTGCTTACAAGCATATGACTGGCTGATTAAGCCATAAATACCGACTGGTAGAGCTGCCTGGGAGAGACGTCAAAAGGTACGCCGAAACTCTCACGCTACTTATATATCAACTCCAACACCAAACACTCGTTCAATAAGGCGACTTACTGAATTATTACTTGAATTTCTTAGCCTAGACCACTCAGCATCTTGAAACGAATACAACACTTTCGCGGGACCTATCACTAATATAAGTACTGCAGGTAAACATTTTACATGTCCTGACGTTATTCACCTGGTAATCAAACGACGTTATCCGCTTGATACTCTAAGGTTTTTCACCTGATAGTCCAAGGATTCGAACCTCGAAATAACTCCCAGGGAGACTGTCCTATCAGTAGGTGCATAATACCAGGACTGCTGTATCGCCATTTGATATATGGAATAAAAATTGTGCAATAGTTTCTGGTGGGGCCTCTCGATGCCATATTAATGTGGACTCCCACGGCTTTTATTTCTTCAACAGTTTACAAATTTAATATTTGTTCGTTCTCCTTGTGTCTTATTCTTTAACTCCTCTGCTGATTTCTCCCATAGACCTTTCAATTCCAACATGAAATGTCATTAAACATATAAGCATATAGGCCTATCCGGAACCATAACTTCTCACGTAGATCTTTACTATCAGGTCTCTTTTGCAAACACTAGGGGCCCAGATTCCAACGTTTCAGAGGTGGAAATATAAGATACCAAACTTGACCTATTATTTATGTGTGAAACTGGCACTGCCGAGGAAATCCTGTTTGTGGGACAGAATACCGTGAGGCTGCTTTCTAGCCGACTACAACATAGTTGTCTTCAAGTCTAACGTAAACAAATACTTGTTAAACTATTCTTTTGGGAAATCAAGTCTTCTTAAGTAACTCTCTGCCCATTCCACTTATTTCAATACTATTGTAGCTGCAATGTGTGTCTAAACTGCAAGAGTGAATTAGCAAACGTATATATACAAAAATAAACTTTACCTTAAGACAACAACATGCATACAAACATGAATATATAATAATAACAACAACAACAAATGATAATCATAATTATAATAATAATTTATAAATAAATAAATAAATACACCAGTATAAAATAAAAGATAAGTGAAAAACATCCAGATTAAAAATAGTTCAGTTCTCAACACAAAAATAGAGAAGCCGGATCCCGGCTGAAAAGGATAAAGAAACAAGTGAATTAGAGATCAAATTATAATTGCTCGATAAACGCACGCTCATTGGCTACGATAAATGGGTGTGTTACTAAGAAAGAATCTGATTGGCTTGCTAGCAAATCCAGTAGCAAAGGAACATATGAAAAAAGGAATTAATATCGACTCCATACAATAGTCTGACGAATCCTCATAAGGATGAAACACAGAAAATTCTGTGTAGCTTAATTACCATATATATTTTCAAAACTCTCTTCCCTTCTCTCTCTCTCTCTCTCTCTCTCTCTATATATATATATATATATATATATATATATTATATATATATATGTGTGTGTGTGTGTGTGTGTGTGTGTGTGTGTGTATTGGTATTCATATTAAAAACTTTTCTTGTCTATTTATTTTAAAAAAATACAACTTTGTTATATATGGGTCGTGGAACTGCATTCAGCTTCAAAAGATCGAGCTAATTTCCATATTCTTTTAAACATTCATTTTAATTAATTCCCTGTTAGCTTTTTCGGTTATCTTATGGGATTATCATCTTTAGTTAACTATTACGTGTAATTATATTCATGCAGATACTCTGCATAATTTATACTTATGTAATATTTGCGTAAAAGTTTATAGTAAACACAAATCTCTTTCTATATATGTTTATGTATGCGTATATATATTCGTTTAAAAAACTTTGTCTACCAAACTCCTCTGTCAGTTTTGGGTTTACAGACATGAAAATTAATATATAGCGAAACTTTATATTTGGGTTTTTGCCGGAGAAAATCAGTGCAAAAGTATGAAAATAATAATAATGGAATTTGCCAGGTGAAGGTTTTTTTTTGTGTTTATTTGATAATTGTGGCCTCGTAGACCAACATAAAACTTACTTAAAAATTTTTTTTTTTTTTTGTAGGTTTCAGGTGTGCTGAAAATGAATATAGTATTGAAATTTTTCGCAAATAAGTAATAGCTTTTGGTTAATGTTTTAATTTTTAGCCTTGTGGCAAACATGTCTTCATAACTCAGGCATTAACGTCAAAGGATAAAGTAAATCGTAAGCTATTCGTTTTGGTATCGATTCTCAGTGGTGGCGCACGAGTCATTTTTTTTTTTAAACTTTTTAAATCATTACTATTTTTTTTTTACACAGGCATTACCACATTATCAAGGCCAAGATGCCACTCGAGGATAAGGGTTAAAGAGTGTACAGTAGAAATTGGACAATATAGTAATCAATTCGGTAAATTTGTTAACATATATGGAACGGCTCATCAAGAACTTGTTTACGTTAGACTTGAAGACAACCATATTGTAGTCAGTCGGAAAGCAGGAAAACGGAAGACAATTCCACAGGCTGCAGTTCTAAGAAAGAAGCTTTGTTTATGGAATCTACGTTTAGGTTTAGGCACAGATAAAGAGTGGGGGGGAATGTTTTTATAGTGTTTTAAGCTAGACGAGTGTTTCTTGTGAAAGTTTGGCGAGGGGGGGACCATAGACTGAAGCTCAGTCGAGCACTTTCCATGAAAATAACGATACATCAGAGACAAACTCGCAACATCTCTTCTGTGAGATAGAGGCAGCAGGGAAGAGAAAAGGACATCTCCTACGAGGCTACGAAGTCTATTTTGAACTCTATCAAGGCAGGACAAGTCCTTTCTAGCAGCTCCTGCCCAGATGTGGCAACAGTATTCTATCCTTGGACTACCTGGCTCTTATATAGATAGAGAATTGCATCAGCTGACAAATCCTAGCGTGGATGAAACGCGGAATATTCTGTGTAACCTAATTGTCATATATATTTTTATAACTTACTACCTAACTCTATCTATATATTGAGCACTGATGAAGTAAATACTAAAAGTATACGCATGAAACTATACTTTCGTATATTATTTTATGTGATTAAATGAAGTAGTCATATATATATATATATATATATATATATATATATATATATATATATATCACTGCCTATCACAGATGGTTACGTTTCCAACCCGTTTCCCAGACCAGCAAGAACAACACGCATAACTTCTAGATCTGTTTCTGACCACAGTTCCCGATGATTGTATCACAAATGCTCACAGCCCACTTGGGAACTCTGATCATGCAGTGATAATGGTCGAAATCACCCTAAACTCTCGAGCTAAAACCGAAGAGCCATTGCTCAAAACAACGAGATACTATAAAAAGGCTGACTGGAAAGCCATCAGAGATCTCATCAGAGATGCACCGTGGGGAAATGTCTTTTCTCTTCCTGCTGAACAGTGCGCAAATGAGACCACTGAATGGTTCAAAGCGGCAATTGAAGCACATGTTCCCACGCGGAAATTTTATAGCAAGTGACACTCTCCTCAATGGTTTACTTCTAGTTGTGCAACTGCCATCGTACCGCAGATTTAACCGACATAAGTCAAGTTCAAACAGATAGAAGTATATAGAAGCTAGAAGTAACTGTAAGAAAGAAATAGCGACAGCTAAGAGAGAATTTACTGAAACCATCAAAAAACGCATCGAAGCACAAAAATTAGGAACCTGTGATTTCTGGAAAATATACAACAGTGTAATAAATAATGGGCAATCAACAATTCCCCCACTAACCAATAATCATGAGGTTGTTTGCTCAGCAACTGAGAAGGCTAACATGCTCGCCAGTCGGTTTGCCTCCAATTCCATACTGAACCCTGCTAACCACTCCCTCCCTGACTTTCCTTTGCGGACAGACGCCACGCTAGACGATCTGAAAATCACCCCTTCTCAGGTGCATGTTATCATAAAACACCTTGACACTTCAAAAGCATATGGACCTGATCTCATCCCGGCTGTGCTATTAAAATTGCTCCGCCGTAGTAGCTCCAGTTCTCTCCAAACTTTACAACAAATTCCTTAATAAATCTTGCTTTCCTGACTGCTAGAGAACTGCTTCTGTGGTACCAATTTTCAAGAATTCTGGCGAAAGAACTGACCCATTAAATTATCGCCTTATTAGCCTCCTCCCACTTTTCGCCAAAATATTTGAGTCCATAATTAAGCAAGCTCTAGTCCATCACCTTACAGATGCAAAACTTCTGACCGACCAACAATATGGATTTAGGCAAGCCCGTTCCACAGCAGATATCCTAACTGTAATCTCTTAATGTATATATCATTCACTGCACAAAGGGGGAGGGTAGAGCGGTAGCTCTAGATATATCTAAGGCTTTTGACAGAGTATGGCATGTAGGTCTTCTTAGGAAAATTAGATCATATGGTATCACTAGAGGAATACTTAACATAATTAAATCCTTCTTAGATAAGAAAAAAATTCAGGTTGTCCTCGACGGTCGTACATCAAACAATATGATATAAATGCAGGAGTGTCTCAAGGGTCTATCCTTGGACCTTTATTATTCCTAATATTCATAAATGACCTCCCGACAAAATTTCCTCTGAGATGGGTATATATGCTGATGACACCACGCTCTATAGCAGGCAGGACAAGAAAACAAATGAATACATATCTAAAGAAATGGCAGAAACACTAGAGGATGACCTCCAATCTGTAGTGGAATGGGAACAAAAATGGATGGTCACATTCAATGCTGCCAAAACTAAACTGATTTCCTTCAATAATTACAAGAAACCTTTTCTACTTCCAATGGCAATGGCGAAAGATTCATTGTCTGAAAGTACTTCTTTTAAACTCCTCGGCCTAACGTTCACAGGAAACATGAGTTGGAACAATTACATTGAGAGCATTGCCAGGAACGCCGCGAGGAAGGTAGGCTACCGTGCTAGAAAGCTACTAACGCCCGAAAGTATCCTGTACATCTATAAGGTCACCATTCGTCCATGTATGGAGTATTTTTGTCATATTTGGGCTGGTGTATCTGCTACTAGTCTCTCGCTCCTGGCCAAGGTCCAAAAGAGAATCTCCAAATTAATAGGTCCTGAACTGTCATCTAAGCTTCAGCCCTGTCACATCGACGAAATGTTACATCCCTCTGCCTGTTCTACAAGTATTTTAATGGCGAATGCTCTGACAAACTGCAAGCACTTGTGTCCCCACGACGTAAATACCCCCCGACAAACCTGACAAGCAGCTAAATCCCACCCCTACACAGTAGAGATCCCTAGATGTCAGAGAGCTTTCTACTCGAGTAGTTTCTTCTCTAGAACCGCTAGACTTTGGAATTTCATTCCGGGTCTTTGCTTCCCCAACTGCAGAAGTTCAAGTGTAACGTGAACCGAAATCTTGCTGCTCAACTTCCTACATAGTATCCCAGTACCTTATGTCCCTGAGTCCCTGATAGTACCCCCTTACACCAAAGTGGCAATGTGCCTTGTTTGGGGTGAAAATGTAATAATAATAATAATAATAATATATATATATATATATATATATATATATATATATATATATATATATATATATAGTCATACACATACAGTACTGTTTCGCTGTTTCACAGCTCATCAGTGCAGCTAGACAGGCAAGTACCTCAAGCCAGGATTGAAATCCGACTGTCTGCACGACAGTCAAGGCTCCTAACCATTACGCTATTGGCGGGTATTGAGCGAGTAGTGAGTTTAACGATGTTTTGACATCGTCCGAAATACCTCCGCTCGATTTGTTTACACAAAGAGCTTCGCTTATACGCTAATGGTAATTCGTGTATCACTTCTCAATATGCTCAACTCAAGATGAGGAGCATTATAGTCATCCACATACAGTACTGTTTCGCTGTTTCACAGCTCATCAGTGCGGCTAGACAGGCAACTACCTCAAGCCAGGATTGGAACCCGACCGTCTGTACGACAGTCAAGAAGTTCTAGAATATATATGGTAATTAAGCTACACAGAATATTCCACGTTTCATCCACGCTAGGATTCATCATCCTGATGAATATTTTATAACTTACTACCTAGCTTGAGCACTGTTGAAGTACATTTCAATCTTACGCATAAATCTCTCTCTCTCTCTCTCTCTCTCTCTCTCTCTCTCTCTCTATATATATATATATATATATATATATATATATATATATATATATATATATATATATATATATATATATATATATATATATATGAGTTAATAGTTAACTTGGTTGAATGTTAATAAGAAAGTGTAAAACAAGTCAAAGTGCATTTCCTGCGATTAACTACATAAAAAACAAAAACTTAAAACGAATTTGAAGAAAAAAAATACAAGGGCGGTGACTCCTGATAAAGTTATTTGTCTTCTCAAATAGAAAAAGAAAATTATTAAAGACAAGTCGTTGAAACCTCGGTTGAGGTTTCTCATATAAACACCTACATATAAGCTATTATTCGGGCCCTCATACAGCGATTGTGCGGACGTCGCGTAAGTCCAGAAAGAGGAAGTAGTGAAAGGGATATAAGAGAGAGGACACAGCCGAACGAAGGGCTGGTGGGGGGAGAGACTTATTTATACAATTAGTATCTTTTCACGTTCGTTCGTTTTCGTCTATTTACTAATATACCACCGGTTATTTGAACAAGTGGATAGGCTTTTTTTATATATAAAAAACTTACACTTTTCTTGTTATCTTTCCGATGACGAATAAATACTTTGGAATCTCTTTGCAGCCAGTATATTTTTAAATTATGAAAAGGTATTTCGGTGCAAGTCTATAAATGGTCCACAAGTAATCTTTTTTACTATAAAAATCTGAAAAAAATCTTTATAATGTACGTACTTGTCACTGCATGAAAATGTCATATTCCAAAAATCACGTAAATCGATCAAGTAGTTTTTTTTTTAATTTAAGAAAATCAAATATTATGAAACATTTTATCGAAGAAAAACTTCCCACCATCTTATTTTTGCTAGCGACACCTATTGGGAATATTGGGAATATAAGATCGGCAAGGGAGCAGACAATCGACTTTCCACACTATAGAAAAAAAAAAAACTTGGAAAATTAAGACATTTATAAGTTTTTGAGGATGTTGAAAACAAAAATAACGTTTAAAATTCCAGCAAACGAGTAGTTTCCAAGATATGAAGACTTTTACGTAAATTGAACACCCACACGTTGACGCTCCTCCAACAAAAATTCGGCAAATGTGTATTTCAGCGGCGTAAATTCAAGTTTTACACTAGTGGTGACCATAAAGTGGGTGATCATTATACGTTAAATTATTATAGAAAAGTGATACCCCACTTTCTTTAAACTAACATTTCTTCATATCTTGGAAACTACTCGTTTGCTGGAATTTTAAACGTTATTTTCATTTTTAACATCCTCAAAAACTTATAAATGTCTTAATTTTCCAAGTTTTTTTTCTTCTATAGTGTGGAAAGTCGATTGTCTGCCTACAATTGATCGATTTACGTGATTTTTGGAATATGATATTTTCATGCAGTGACAAGTATGTACATTATAAAAAATTTTTTCAGATTTTCATAGTAAAAAAGATTACTAGTGGACCATTTATAGACTTGCACCGGTTTTTCTTCCCTTTTCTCCTAAATAATTATTTCCCTTTGTTCATCATGAAGATGAATAAGCTCCCTTGAGTTGCCAACTTTTCAAATTTGATTGGTCAAACATAGTTGGCGGATTGATTGCAATCGGAAGAAACTATTCTTTTAGTTTTCTTTCTCTCTTTCTTTCTTTCTTTCTTTAAACTTAATTTTCTATTGCTAGCACAAGTGTTAACTAGCAGGCCGTCAGACGTTGCCCGGTTGTAAAATACGCATAAATATATTTTAATTCACTTAGACATGTGTATGCGAGTATTTTTATAAACAATTTACTTCTTGTAAGTAAAAAAGGAAAAATACTCGAGCTGAAATCGAAACCAAAATCTAAAGGCAATCAGGTACAATAACCAATAGACCAACAATGACACGATTTCAAAAGGGGCTTGAAAACTATTTATTATTAAGATAAGTAATCTGCTATTTGAACTATTTACGCATGCGCATTCGTGAAACAGCAAAGAGATAAAACTCTCATCATTTCCACGTATCAACTTTTCAATTTTGACCCCTTAGGTCTCCTTTTTCCGGAAAAAAAACCCGATTATAAAGTTTACCACATATCTGAAGCCCACAGATATACAAAATTTCAAGCCTGTAAATAAAATATTCGTTAAGTATATAGGTTGAGAAGTGTCCTCTCTCACACACACAGAGTCTTACTTTTATATATATATATATATATATATATATATATATATATATATATATATATATATATATATACAGGAAATATCGCAGCAAGTTTATCAACAACTTGGATTGGTTACATAAAGAAAAAATATTAAGAATTTGTAAAATTATATTTAGTTTGAAAAGATAAGATAAAAATTCTTTGCTACCCCCCTCCCAAAAGAAATAATCAAATTATATTTTGAGAGACGATTTAAGAATCGGAATCGGTAATTCTGTATCAGAATATACATATATCTATCTATCTATCTATCTATCTATCTATCTATCTATCTATCTATCTATCTATATATATATATATATATGTGTGTGTGTGTGTGTGTGTACATATATATATATATATAAATATATGTATACATATATATACATATATACATATATGTATGCATATATATACATAAATATACATATATATACATATAGATATATATACATATATATACATACATATATATATATATACATACATATATATACATACATATATATATACATACATATATATTCATACATATATATATACATAAATATATATATACATACATATACACATACATACATATATACATACATACTTATATACATATATATATATATATATATATATATATATGTATATATATATATATATATACAGGGTGTCCACAAAGTCTGGCTACTTAATGTAGCCAGACTTTGTGGACATCCTGTAGATTATGCAGCCAGACTTTGTGGGGCACCATGTAGATTATGTAGCCAGACTTTGTGGACACCATGTAGATTATGTAGCCAGACTTTATGGGCACCATGTAGATTATGCAGCCAGACTTTATGGGCACCATGTAGATTATGCAGCCAGACTTTATGGGCACCATGTAGATTATGCAGCCAGACTTTGTGGACACCATGTAGATTATGTAGCCAGACTTTATGGGCACCATGTAGATTATGTAGCCAGACTTTATGGGCACCATGTAGATTATGTAGCCAGACTTTGTGGACACCCTGTGTGTGTGTGTATATATATACATACATATATATATATATATATATATATATATATATATATATATCAAAAACCTATGATAGGTTGCTGCTATGATTTACAAATGATCTGAAATAACAGCAAGGGGAGACTTGATTCCAAATATTTCTCATGTGTTATATCTCCCCTCTTTTTGAAAATAGGATACGATTATGAATATCTCCAGTATCAAATAATCCTTATACACTGTGAAATTTACTTTATGTATAAAATCTAAAGGGAGGAGATATAACATCTGAGAAATATTTGGAATCAAGTCTCCCCTTTCTGTTATTACAAATCATTTAAAACCATAGCAGCAAGTTTTAGTTTTCCCTTCACCAAGGCCAGAGGTTATAGGGAAATATCAGGCATTTCGTAATTCATATGCAAAACTAGGAAAACAAATGACTATGATTGAAACATTTTATGGCTGTACAAAAGTACCAAAAATAGGGCCTGAGTGATGGGTGATCCCCTTTAATGTGCGGCCTTAAGGGCAAAAGGCACATAGCCCACTATACAATTCAGGCCATATCCTTTCCAACAAGCCTTCATTTGTTGAACTCTGATCAATAGTCGCTGAGATTTAGAACTTATAAAATTGCCCAAAAAGGTTGTATATATATATATATATATATATATATATATATATATATATATATATATATATATATATATATATATATATATATATATATATATATATGTCGATATATCTGTACTGGTAGCCAAATTGAATATTGAAATGCCCATACCTTTGGTTCTATGTGACGAAACTACATGAATATTTGCAGGCTGTTTTTGGAGATTATGATACTATTCTATAGTTAAAATTTTATGACAATTGGTAAAAAAGAACCTATATTTCAAAACAATAAGATATACCCAAATTTGCCTTCATTTTTATATATAGTGTCTTTTTGCAGGCCAGTTTTGCTGCTTCGGTTGTCTCCCCTGTGGCCTTGCAGTCTACTAATATATATATATATATATATATATATATATATATATATATATTATTATTATTATTATTATTATTATTATTATTATAGAATGAATGGTATAAGTGTATGTGTGTCTGTGCGAAATTGTAAGTATGTGCTCGCCTCCAACCTACTCCGCCACGATGAAAGCCGTTTCTTTCAGCTTATTTGTCCAATGACATAGACGGTTGTCATGAAACTTCTATCAAATATCTCCAATCGATTCTTCACCGTCAGTTGGAGGTAATGAAAGAATCCGAACAAGTTTTAAGATGTCGATCAACAAAACAAAAGGCAATTAATTTTGCTTTTCTAAGCCGAATCGAAACAATTATAAACAGACAGTCTCCTCGCGTCCATGCTTCGTTCGGATGAAAACGCACGCAGGCGCACGCACACACACATGCGCGTACACGCGTGCGAGCACTCACAAGGCGAGCATAATTCGGCGTTGTATGAATTACCATAGACTTATATATATATATATATATATATATATATATATATATATATATATATATATATATATATATATATATAAATAAGGGGGTGGTCACCAACAATGTGTATTTTTTAACATTATTTTATTATTCCGTGTCTTGGTTTTTCATTGAGAATTATGTTTAGATCATTGTAATAATGTTTTTAAGTCAATGAAATCGTTTTTAACGCGTTTCAGACGTTCTGTGAAGCGTCCTCTTCAGAAATTTTTTTCAAAATGTGTTGGAGATGTAAAAATAGCATTTTCGTAGTTCATTTGAAATGTTTTCAAGACACGTTTCCACCTCTTGGAAACATTTCAAATGAAATACGAAAAAGCTATTTTTACATCTCCAACACATTTTGAAAATAATTCCTGAAGAGTACGCTTCACAGAACGTCTGAAACGCGTTAAAAACGATTTCAATGATTTAAAAACATTATCACAATGATCTAAACAATGAAAAACCAAAACACGGAATAATAAAATAATGTTAAAAAATACACAATGTTTGTGACCACCCCCTTATTTAAATATACATCTTTGTTTCGTTGGAATTTCTTAACCCATTTTATATATATATATATATATGTGTGTGTGCGTGTGTGTGTGTGTGTGTGTGTGTGTGTGTGTGTGTGTGTGTGTGTGTGTGTGTGTGCGTGCGTGTGTGTGTGTGTGTGCGTGCGTTTGATTGAAGACGTTTCTGATAAATATTAAGACTTCATCCTCAATCAGTTACGCTCACCGGATTGCCAAGGTGATTTAGTGATGAGCTAATTGACTCAAATCTTGAGTGACATTTATTAGAAAATTGCAGGTCTTTAAGGATCAATGTTAGTTCTTTAGTTGCAACCAAACATCTTTATAAGAGGCTTTGTCAGTCAATCGGTCGTTTGATCCACCATAAAATATTGACAAATCTATTGAATAAATAACAACAAATAATAATTACGTTTTTTATTTTTTTTTAATTGAAGATTGATTATTCGTATTATTAGGATTCGTCAAACTATTGTTTTGATTTTGATCTGCGTATGGCACGGGACGATTTGGTCTGAACATCTTGCATCTTACTTTAGTTATAAAGTCGCTTTAATACATATACAACATCCAAGACATTCTTGAAAAACATTGTTGAACTTTGCTTAAATGTGTTCTTTAAATGTGTTTCAGCGTCTGACGCAGCATTAAGATCGATATGCTTGAAAAATTTAGTTTAGGGGTACACTGAAAAAATCAAGTTATTCAATAAAATTAAAATCAAGTTATTCAATAAAATTAAAATCAAGTTATTCAATGAAATTAAAATCAAGTTATTCAATAAAATTAAAATCAAGTTATTCAATAAAATTAAAATCAAGTTATTCAATAAAATTAAAATCAAGTTATTCAATTAAATTAAAATCAAGTTATTCAATAAAATAAAATCAAGTTATTCAATAAAATTAAAATCAAGTTATTCTGGTGTGATGCATTAGAAACATAGCATACGCCTGATTTTTTTCTTTAAAAGAGACATTATATGTTAGCTCACCAGTTAGTTGTATCTTGTTTCCCGAGGCATACAAGCAATATGGGTTGTATTCATAAAATTTGGTTTCTCCAACAACTCCCATATTGGATGCGATATCTGAAGCGGTATCGAACTGAAAATTGACTGACTTGTTGTTTATCTTAATGCGTATCATACGAGCTTCAAAATTTACATTAAAAGTGGCAAAAACTGAATTCGATGTGAATTTCTAGAAACATCCTGGCATTTTTATGGGTTTTACCTCTTGGCTTTAAAGTATTCATCCAATTAATGCTTCGATTATTCTTTTCACAAAATCCGTCCTTGTGGCCGCAACAGGAACAATATTGGTACGTGTGCTTTTAAATAGGCAAAAAACGAACATAGTGCATTTCTTCACGTGACTAGCAAGCCGTTGATTCCTTCTTCCTTCCAGTTGGACATTTTTCCAATAGTTTTATATGACTGGAAACAGATGTGTTAACAGTAGAGTTGGAACGATTAATCAGAATCGGAATTCGGAATCGGAAAAGTCGGAACTCTTTGGAGTAATCGAATCGGTATCGGAAAAATTTTAGCCTAATTTCCGATTCCAAAACGATTCTTTTAAATTTTTTTTTTCGTTTTGGTAAAAAAGGAAATGAATACAAATGTATTTATTTATTTATTGTGGACCATTATCCTCATCTTTCTTAGATGTTGTTCACGACGTTTCGGCCAACTATTCCTCTGGCCTTCGTCAGGTGGTAACCGCGCCGGGATAGGAACTCTGGATCCCCTAACTGCATTCTTAGCAATTACTGCCATCCACCTCAATAATGAATTACAATTAAAATAATATATATATATATATATATATATATATATATATATATATATATATATATATATATATATATATATATATATATATATATATATATATACTAGCAAAAGTGCCCGTCGTTGATTGGGTTCAAAAACAGCCTACAGAAAATTTATGATAGGTTATGAAAAGGAAGGGTTGTAAAGAGATAGCTTCGAATTTGGGGGTATCAAAACCAAAGCAAAATATGATGAAAGTAAAAATAAAATAGATAAACCCCTTAATTTATTATACCATACCTGTTCACACTGAAAGACTTATCACAATATTCTGTGGATCTATATTAAAAAAAACTTATTAAACTTTGTGACATATTTCCATTCTATGGAGGTCAGGCGCGAACGAACACCCCATGATTTTATCATACCATATTTCTTGAAACTGAAACATAATTATCAAAGTATACTTACGCAGATAGATATGAAAAGTCTTTATAAAGTTTGTGCCCATATCTGAAGTTTGTGCCTATATATATATATATATATATATATATATATATATATATATATATATATAAATATATATATATATATATAATTACTTAATTTACTCACTTAAAATTAATATACGAAAGTATAGATTTATGCGTAAACTTTAAGTATTTACTTCAAAAGTGCTCAATACGTAGGTAGAGCTAGTTAGTAAGTTATAAAATGTATATGGCGATTAAGCTACACTGAATATTCCGCGTTTCATCCACTCTAGGATTTTTAAGCCTGAAGAATATATATATATATATATATATATATATATATATATATAGAGAGAGAGAGAGAGAGAGAGAGAGAGAGAAAGAGAGAGAGAGAGACGACAACAACTATGAATGGCAGTAATTGCTGAGTATGCAGTTAGGAGATTCGGAATTCCTATCTCGTCGTGGTTACCACCTAACGAAGGCCAAAGGAATAATTGTCCGAAACATCGTGAACAACATCTAAGAAAGATTAGGATAATAGTCCTGAATAAATAAATTAATAAATGATACTCATTTCAATAATGAATTCTAATTATAATAATATATAGAAATTTATTTATCTATTTATAAGAATTTCTTCATCAGACTAAAGGCCACTAAATGGATTATAAATCCCACTCCTAGAAACGTTGCCTCAGTTACCGGTACTAGTCAATGGGAAGAGAGCCATGGCCCTTGTTGAATCAGGTTGCACCACGACGTTGGTAACGAAGAATGTTGCTAGATCATGGAGCGGAACCAGAAGTATTAAGACCGTGGATGGCATGGAGGTGAAATGCCAAGATGGCAAAGGAAGCCTTGTCTTTAGACGAGGGAATTCAATACCCGAAATCGGAACCGACCTGACAAAACGAGAACTCTTCTCGATCTGCGGGAGACTGGTGGGACACTATCCAATCGCCGGCTGGTTCAGGATAGCGTGCAGCTTTATTAAACGACAAACGGGCACTGATAGCTAGGAGGGCCGTGTGACGAAGGAAATCACGAACATGCTACAAGAAATCATCGCGAGAGTGACGAAAGAAAACCCAGTAAAGGAGGAATGGTATGTCAGCGGCGGAGACGCGAGGGTGATTTGGTGTGATGCCAGCAGTCTGGCATTGGGCGTCGTATTAGAGATGGGAGGCGTAACTGTGGAAGATGCGGCGTGGTTAAGGAAGAAAAACGACTATTCCGATTTTTTTTTTACATGGGGGTCACCACTTATCAAGGCCCGAAGGCCACTCAGGGATAAGGGTTATTGCGTGTACAGTAATCAATGAGATAGTATTGTAGTAATCATTAGTATTTGGGGGTTTGATAGAGTGTCTTACTTACGGGGGCGGTTTGTCAGGAGTTTGTTTATGTTGGACTTGAAGACATCCAAGTTGTAGTCAGATGGGAAACAGGCAAGCGGCAGAGAGTTCCACTGGCGTGTAGTTCTAAGAAAGAAGCTTTGCTCATGGAATCTACGTTTGGATTTGGATTACGTTTGGATATCAACGTAGCCGAACTGGAGGCCGCTATGAAAGGAATCAATCTGGCCCTGAAGTGAGGATTGAAAATGATTGAAATCAAATCCGATTCGGCAACGGTAGTTTCATGGATCAGGTCAGCAGTGACTGGCGATAAGAGAGTTAGGACCAGAGGTGCTGCAGAAATGCTGATCAAGCGCAGGCTTGGAGCACTCGCAGATTTGATAGCGGAATTCCAGTTGAAGGTATCTGTAGTGCTGATCCCATCAGAAAAGAACAAGGCGGATTCGATGACACGGGTAAAGAAGGCCTGGCTGCAAGAGGAAAAGGAGGTTTCCTCAGTATGCTGTGCAGGGGAGGAAGTTAAAAAGTTACATGAAATGCACCACTTTGGTCGAGAACGGACGTTATTCTTGGCAAGAGAGGTTTACCCAGAAGCCACCGAGAAGGAGGTCAGGGAGGTAGTGGAGCACTGTCAGGAGTGCCAATCGATAGACCCCGGACCATCCAGACACGAAGCAGGAGAGTTACACATTGCAGAGGACTGGAAGCGAGTGGCCATTGATGCGACCCATTATCGCCATAAGCTGTATCTGTCGATGGTCGACTGTGGACCGGAGAAGTTTGCCATATGGAGAGAGATCAGGGCAAAAGGTGCATGGGCGATCGGAGGGGTCATTGAAGAAATATTTTTGGAAAGAGGGCCGGTTGAGGAACTGTTAATGGACAATGGCCCCGCTTTCCAATCAGAAGCATTTAAAGAGGTGTGTGATAGGTGGGTAGTAAGGCAATATTTTAGGGTAGCGTATCGGCCGAGTGGCAATAGGATAGTGGAGAGGAATCATCGCACCATCAAGGCTGCTGCGGAAAAAAGCAACATTTCACCCATGGAGGCGGTATTTTGGTACAACATCTAACCAGACAAGATGAGACAACTGTGCCTCATAGAGCCATCTTTGCATATAAGTGGCGGCATCCGTGCAACAAAACGGTAGGAATTGAGGGTGAAGAAGCTACCATTAAAGTGGGCGAGGAGGTGTGGGTAAAGCCCCCCAATGCAAAATGTACCACTCGCTGGGGGTTCGTAACGGGAATGTAGTCAAAGAACAACGTAATGGTGAATGGCGTTCCCCGGCATATCCTAGACCTGCGTCGTGTAACCCTGCCGGTGCGCAGTAATGGCAGTGATGGCAGTGAAGAGGAGGAAGTCGATCTCTACCAAGAAGCTAACGATGCACCCCAATTCGACTTAGCCCCACATTGTGGTTCTTTAGAACTGGACGAGAATGTCTGTAGTGAACCTGAAAACGTCAACCCACAAGAAGTTGTCCCCCAGAGGCCTCAACGATAGAGGAGGAGGCCTGCTTGGATGAAGGATTACGAAGTGTCTTATTGATCTCAAAGATCAGAGGGGGGGGGGCGTGTGGCGTATATGGTTAGAAAAGAAAAAGAAAAAAAAACGTACCGGGCGTATCTGTATCGCTCTTTGTGAAAGAAGAAGGAAAGGATGGCCAGCGCATTTGTATACGCGAAGGGCATCTTGGGAAGGCAGAGCATGATGGGAGAAGCTATTTTTTTTCCTGTCTCTTCCTTTTTTTTTTCTAGATAGGAGGATATAAAAGAAGGGAAAAATTCCCTGGGGGGCAGAGAGAAAAGAGTCGTGAACATCTCTTGAAAGGAATTTCGTATTGCTGACATTCGGATTGTGCGGTGTGACATTGGTGGCGAGAGGCCAGATGTGGTCGATTGGAAAAGAAGAGGGCAGAAACGTACTGTTGGCGAGAGAGTGACTCACTCCTTCCCGAACCCCAGAATCGAATCCTGATTATAAGTTTACTATTCTGTTCCTAGACTGTTCTCTTATTTTGCATACCAGTCGCCGATATTTTTAATCATTTATGAAAATTTTATTAATGACGAACAAACGCAATTAATATTTTTTTAAAAGAAAAGCAAATCTTATCTCACAATTTTCAACCAATTACAATGGAAACATTACAGAAAATGCTTAAAATAATCTACTTCTGTAATATACGCTAAGTGCATTCTTACGTTTTTCAAAATATATGTGGACATTACATTTTTAACAGTTAAAAAAGTACCGAATCTTCAATTAAATGTTAAGTAATTTTAAAAGAATCAGAATCGGTACTTGTATCGGAATCGAGAATTTCTAACAGAATCGGTAATTGTATCGGAATCGGGAAAATTTTTAGAATCGTCCCATTACTAGTTAATAAAATGTTGTTGTTGCGCCATTGTAGTATCTGGTGTTTTCAAACGTCAACATTTTTTTGTGCAGAATTTGCATCGTCATTTCTTTGGTTTTTTTTCCAGCATATAAAGTAGACGTGTGCATCTGTCAGCATCGTCTGGTAGTTGGGATCCTACGATAAAAATTAGGCATTAGTAAACACTTCATCAAATCTCCTCACTAACGTAATGTACTTGCAATAACCCTTATCCCTGAGTGGCTTCCGGGCCTTGATAAGTGGTGATCTCTGTGTAAAAAAAAAAAAAAAAAATCTGAATGGATTCTCTGTCAGCGATTTCAGCCGAAAATTTTCCTATTATACATTTACAATCCCAGCATAATTAATAAAATCATCGTTATCACTTTTCTTTAATTTCCAAAATTATAGCGGATTTTAAATAATGATAATTCACCCAAAAGATATCCGTTAACTACCGTTTCATTAAATGTGAAATATCCTGTTTGTTTGTTTTTTTTTGGGGGGGGTTAAAATAAAATGTGTATAGCGTTGGTGTTCCTTTCAACTAAGTTGTTCGGCAGAATTTGCATTGTCATTTCTTTGTCTTTTCCAAGTTGTTGAAGTAACAAACGTAATTTCCAGCCGTCATTTTTCTATGGCGGTGAATATTTGTTTGAAATCAGGATTATACTGGAATTCAGCTATTATATTTGCTATACTAATCCTAACAATTCAAACTTACTATTGACGCACCGAAAGCTGTTTTGGAAATTGTTTTGTGAATGTCTCAATTATTTTGTTGTGTGCCTATAGAAACTGTTCTAAGGATTATATTGAGCAAATTATGGTTCGTGACGAAAATAATTAATTTTGTTTTTCGTTTATGCACACACACACACACACACACACACACACACACACACACACACACACACACACACACACACACACACACACACACACACACACAAATAAATAAATAAAAAAAAATACCCTGAGGAAAGAAAAAATATCCGTTCAAGTTTTTCTTTAAAAAATAAAGAAAGGCACCATGTGGTCCACAAAAATTGTTTTTAAATCGTCATGTTGTGTTCATGAGAATGATGTCATTTGTTGCCAATTATAAGAATGAGAAAGAACACCTTGTTTGAGCAGGAAACAATTTATTAACGATAGCAAAAATATGATAACTTTACAAAAACGATATTTGAAATAATGTAAGTTTGCCATCTTGCTTCGTTCTATCTTTCGTCTGCCCAGGGAGATAGCCTCATTTTTTTTTCTTTATTACCGCTTATAATAGTCTTTTTTCGAAATCAACCTAAAAATATTGGGAACATTAATTGGGTATCCCGCCGGTTTGATAGACCGAGAACAAGTTCTGTTTCCACGAATAGTGGCCACAAAAAGGCGCTCGCAAAACAAAGAACGATATTAGCCAGTGTAGGGCGACATCAATAGACCTAATCTGTTGACAAAATCAAACGCTAATCTCATCTATAATGATCAGCGAGCACACGTATAAGAAGACTGGCGTACTTTCACAACTTGCAACTCTAAATAGCATTCTATTTAGTCTGTCAATCTTCAGTTTTAAATAGTATTTTCAATGGTCTGTCATACTAAAGTTTAAATAGCCTTTTGCTTCGTCTGTCACTCTTCAGTTTGAAGAAGTATTTTCATTCGTCTACCATACTAAAGTTTTAAGTAGCATTTTCTTTGGTCTGTCACCCTTCAGTTTTAAGTAGTATTTTCATTGGTCTACTACGCTAAAGTTTTAATAGTATTTTCGATGATCTGTCATTCTTCAGTTTTAAATAGTATTTTCTTTGGTCTATCATCCTTCTTTTTTTTTTTTTTTTCGTTGGTCTAGCACACTAAAATATTAATAGTATATTCGATGGTTTGTCATACTAAAGATTTAATACCTTTTTACTTTGTCTATCGCTCTAAAGTTTTAAGTAATATTTTCGTTGATTTACAATACTAAAGTTTTTAAAAAGTTTGTCTGTCATTTTTTTTTTCTGTTTTAAATAGTATTTCCTTTGGTCTGTCATTCTTCAGTTTTAAGCAGCATTTTCTTTGGTATGTCATTCTTCAGTTCGAATAGCCTTTTGCTTGGTCTGTCACTCTTAAGTTTTAAGTGGTATTTTCGTTGGTCTAGAATACTAAAATTTTAAATAATATTTTGGATGGTCTTTCATTCCAAAATTTAAATAATACTTTGCTTGGTATGTAACTCTTAAGCTTTAAATAGTAATTTCGTTGGGTAATCATACTAAAGTTTTAAATAATATTTTTCGTTTGTCATACTAAAATTTAAATAGCTTTATGCTTTGTCTATGATTCTTTACTTTTACGTTTTTTGTTTGTTTGTTTGTTTGTTTGTTTGTTTGTTTGTCTAGCATATTGAAGTTTTAAATAGCATGTTCTTAGGTCTGTCGTCCTTCGGTTTGAAGTAGTATTTTCTTAGGTCTACCATATTACACTTTAAAATAGCATTTTCTTTGGTCTGTCGTTTTTCAGTTTCAATAGTTTTTTTTTGTCTGTCCCCCTTCAGTTTTAAGTAGTATTTTCATTGGTCTACTACACTAAAGTTGTAATAGTATTTTCGATGGTCTGTCATTCTTCAATTTTAAGTAGTATTTTCATTGGTCTAGCATACTAATGTTTTTAATAGCATTTTCGTTGGACTATTATTTTTAAGTCTTAAATAAATAATTTCTTTGTACTGTTGCGCTCATGGATAAATTGTTTTCACTAGTCCGCCATGTTTCAATCTGAAAAAACGTTCGTTTGTCTGTCACGTTTATTCCTGCAATAATATTTATATTATTCTGAAACGTTTAAGTGTGGAATATTATATTGTCAATCTATAAAGTTAAGGTTGACGTTGCATTTTTGCTATTCCGTCAAGCTTGAATCTGAAATTCTTCTGAAGTTTAAGATAGAATGTTCGTTGGTCTGTTGGGTTTAAGATTGAAATAGAATAGTTAAATATATGTCGAGGTATGATAGATGTAGCCAGTAAATAAGATGTCTGGCCAGCTACTTATCGTGAAAACCATGATAAGATGAAGGGCTAAGCCGAACAAGTCCATCTAGTTTCAAAGCCGATGTCAGCTAGAGGAAAAGCTGCGATTTGAATCAGATGCTTGCGTCTAGTAAGTCTTTTTCGTACTTTATCATCGAAGAGGTAATTCACTTTCTTCCTAGTATGATTCAGGAAAGATAATTCCTGATTATACCGAACCGATTTGCACATTTTGAATGGGCGTATCTACCACCGACCATCTCTATGAGAGGGTTCTGTTTGTTTGTTTGTTTGTTTGTCCATCTTGTTTAAGTTAAATTTGAAATAGCATTTTTGTTATAAACGTCATAGATTGAACAAGCGCGTCTTAAAGTTACTTTTTTTTATTCTCTATTTTTTTCTTCTACTTTTGTTCAACCCAAACAATTACCACAGAGACGTAAAGGTTTGTGATTAGGAACAATCTTTATAAGGGACATTTTTGATGGAATGTTGTGTGATAAAATGTTCACATTACATTTTAATTGTTGCATGTTGGTACAGTCTCGGAGAAAAATGTAACAGAAAGGGAATCCGAAAGGCAAGCAGTTTGAGGTAAGAAGCTATTAGAGTAGGAAGTTTTCCAGTGTCCATGTACATGTATAGTGAATGGGTGTAAGTTTGCTATTAGTCAGGTTGGTCGAAAATATTTATGTTGATGGAGTACGACTGCGGTATACTATTCCGTTGAAATACTTATGAAACAACAAAAAGATGCAACATTGTGGCGATGATAAGACTGAAGCTAGAGGTCTGTAGACAGTGCATAATCTATTTTTTTTTACACGGTGGTCACCACTTATCAAGGCCCGGAAGCCACTCGGGGATAATGGTTATTGCAAGTACAGTACGTTAGTGTGGAGATTTAATGAAGTGTTTACATAAGAGGGCGGTTCATTAGGAATTTGCTAACGTTGGACTTGAAGACATCTAAGTTGTAGTCAGGTGGGAAGCAGGCAGACGGAACAGAGTTCCACAGGCGTGCAGTTCTAAGAAAGAAGCTTTGTTCATGGAATCTACGTTTTGATTTAGGCACAGATAAAGAGTGGGGGAAATTTCAATCTATAAAGTTAGAAACTCTTTTCCACACCCTGTTAAAGAGCTAGTGGTTGACTCAACAAACCAGATGTGGCAACAAAACTCAATACAAGGGCGAATGGTTGTGTTATGCATCTGTTGCAGCCGATTGTTCAAAGTGTATTTTCCAGTCTATATAATTGTTAATATCTACTTTTGTCATTGGTCCACAATATATACACACTGCCAGCGAGTAAAACACAACACAGTTGATCTAAATCAGCTTTTGATTATATTATTACTGATGTTTTGATATTTCTGAAGGAACTTGAGGTTGGTGCGTGTTTGGGTCGAATGTTGGCCGTGAAGAAATGTGACAGTCTCGCTTCTCTCTAACCGACTGCCCGCTTTTCTCTTTGTGACTATTTATTTATATAAACATTCTTTCCTCACTGGAATGTAAAGTCGGTGAAGTTAAAAGAGGCAATAAGAAAAAAGAAGACAAATCATCTCAAACTGTTAAGTTTTAAAAACGAAAATCCCAAAAAATAACGTATACATCGGTAAAGAAATAAGAAAAAACTCCATAAAAACATCTTACTATAAAAATAGATTTCATTTGATCTACTATTAGATTTCTCATTTACCCTAAACACCTTAATGTGTATATATATATATATGTGTGTGTGTGTGTGTGTGTGTGTGTGTGTGTGTGTGTGTGTGTGTGTGTGTGTGTGTGTGTGTGTGTGTGTGTGCGTGTGTGTGTGTGCTACGAGCTTATGAGACATATAAAGACGAAAAATGTGCTCGTTGATAATTATATTTTAAAAATATAAATCTGGGAGTATCATAGTTATAAGGGAAAATTATTCGCAATTAGCATTTGTATATATATATATATATATATATATATATATATATATATATATATATATACATATATATATATATACACATATATATACATATGTATATATATACATGTATATATACATATATATACATATACATATATATATATATCACTCTGACACGTTAAAACATTTAAAAAACAATGAATGTTTAAATTTCAACAGTATTTCTCGCGGATAACGGTAGCCGAATGGATTAGGTACTTACTAATAAAGTCAGACGAATCTATCGACTGGTGTTAATCGTGACACCCTGCACTGGTGATTCCTGAAAGGATGAAACAGTAGTGTTTGTTGGTATTTAATAATTATTATAGTAAATAATTATGCCAGTACATTAAGAAAATCGTTTCTTATCGTTGAGCTCTTTCATTTGAAATAAAAATCGGTCAATTTAGCGCTTACGCTTACTATGATTAGATCACTGTGACAGATGTTAAAAAAAGAACATTTAAAAAAAATAAATGTTTAAATTTCAACAGTATTTCTCGGTGGCCGAATGGATTAGGTCTTTGCTAATGAAGCCAGAGATGGCTTCTGTTGCCGGGTTCGAATCTATCGAATTAACACCGGTCAAATCTATGGACCGATGTTAATCCTGACACCCTGCGGTGATGATTCCCGGAAGGATGAAACACTAGTGTCTGTAGGTATTTAATAATTATTATAATAACTATTATATATATATATATATATATATATATATATATATATATATATATATATATATAGAGAGAGAGAGAGAGAGAGAGAGAGAGAGAGAGAGAGAGAGAGAGAGAGAGGGTATATAAGACGTTTCTAAATTTTTTTTTTTTTTTTTCAAAAGAAAACTTCAGCCCTGGTCAACCCCTAGACCATCATCACACAGGTACTTCACAAGTTCTGTAACGTCGCTAACAAGAACGCAGTGTTTTTTTATTCCGACACGCACGTAAGAAATTGACGCTAGCATTAATAAAAAAAAAAAAAGAAAGAATATTCTATGACACATTGCAATCCCGACTAAATGTGTTCCCATTCTCTTTTTATTTACGATAAAGGGACGGTGGGGGCGTACGAAAAGAGGGGATATGAACGTTCACTTTTTATTGGCATAAGAGATAACAACTTCTTTCAAACGATCATTTACATTAGGCATAAAAACCATAGTTCATATATATATATATATATATATATATATATATATATATATATATATATATATATATATATATATATATATATATATATATACAACACCACAGTAAGGCCGATGGAATTGTAGCTCTGTTTACTAACTGAATGGCGGTTATAAGACTCCACCTTAGAAAAGCCAAGGTGTGTCGCCGATAGAAAAAGACAAATACATAGGACAACATTGTGTCTGTGAATATCAAGGTTGGTTTTAAAGGTGTTTAAAAGCTTTTTAGCACGTTTTAATGGACTCTTTGTGTGGGAATTTTCGAGTCATCTTTCAGAATTGCTATTCGCTTTTCTTTCGCTAAAACTGGAATCTCCTCGCGCCGCGTAAAAATGTCGTTTCACATTCAATTACGACCCGGCAATATATTGCCGAGCACACGCATTTTTTTTTTTTTAAACCATGTACACACTTCTCTTATATAACGGGATGGCCAACCTATGACACACGTATCACGAGTAACATTGTCCCACGTGAAGAGTTGCTGGTTAGATAACTACGTACACCGATTGCTAAGACATGAGTTACTTCATCTTGGGCAGAAAGGTACAGACATCGAGAGGCGAAAAAATGCCTACCCCAAAGTAGGCCAAATTCCACATAAGTGAATGCAAGATTTTGTATTAGATCCTATATTTACCTTGCTTGATAGAGATCACCATGAGAGTGAGTAAAAGCTTTTTATATGGTGTATTTTATTTTTGTTTGTTTATTCTGTCCCCAATCGCGTCGAGTTCCACATGTATGTTTTTCCTTTGCAGGGAGATAAACGTATGAAAACAAATACAACAATTATTTCTTGACTTGACAGAGCACAACATCGACTTCAATATCGAGTGAGGAATTATCACAACTCCTTTCTCACAGTAGAGACGTTGTTAAACTTTCTTTATCACTATTTCTATGGAAAATGTTTGACTAAGATCAAATCTCTGGTTCCTTTTTGTAAGATATTGACAGCAAGAACTGGCTCCATAATTGCAACTAACTTTTCTTTTTTCCTTCGTGCGTTTAGCATCAAACAGAATTTTTATGAACAAATTCCGTTTTCATTTTTGGAACACATTACTAAGGGACTGCTTCATTGCAGACAAATACATGGTTGTCTTCAAATCTTGTGTCAACAACTACTTGTCACAAAGGCAATCATAAGTATTTACTTTATAGAGAAGATCTCTTCTGTTCTCTATGGTTCCATTCTCGCAGAAGAGACACTGTTAGTCTTTCTCTGCTCTTTCGTTATTTCCGTGCAATCTTTTGCTCTTTTCATAAACTGCCCTCATAAGTCATCAAATCTTGTTCATTCGATTCATTATTTTCAATCGTCTCATCATATTCTTAATCATTCAAAAGAAAATCCACCTATTTTATTAACCGTATCTATCGAGTGGCGTTTGGCCTTGATAATCCATTAAATATGTGCGTTTCGCGAGCTGCAAGTATTGGGAACATGTTTACCAGAAAAAACAGTTGGAAATAAGTCATACACCATCAACTATGACTATGCAATCCCTACAGCTACGTAACGAGAAAACGGAGCAATTAAACATGACATAGTAATATTGGACAAGAAGAAAATAAAGCAACCTTAGTAGACGTAAGCGTCACCAAGGATGCTGTGTTGAACAGAGTTGAGAGGGAAAAGATAACGAAATGCCAATGTCTTATGCACGAACAGAAACTGGAGTCTTAGGAAGATCAGTATCATTTCTCTCCTCTTATCTCGAGCTTGTGGTTCAGTTGGGGAAGACGTGGCTGGTTACCTTTAATGCATCTAAAACCAAGCTCCTATCATCAACGCTCTGATCCCCATCTGGCATCAATTGAAATGGATGGCTCTCGTCTAGGGGAAACCCCATTTTTTGACAAGCTTCTGGGCTTGACCTTTACTCCTGATCTGAAATGGAACACGTACATCAAGTCTGTTGCCAGGGTCGCTGGGAAGATGGTGGGATCCTTCTACCGCTCCAGAAGATATCTCACTACTGATGCAATTCTCTATCTATATAAAAGCCAAGTACGCCAAATGATGGAATACTGCTGCCATGTCTGGACAGGAGCTGCTAAAAAAAAACAGCCTATCCTGCCTTGACAGAGTACAAAATAGACTTCGTGGCTTAGTGGAGGATGCCCTTTTCTCTTCCCTGCAACCTCTCTCCCACAGAAGAGACGTTGGGAGCCTATCTTTGTTTTATCGTTATTTCCATAGAAGGTGCTCGTCTGAACTCCAATCTCTAGTCCCCCCTCGCAAATGTTTTACGAAAAACACCCGTCTAGCTGAAACCACTGTCCAAAATTTCCCCCACTCTTTATCTGTGCCTAAATCAAAACGTAGATTCCCTGAACAAAGCTTTTTTCGTAGAACTGCACACCTGTGGAACTCTGTTCCGTCTGGCTGCTTCCCACCTGACTACAACCTGGATGTCTTTAAGTCTAACGTAAACAAATTCCTAATGGACTACCCCCTTAAGTATGTTGTATATTGGTTTATATTGGAGGAGATGATGTATTAAAATGTGTCATTTGTTATCTAGTGGATGTAAGATATTGTTCTTTTAACAGACAGATAATAAACGTATAAATCGTATGTATGTTGTTTAGCTAGGAGGACATGATATTGACGTGTAAACTGAATCATGTTGTATCAGATTTATCACATGGGATATTTTCACAGTTCATATGTAAGAAGAATAATATATGCTTCATACCTTTTTCTTGAAGAGTTCTTCAGTATCCTCCCGCTTCTTCACAGCCTAAAGGGTCATAACATTACAAGTAGACATTTTTATTAAATCGCCACATTAACGTACTGTACATGCAATAACCCTTATCCCTGAGTGGCTTCCGGGCCTTGATAAGTGGTGATCACCTTGTAAAAAAAAAAAGTTATAATAGTATCAACCGGAACCACGAAAAGCGTTAAAAAACTACCTGGTAAATATACCCGGTGAATCAAGTGCAAGAAAGATACAAACAATTGCACATAAAGAGACTGTTCAAATATTTAAAAAATCTCCCAAATCGGAATGTTTTCAGAATTTATTTTAAATAAAAATAAACAATGGCTTATTACATTTAGAATACCCTCGAAGGGTCACTTTGATTAATGTTTGCAGCTTTTTTTTTAATATTGTGAGCAAACTTTGCTGTTTTTTTTGGGGTTTTTTTTGGCAATACTTGAATATTTTGATATCTTCAGAATTTATTTGAAATAGATTATCTCATTTAAAACAGATGGGCTCAGCAAAAAAAGAAAAGTTTGTAAAATTTATTTTTTAACGGATTTAAGATTTTTTCGATATATATATATATATATATATATATATATATATATATATATATATATATATATATATATATATACTAGCATGGGTGCCCGGCGTTGGAGGTTTATGCTGATCAAAAAGAAAAGGTCAATTTTTTTAAACTTTTACCCCTATTATAACCTCTTAAAATTTATTATTTTGGGCTCAAATCGAGTTATTTAGTTAGATTCATGTCCAAGGAACCAATATCTAAAATTTCAAGTGTGTAGCTCCAAAATTATCGGAGGAGTTTGGTAGAGTTCTCAAAAGTCAAATCGTTGAACTTTGACCCCTTAACAGCCAAATTTTTGGCTGAAAAACAATCACATGGATTTTCCCAAATCTCAGAACAATGTATATCAAATTTCGAGTCTGTAGACTAAAAATTGACAGAGTTATTGCGTAAGGAAATGTACAGACAGACACACATACACGTTCACTTTTATAGCTACTAGCATTTCAGCCCGGCGTTTCCCGAGTGTTTGGATGTGTATGTTGAGCAAAAAAAAAAGTGGTATTAGGAAGGCAGGCTCGAACCCGTACCGCGAAGGAGGAAAAGAACAGGGTAAAACCTAACGTTTATGCTGTTACGACCACCGCCAAACCGGAAACGACGTTTTTTATAATTAAGGCTAGACAATCTAAAGGAGAGAATAACTTTAAAAAATATCGGCGAAAAAAGTGCCCCCCCCCTGTAGAAAAGTGCCTAGTTGAAGGGGATTTTTTTTAGCCAATTTTTCGATATTTGTCGTATGAAAGATCGAACTTCAAAACGATACTGATCTTGGTAAAATCCGTCGCCTCTATTGAAAGTTTAAGGCAGACATGCAAACAGACATACATACATACATTTATATATTGGTAACTAAAGATTTTCGACCCAAACTGATGAAAAAGCTTGCCCTATCTCTGAATACCCTTTATGTAAAATTTCAAATATTTAGACCAGAAATTGTCTGAGTAATTTGGAAGAGACCGCAGAGGTCAATTTTTTTTAACTTTGACCCCTATTATGACCTCTTAAAATTTATTGTTTTGGGCTCAAATCAAGTTATTTAGTTAGATCCATGTCCAAGGAACCTATATCTAAAATTTCAAGTGTGTAGACCCAAAACTGTCGGAGGAGTTTGGTAGAGTTCTCAAAGGTCAAATCGTTGAACTTTGACACCTTAATCGCCAAATCTCTGGCCAAAAACCGATCACATCGATTTTCCCAAATCTCAGTACCCTGTATATCAAAATTTGAGTCTGTAGACTAAAAATTGACAGAGTTATTGCTTAGGGAAATGTACACAGACACACAGACACGTTCACTTTTATATATAGATAGATATAGATAGATATATACGCCTTTTATTCCGTCTGGATTCCACCTTCGGAGTTTTCATGCTTATTTAATTTACATTCTCTATTCTAGCGCCCGATAATTTCCCCGGAAGTTCCAAAGACGGTCCAATTTCGTGACTGTCAATTTCAACCCTCAAACTCGAACTCCTTAACTGGCCTGTCTCTGACTAACTGTCTAACTTATATTTATCCAACCACGTCATTATCTGCAAAATAGCACAAAAAATCAATCACCTGATCTATATCACGTATAAACATCGTTATTTATGAAAACTAAATCACCTAGTTTATCTTACTTGATACCGAATTTCATTACGACAAAAAACAACTGTTTTATCTTGCCAAATTCGTAATTTGTATTGAACATTCTCTCCACATGTTCCGTATTCAAAAACATCTACCTTTCGATAACAACGATAATAATAACTAGCGGGATCTGGGGAAATTCCACAGGGGACTGATTCATATTGAATATATTGATGTTGGCATTCTGTAGATGTTCAGCGTAAATGGAGACGCTCTGATATTATTGGAGCTTTTTTTTTTATTATTAAAACTGTAAAAGTATTTATCCAAACTAACAGGGACGTCCGGCGTAGCCAGGTCGTGAAATATGCTTAAATATGATATTTTAATTCTTGCAGATTTCGTATATATCATTATAGAGTTAATGTTTTATTGATTTTTATAAATTATAAAGTTGCGATTTCAAAAATAGAAAAATATCTCTATATGACTTGGGTTCATCAGTTTGAATCGAAACCGAATCCCAAACTTCTCTCTCTCTCTCTCTCTCTCTCTCTCTCTCTCTCTCTCTCTCTCTCTCTTTCTCTCTTTATATATATATATATATATATATATATATATATATATATATATATATATACATATACATGTATATATATATATATATATATATATAACTTTAGTTCCTTCAGCTATAGTCGAAATCAAAACCGAAACCAAGACTTATGAAGAATTCTTGATAAAATTATTTAAAACAAAAATAGATTATTTTAGTGCCATTAGCAATAATCGAAACCAAAACCAAAACTTAAGGGGAATTCTTGGAAAAATTATAGATGACTTAAGTGCATCAGCTATAATCGAAACCGAAACCATAATTATGAAAGATTCTTAGTAAAATTATTTATAAAAAAATAAATGACTTTTATTTATTACAAGAAATGGAAGTACATAACAATTAAACGATCCGGCTGTAAGCGTGACAACGAAAAAAAACCCACATGTTATCGCATTAATGTATAGATAATCGCTTTGGTGACGGTGATGCACGATGGTGCAAATATAATACAACACCAGTCTGTTTTTTATTTATTTATTTTTTGTTCACTGTGTTATTGATATGGATATCATATACACAGTTTGATTAAATTTCTTTCTGTTAATAAACGTCTAGGAAATTTATTACTCTAGACCATTGTTCGTTTATGAGCTAAATAGAACCAGCCATTCGTGAAATTATATAAAAAAAATATTACTATATTTTTCTGTTTATCTCCAAGTTCAGAATTTTCAGTAACGTGACTTAAAAGAAATAAAATTCAGTTTATCCTATTGATATGAAAAAACTTTACTATCACATATTTTAGTCATTATATTATCTTAGAAATACGATACTGGTGGAGATGAATAAAATTTACATTGTTTATGTAATAGTTTTCAAATATTAATAGAATTACTACAACTAATATTCATACTAATATCATTACTACTAATAATACTATTTCTACTGCTGCTAATACTACTACTACTACTACTACTAATAATAATAATAATAATAATAAGAAGAAGAAGAAGAAGAAGAAGAACTTTATTAGTCTTTATTTTTTCCAATAGCTATAGAAAGTGACAGGAATACTAGGAAGATTTCTTGTTACTCAGATTTAAGGGAACACCGTTTGCTAATGCCAATGAACAATCATTGTTAAAGCTTCCAGTGAGTAAAAGTGATAACAGCCATGAGAGAAATAATACCAAAAGTCATCGATCTGGCTAGATGCAGCGCCCATATCTAATCTTGATTAGAATTTTTGGTTGTTTAATTATTTACATTAAAAAAATCTGCTAGATGGCCGACTATAGATGAGGGCAAACTGAAGGCTCCCTTTTCTTTAGACACACACCATTTCTAGGATTACTCCACTTACTTTTGATCCTACACTTATAATGTTGAATGTTTAGCAAAGGGGTATCAAATAAAATTTTTGGCATGACTCGAGCGAGATTTGAACCCTAATCTCCCAGACCTCCCAACATCGAACGTAAGAAATGACTGAACATCGAACGTAACAAATGATTAAACATCGATCGTAACAAAGGATTGAATATCGAACGTAACAAATGACTGAACATCGAACGTAACAAATAACTACACATCGAAGGTAATAAATGACTGAACATCGAACATAACAAATAACTACACATCGAAGGTAATAAATGACTGAACATCGAACATAACAAATAACTACACATCGAAGGTAATAAATGACTGAACATCGAACGTAACAAATGATTAAGCATCGAACGTAACAAAGGACTGAATATCGAACGTAACAAATGACTGGAAATCTAACGTAAAAAAGACTGAACATCGAACGTAACAAATGACTAAACATCGAACGTAACAAATGGCTGAAAATTGAATGTAACAAATGACTAAACATCGAACACAACAAATGACTAAACATCGAACGTAACAAATGGCTGAATATTGAATGTAACAAATGACTAAACATCGAACACAACAAATGACTAAACATCGAACGTAACAAATGACTAAACATCGATCGTAATAAATGACTGAACATCGAACGTAACAAATGTCTGAACATAAAACAAAACAAATGACTAAACATCGAACGGAACCAATGACTGAATATCGATTACTGAACATTGCACGTAAGAACTGTCTACTCATCGCACGTTACAAATGACTGGATATCAATGACTAAGCATAGAACGTAACAAATGATTAAACATCTATCGTAACAAATGACTGCACATCGAAAGAAACAAATTACTAAACATAGATCGTAACAAATGACTGAACACAAACGGAAACAAATGACTAAAAATGGAACATAACAAATCTGAACATCGAACGTAACAAATAACTAAACATCGATCGTAACAAATGACTGGACATCAAATAGAACAAATTATTGAACATCGAACCACACTAATGATTAAACATCGAATGTAACAAATTACCAGGCATCGATCGTAACAAATGACTGAACATCGAACGTAACAAATGACTGAACATCGAACGTAACAAATGACTGAACATCGAACGTAACAAATGACTGAACATCGAACGTAACAAATGACTGAACATCGAACGTAACAAATGACTGAACATCGAAAGTAACAAATTACTGAACATCGAACGTAACAAATGACTAAACATCGAACATAACAGATGACTAAACAACGAACGTGAAAAATGACTGAACATCGATCGTAACAAATAACTGGACATCTAAAGTAATAAATGACTGAATGTCGAATGTAACAAATGACTAAACATCGAACGTAACAAATAATGAAATATCAAACGTAACAAATTATTAAACATCGATCGTAACAAATGGCTTAATATCACACGTGACAAATGACTAACCATCAATCGTAATAAATGACTGAACATCGAAGGTAACAAATGACTAGACATCGATCGGGAATAATGACTAAACATCGAACGTAACAAATGGCTGAATATTGAATGTAACAAATGACTAAACATCGAACACAACAAATGACTAAACATCGAACGTAACAAATGACTAAACATCGATCGTAACAAATGAATAAACATCGATCGTAATAAATGACTGAACATCGAACGTAACAAATGACTAAACATGGAACATAACAAAGGACTGAACATCTAACGTAACAAATGACTGAACATCGATCGTAACAAATGACTAAACATCGAATGTAACAAATGCCTGAATATTGAATGTAACGCATTACTGAACATCGAACGTAACAAATGACTAAACATCGAACGTAACAAATGACTAAAACTCGATCGTAACAAATGTCTGAACATCGAACGTAACAAATGACTAAAACTCGATCGTAACAAATGTCTGAACATAAAACCAAACAAATGACTAAACATCGAACGGAACCAATGACTGAATATCGATTCTAACAAATTACTGAACATTGCCCGTAAGAACTGTCTACTCATCGCACGTTACAAATGACTGGATATCAAATGTAACAAATTGCTGAACATCGAACGTAACAAATGACTAAGCATAGAACGTAACAAATGATTAAACATCTATCGTAACTAATGACTGCACATCGAAAGTAACAAATTACTAAACATAGATCGTAACAAATGACTGAACACAAACGGAAACAAATGACTAAACATGGAACATAACAAATCTGAACATCGAACGTAACAAATGGCTGAACATCGAACGTAACAAATTACTGAACATCGAACGTATCAAATAACTAAACATCGATCGTAACAAATGACAGAATATCGAACGTAACAAATGGCTGAATATTGAATGTAACAAATGACTAAACACCCGAATGTAATAAATTACTGAACATTGAACGTAAGAAATGAATAAACATCGAACGAAACAAATGACTGGACATCGTTATAAATGACTAAACATCGATCGTAACAAATGACGGAACATCAAACGTAAAAAAATGACTGAACATCGAATGTAAAAACTCACTAACCATCGAATGTAACAAATGACTGAACATCAAACGTAACAAATGACTAAACATCGAACATAATAAATGACTAAACATTGAGAGTAAAAAATGACTAAACATCTAACGCAACAAATGACTAAACATCGGGCGTAATAAATGACTAAACATCGATCGTAATAAATGACTGAACATCGATCGTAACAAATGACTAAACATCGATCGTAATAAATGACTAAACATCGATCGTAATAAATGACTGAACATCGATCGTAACAAATGACTAAACATCGAACGAAACAAATGACTAAACATCGATCGTAACAAATGACTAAACATCGATCGTAACAAATGACTAAACATCGATCGTTACAAATGGCTGAAACTGAACATCGAACGTAACAAATGACTAAACATCGATCGTAAGAAATCGCTGAACATCGATTCTAACAAATTACCGTAGCGGCTTTTAATCGTGCCCGATTGCTTAAGCGGTCGGTACTAAATCAGAGAAGAAACTGCAATTTATTGTATCGATCGAAAGCGATATCGATCAACGGCATCCTCTAACGATTTGTCAATGTCTGACTCATGACCAGCAGACATGAACTTTTGTACCCGACAACAAAAAAGAAGCAATTAAGAGAAAAATCGTTCACTAGGTTTTATATAAGTTTTCCCAAAATGGAGCAGGAACTACAATAGACCGTTGCGATTGTTTTATTTTTTTCCTTCTTTCTTTTGTTTATCATTGTGAAGTAGTTCTTGCGGGTTGAACTTGGGAATACTATTTGACAAGAGAATAGATAAAGTACTCTGAAAACAGGTTTGATTCCGCCCAAACCAAAACTCTAAGAGTTTATATTAGATCAGCATCAGGATGAATTTGCACAAGAAAAGTTTCTCTTCACGAACTTCATAAACGTGAGATGACTTCCCTGTATATTATAGCATAGTCCTCTTCAAATTCAACCTTATAACACGCTTGTTATGTTGCAATATTTTGTAAAGTATAATGGGGTAGCTAGTTATTTGGTGTCCACCACACCAAAATGTGGCACAAGGCCGGAAGGTGGAAATAGGCAAGCTCCCTTAAAGGAGGGGCACTCTTGCCTCATCAAAAATTGCCTGGGCACCCCCGTCGGCATTCCCCGGTAGGAGCGCCTCAGGCGAAAAGCAAGTACCTTGCCCCACCGGAAAGCCCGGTGGCAAGGCCTGTGATAGTGGACCTCCTAGGTAGTACTCAGGCGGCGTACCTCAGTCCAACAGGTGCTGGGCCAGTTCCCGGCACCTCAGCTGTTGGGCTGAGTGTCAAGAACGGATCCTTGACGAGTACTAATACCCTGTCTCCCTGCAGCCGAAGCCGCTAGGAGACACATCCCATCACACTGGAAGTATAATGGCGTATGATCCCACACAGTCGGACGATTCTATTTATAAACGATGCTGCTAGGAACTGACGAATCGAATTAATTCACGTTCTGCTACCAACCAATCAGACCAGAATTGCTCCATAAATATTAAACTTTTTCTGTACCAATTTCACATGTTTTTTCCGTCTCGACACGGTAAGAATATTTTTCTCTGTGGAACTGTCTACTGCAAACAAGTCACCTCTCAGGACGTGTGTGTAACAACGAACCATCGGAAACTGTTCTGTCTACTGCAAACCAGTCACCTCTCAAAACTTGTTTAGAACAACGAACCATCTGAAACTGTTCTGTCTACTGAAAACCAGTCACCTCTCAAGACTTGTTTAGAACAACGAGCCATCTGAAACTGTTCTGAAACTAAACATGGCTTACACTTCTAGAGGTTATGCGCCCAGCGTGCGTCTTTATTTCGATGGATCCGAATCAAAATTCGAATTGTGGCAAGTTAAATTTCTAGGATATCTACGAATCCAAAAGCTACACAAAGTACTTCAAACACACCCTGAAAACAGAAACGACCCCGACTTCATTGAAAAGAACGCAACTCTCTTTGCGGAATTAATACAGTGTTTAGATGACCGAAGTCTATCACTGGTAATGAGAGTAGCCCTGGACAATGGCTGCAAAGCATTTAAACATATTGAGAGAGCATTATTTATCGAAAGGAAAACCCAAAATTATTTCTTTATACACTAAACTGACCTCTCTAAAACGAATGGAAGCCGAAACTATTACTGATTATATTATAAGAGCTGAAACGACTGCAAATTTTTTTAAAATGTCTGGTGAAGTTATAAGTGACAGTCTGTTAATTTCCATGGTCCTTAAGGGATTACCGATTGATTTCAAGCCATTTACCACCGTGATAACCCAGAAAGAAAAACCCATGACTTTTAGCCAATTCAAGGTAGCACTCAGAAGTTACGAAGAAACTGAAAAAATGATTTCTAATTTTTGTTATGTATAATTGAATATAAAAATATATATTTATTTTTAAGCAGAACGAACACAAGGGACTCCCCCATTATAAAAAATAGGGAGAATGTTGCAATATTTTGGAAGTATAATGGGGTATATATTTAATTGCCGCCCACATCGGCAATATTTGGCACAAGGCCTGGAAAGTGGGATACCCGCAGGCTTCCCTAAAGGAGGGGCACTCCTGCAATTTTAAAAATTGCCTGAGTAACCCCGTCGGCATTCCCCGGTCGGGGCGCCTCAGGCAGCAAGCAATAAACTTGCCCCACCGGAAAGCCCGGTGGCAAGGCCTGGGAGGGTGGACCTCCTAGGTATTACCCAGGCGGTGTACCTCAGTCCAACAGGTGCTGGGCCGGTTCCCGGCCCCTCACCTGTTGGGCTGAGTGTCAAGTGACGAATCCTTGACTGGTACTACCCTGTCTCCCTGCAGCCGAAGCCGCTAGGAGACACATCCCATCACACTGAAGTGATAATGGGGTAGATATTTATTTGCTGCCCACATCAGCAAAATGTGGCACAAGGCCGGAAAGTGGGAACCCCGCAGGCTCCCCTAAAGGAGGGGCACTACTGCAATTTTAAAAATTGCCTGAGTAACCCCGTCGGCATTCCCCGGTCGGGGCGCCTCAGGCAGCAAGCAATAAACTTGCCCCACCGGAAAGCCCGGTGGCATGGCCTGGGAGGGTGGACCTCCTAGGTATTACCCAGGCGGTGTACCTCAGTCTAACAGGTGCTGGGCCGGTTCCCGGCCCCTCACCTGTTGGGCTGAGTGTCAAGTGACGAATCCTTGACTGGTACTACCCTGTCTCCCTGCAGCCGAAGCCGCTAGGAGACACATCCCATCACACTTGAGTGATAATGGGGTAGATATTTATTTGCTGCCCACCTCAGCAAAATGTGGCACAAGGCCGGAAAGTGGGAACCCCGCAGGCTCCCCTAAAGGAGGGGCACTCCTGCAATTTTAAAAATTGCCTGAGTAACCCCGTCGGCATTCCCCGGTCGGGGCGCCTCAGGCAGCAAGCAATAAACTTGCCCCACCGGAAAGCCCGGTGGCAAGGCCTGGGAGGGTGGACCTCCTAGGTATTACCCAGGCGGTGTACCTCAGTCCAACAGGTGCTGGGCCGGTTCCCGGCCCCTCACCTGTTGGGCTGAGTGTCAAGTGACGAATCCTTGACTGGTACTACCCTGTCTCCCTGCAGCCGAAGCCGCTAGGAGACACATCCCATCACACTTGAGTGATAATGGGGTAGATATTTATTTGCTGCCCACCTCAGCAAAATGTGGCACAAGGCCGGAAAGTGGGAACCCCGCAGGCTCCCCTAAAGGAGGGGCACTCCTGCAATTTTAAAAATTGCCTGAGTAACCCCGTCGGCATTCCCCGGTCGGGGCGCCTCAGGCAGCAAGCAATAAACTTGCCCCACCGGAAAGCCCGGTGGCAAGGCCTGGGAGGGTGGACCTCCTAGGTATTACCCAGGCGGTGTACCTCAGTCCAACAGGTGCTGGGCCGGTTCCCGGCCCCTCACCTGTTGGGCTGAGTGTCAAGTGACGAATCCTTGACTGGTACTACCCTGTCTCCATGCAGCCGAAGCCGCTAGGAGACATCCCATCAAAAGAGTGTTTTAATGGGGTATGATCCCACACAGTCGGACGATTCTATTTATAAACGATGCTGCTAGGAACTGACGAATCGAATTAATTCACGTTCTGCTACCAACCAATCAGAAACCAGAATTGCTCCATAAATATTAAACCTTTTCTGTACCGATTTCACATGTTTTTTTTCCGTCTCGACACGGTAAGAATATTTTTCTCTGTGGAACTGTCTACTGCAAACAAGTCACCTCTCTGTTTTGTCTACTGCAAACCAGTCACCTCTCAAAACTTGTTTAGAACAACGAACCATCTGAAACTGTTCTGAAACTAAACATGGCTTACACTTCTAAGTAATCAAACTTGGTTCATTCCATAATCATTTTCAATCCTCTTATAACATTTTCATGTTTACTTGACAGTCATTCCATCTCATTAACCTGTCTTTTAGTAACTTCTGTCTTGGATAATTAGTTATTTATTGGTAAGAAAGGCTTACGTATCATCTCGACTTCCTGTGCTACGTCACTTTCTTTGAACACGGTTATTTAATTTCTAATAGAAATTTCCTATTACCCTTATAAAGGAAATGCATCGTTGTTCAAATGAAGTGTTACGATTTCATCGAATTTCCTATTGTAAGTTGCACATTAATACTATTAAGAAAGGCATAGATCTCCACCCAGTTACGGATATAATAGTGACATATGGTCAATTAACTGTATACAATAAATATTTTACAAGGGGTAATTCAGTTTCTGCTTTAAATAATCGGAAGCAATCTATTGGTTCTAAAGCCGGCACATCAGAACATGGTAGCCTGCTGTTATTTTTCCTTTTTATTTTCAACGCCGGCGAGTTTTACTTATATCTTTACCCGTGTTCGCCAACTCCACGCAATGACCTTTTTACGTACTGACTTTTAATTGGACAAAAAATCAAATCGGTATTTTTTTTCTAACCAATCACAACATAGATATTTATTTTTAAGTTTCCTGCGTTTATTTTTTTTTTCAGAAACAATACAAGTGCGTACGGTACACCCTTAAGGTCGAACACTCTATCTTGCTAAGTCGCACAGACATTACGAGAGATACACAAAAAACTACTAAACATAACGACTGCACATACACACTGCTAACCGAAGGCTATCGCACATAAATACACACGCTCTTTCACTAACAACACAAGCACGCTATTATACACACACGTGTTCAATGCCTATTAGATTTACATACATGTGAACACACACGACGACAGCCTAAATATAATATGTATTCAATTTCTTCTTACAAGACAAAATATTTTTCTTTTACTTAAAACGTTATTGGATACTTCAAACTCTTATTCATAACGAACCCTTTATTGTTGTTTTAACGAGTTATTAATACAATACAATGCAATATACGGTGAAAAGGGACGCAAGCCTATATACCTGAGATTACAGTCTCTCAATACACATCATCTCTAAATTTGTAGCCAAAGCAAAGCGAGTGATTCCTCCAATTATTGTATAGTCTGGCTTTGAAGGTATTGAGCGACTCTGCAGATACCACTTTTTCCGGCAGTTGGTTCCACATGTTCAGCACATATTGGGAGAAGAAAGATGCTTGAACAGACCCAGCTGCTCTCATACGATCTCGCTGTTTATCCAAACACAAAGAATTCCCAGGACTCCTACAGTCTTGTTTCAAAGGAAGCATCTTAAGACAGTTCACGTTGTATTCCCCATGCAGATAGTTGAGGACTTGGATGGTATCACATCTCATTCGACAGAACACCAGAGTTGGCAGATCCAGTTGCTTCAGACGCTCCTCGTAGGACAGATTATGCAGATCTGGAACCAATTTCGTAGCCCTCCTCTGCACCGCTTCTTTAGTTCCAATGTCATACATATATCGTGGTGACCATACATATGTGGCATATTCTAGCTTTGGGCGGATCAGCCCCTTATACAGAGACAGGAACACAACACGATCGATGACATGAACGAACGATGATATATGCCAACCAACTTCTTAGCCGTAGCTGCTGTTTTATGAGTTTGGAAACACAGACGTGAATCAATGTGTGCTCCTACATCTTTTTTTTTTTTTTTTTTTACTTCTGTGGTTGATAAAGAAGTTGTGCCCATCATACAGGTTCTCTCGATGTAGTGCATGGCATTTGTCTGGGTGGAAAATTAACTGTCACTGTTGCGACCACTGAAATAGATTGAAAATATTTTGCTGGAATTGCAGTCAGTTTGTCAATTTTGGTGTAAATTTTAATGTCATGTGCATGGATTTTAATGCCACAGTTAATAATATTTATTATTGTTTATGAAGATTACAAACATAATTGGCCCAAAGACTGGGCCCCGAGGAATCCCACTTGTCATACCCACTCAAGAACATTTGGATTCATTCAGTACAACTCGTTGCTGTCTATTAAATAGGAATGATTTAATCCAATCTAGTGCAGCACCTTCGATACCATAGCTCATGACTTTCATGATAAGACGTTGGTGAGGAACAGAGTCTAAGTTTTTTCGAAAGTCACAGTAAGACATATCAATTCCCTTATGCTCTTCAATGAGTGTTGTCCACTCTTCTAGGGATTTTAACAGCTGAGTAGTTGTGGATCTGTCACGCAGGAGTCCATGCTGGTCTTTAGTAAATAAATAATTCCTGTCGATGTTTCATGATTTTGTCCCGAATCATCGATTCTAAAATGTGGCACACTAAAGAGATCAAGTTGACATGTGTGTGATTTGAAGGAAAATGACGACTGCCATTAAAAATAAAAAAAAACAAATGGGGAAAACATGCGCTATCTTCCAGTCAACAGAAAGTTTCCCTTCATCAAGTGATCTGTTGTGAAAATAATTGTTAAAGGCAACACCAACTGGTTTTTAGCTTCAGACAACAATTTGGGATGAATCTCGTCTGGTTCTGAAACTTTGTTGCTACGAGGGGCGTGCAATAAGTAATGTCCCTGACCAACTTCCGATGGCAGTAGAGCAACGAAACTTGACACAGTTATTAGCCTTTCTCTACATAAGAACAACCCAGAGTTATGCATTTCTCCTATCGTTTGATGCAGCTCTGGAGACCGTTTTTGTAGAATACCCCAGGTTGGTCCTCCAACCACGACGTGACTTCAGAAATAAAGGCTGCATCATCTGGGAAACGTTTTCCTTTCAAAAACAACTTCATGGCTGGGAAGAGGTGAAAGTCAGAGGGTGCAAGGTCAGGAGAGTAGGGAGGATGAAGAAGAATTTCATAACCATACGCCCGTGCTTCTGATCTGGTGACATGCGAGTTGTGGACCGGAGCGTTGTCCTGCAGGAGGAGGGTATCTTTGCTGATCTTGCCTCGCCTCTTGATTTTGATAGCTTCCCTTAATTTCCTCAAAAGTGAAGCACCATAGGCTCCTGTAATTGTGGTACCCTTTGTCAGGAAATCTGTCATCACTACTCCGTCCTGGTCCCAGAAGACTGTGAGCATGACCTTGTAAGCGGAGGGCTGCACCCTTGCCTTCTTTGGGGGTGGTGAGTCCAAATGCTTCCACTGCATTGACTGGGCTTTGGTCTCTGGATCATAGTGATGGACCCAGGTTTCATCCTGTGTACTCAGTCTTTTGAAAAACTTTGACTCATCTTCTTGGCACATCTCCAAATTCATCCTCGAGCACTCGACGCGTTCTTGCTTCTGGAATGGTGTAAGCAACCTGGGAATCCATCTGGCAGACACCTTATGCATATGCAAATAGTCATGAATGATAGTTTCCACAGAACCTGTACTAATCGTGACATCTTGGGCTATTTGGCGAATAGTAATGCGCCGATCTTCCAAAATGGCAGTCTCAACTTAACGGACAGATGCCTCATCAATGGCAGAAGGGGGCGAGCAGGTCTGGGAGCTGTTTCCACAGACTTCCGGCCATGTTTGAATTCACGATGCCAGCGTTTTACAAGGGCATATGATGGGGCATTATCACCATAAGTTTCTTTCATTTCATCAAAGGACTTCTGTGGTGTGCGTCCTTTCAAATACAAAAACCGGATCACTGCTCGACATTCAACAGGCTCCATTTCACACCTGACTCAGTTCAAACACCTGTAAACAGAAACCACAATTAGTTCAAAGCTGTAACTTGCCACATAACCCGTAGAGATATAAATCATTGCACATGCAAAATTCTAGCTAGATCAGACAACTGGAAGTGGGTCAGGGGCATTACTTATTGCACATCTCTCGTATTCAATGCTTTCGATTTCTCTAGAAAACCTTCAGGCTCAACCTTAATGTCTGCAAGAGGTTTATTAAAACTACTGGTTTTTGGAGACTGGAATATGTAAGGTGTCCTCCGAAGTGATTGCCTTCTTGCTTCTATAAATAAATTATTTTTGTGCGGATAGAATTTATCATTCTTTCCTTTGATTATGTCCTCTCTTCAACAACCCGTGTAAGCATTTTGAATTTCATCTTTATTTTTTATTACATGGTACTTATATTGGGGATATATATGCAGAAAGGCATTGTATATTTATGATAACGACTGTGTTAATACCACAGATTGATATCGCCTAGTATGTCGGTCATACTCGTGTCGGTCTCTTACATATCTCTTTCTATTTTACAAACAGTGTATGCCAATGTCTAGCGTTATCCAGGATGTTCTCTCCAAATTTCTTACTCCTCATTATTTTATGTTTGTTTTTCTACCACCATAAGATCAGTTGGCGCTTTTTTTTCTATTAGAATACAAATTAAAAGTTAAAACACATACGCACCAACATACTTCTCTTTCATGTATTGTGGATGCGTGTATTATGCTGCTTGCAGAAATACAATTTTGGTGCGTTTCTCTATGCATCTAAATGTTAATGCTTATGTGTGTGTGCCCTATATAGAACGAAAGGTAAGAGACTCTACATAAAACTAAAAGTGTATTTTTATGCAAAATTTCCCATGGAAAAACCTGTCTATAAGGACAGAACTCCCTTAAAACTTCAAATGTACCCTATATTTATGAAAATTAAATCATACGTATAATATTTTCCATGGAAGATAATGGGAGTCATTCCATATCTCTACGTATTCTCCTTAGTGAATTATGAAAACCGTACCTAATGTAAAACTTCATATATATATATATATATATATATATATATATATATATATATATATATATATATATATATATAGTGTTATAATGGAATAAATCCAGAGGAAATCCGGGTATGAGAGCTCAATGTGGTAAACAGAGCAATAAGATAAAAATTATAACACGGAAATTACATAATTGTCGATGCAATAATTTATTTCAACCTTATGGTATTTTCAAGCATCTAAATCAGACAATTACATTTTTGATACTGAAAAAGAAAAGAAAAGATCAGGCTTCGACCCTCAAAAAACCAAAGGTGGTGGTAGTAGCAATCCACTTAATACATTTATAGAGAGGGTGGTAGGGATTTAAAAAATAAAAATAAAAATAAAAAATAACAAATAAAAATATTAGATTAGACACTTATAAGCGGCAGCTCGATGTAACCATAGATACACACACACACACACACTCACACACACACACACGCAACACATACACATACACCTACACCCACATACACGGTGAAACGACAACAACTGCTGAGAATGGAGTTCCTATCCCGTCGCGGTTACCAGTTGACGAAGGCCAGAGAAATAGTTAGCCGAAACGTCGTGAAACAACAACTAAGAAAGATGAGGATAATACTCCGCAATAAATAAATTAATTAAAATCTATATATCTATAAAATTTAGAATGTATGTGAGGACACTTCTCGACCTATATACTCAACGAATATTTGATATACAGACTTGAAATTTGGTATATAGGATATTCAGACACGTGGAAAAGATTTTTAATCAGTTTTTATCTGGATAAACGGGCTGCGGAGGGATCAAAATTGTAAAATTGGTACGTGGGGGGGGGGTCATCGGATTTTTATCTGGGTGCTAACTCTTTCACGAATGCGCATGCGGGAGTTGTTCACATGACAGATTCCTTATGTTAAGAATAAGTAAGTTTGAAAGCATTTTATAAAGATTTATGAAGCTGGTCTAATAGTTATCATACATGACTCACTGTCTTTAGGTTTTGGTTTCGATCTCAGTTCGACTATTGTTTTGTTTACTTACAAGAAGTGAACTTTTTAGAAAAACATAATACTCACATGCACATGTCTCAGTTTCTGTATGGACTAAAATATAATATTTATGCGTATTTTACGACAGGGAAACAGTTTCTACGAAATTTAAATCATATATATATATATATATATATATATATATATATATATATATATATATATATATATATATATATATATATCAGAATACTGAGGCGAATAGAGACACAGATTAATTAATCCTGTAGCATCGAGCCTGGCAGAATATTTTTCGAGGTAATATTATATAAGACAATTCCAGCCAAAAAGAGAATAGCTCAATATACTTTATAGAGCAAATAAAATTTTTAGTTCTTTATTTAAATTTCATGCAGTTTTTCCATAAGGCTACATCGAACATGATTAAAGGGGAAAAAAACACTGAATTGTATTCTTTGTCCAAACAATAAATTTCCGTTTTGAAAAATTATATTTTTCTCAATGAAATTTAAATAATGAAAAAACTATCCATCTATCTATCTGTATATTATTATGATTATTTACTATACCAATTATTAAATACCTACAGACACTAGTGTTTCATCCTTTCGAGAATCATCAGTGCAGGGTGTCACGGTTAACGCCAGTCGAGAGATTCGAACCCCAGCAATAGAAGTTATGTCTGGCTTCATTAGCAAGGACCCGAACCATTCGGCTACCGTCAACAACGAGAGATACAGTTTAATTTAAACATCTATTCTTATTAAATGCTTTTAACGTCAGTCAGAGTGATCTAATCATTATATGATGATCTACGCATATGAGCTAAGTTGACCGACTTTATTACAACTGAAAGTGCTCAACGATAAGAAATAAGTTTCTTAAAGGGGCTGAGATTAATATTTACTATAATAATTATTAAATACCTGCAGACACTGGTGTTTCATTTTTTCGGGAATCATCAGTGCAGGGTGTCACGATTAACGCTAATCGAGAGATTCGAACCCCGGCAACAGAAGTCATGCCTGGCTTCATTATATATACACTTTATATAAGACACTAATTTGGAGAGTTCTCAAAAGATTATCTATCTTCTAGCTATAGTAGAAACAAGAGGAGGGGGGCCATAAGAAAGAAAGTACTATGGTATTATAAACATAATGTAATGTATCCAATTCAATCCCGAGCAGCGTCAAGTTTTCTTGCTAGCTGTTAATATTATATAAAACTATTTCTTGTTTCTAAAGATCTAGAGTTGGTCAAATTTTACAACTTCTTTGTGTTTATAAAGAGTTAATGTCCGGGCGGGTGATCTCGTGGCGACAGATCAGATACTAAAATGTAACTTCCGAAAAAGAGGAGGTAATGCTATTACAGATCACCCCCCCCCCAATAATAAATAAAAGGCTGGAGTCATACGTGAAAGGGTGGTATCATGACATACGAACAGATACTACACTACTGACCGCAAGACAAAGGAGGATAGTATTATAACAAGACATAATAACATAACAGTTACTACACTATCCCCACTATTTCACATATGTTACAATATCATCACCTGCACTACTATTTGAGACTATAGTACTTGGTATTAGTTTCAATTCCAGAAAGATACGTAATCTCCAGTATTAATAGATTATAAATATAAACTATTCATTTGGTTTCGCTTTCCTTAAATTTCCAGCTAAATCTCGCTCACAGGTCTTTAGCTGGTCCTTAAAGAGCACTGCTTCACGGTTGTAATATTTTGAGATAAAGGCTGGTGTTAAGAATTAAGAGAACGTACGGCGTGTTCCCCTCATATTAACACGGTTCGAACGACATGTGTGACTTCTAGGTCTCCGCTTTTAACCTAAGAGAAGTAACACACTGAGTGATTTATGTTTAAGCGTATTTAATTGCTACTGTAAACAAATACAGCTGTGAAACCTGCAATTTAAGACAAAAACTAACACAAACACATGTGGACAATGCATATAGGGGTTTAAAAGGCAAATATTTACAAAGAAACAGATATACAAAATACATATGATGAAATAGATTTAAATACGACAGTAGTGTTAGATACGCATTAGTCAAACAAGAAAAAACGCTATTAACACTGTAAATTAGGGACCATGCCTAGAGGGACACAGTAAGCGTTATATATTACACAAGTAAGTAGAGATTATGCTATCTAGTCTGAATTTTTGCGTGGGTCACATTAAGTACATGTCAGGACAATCTGGCGGCAAACGGAAATAGACCCAGTTACACGTGGCGTGATTGGAGCGTGGGGTGGGAAAAGGTAAGTTCCATAAACAAAATGTGATAGAAATTCAGATGTTGAAATATAAAAAGATGATGACGTCACATCTTTGATGAGAGAAACAAAATGACGTTTAAAAAGTCCCTTGGGAGAAATACAGACGGGATACATCTGGCAATATAGAAATCTAAGTGATTGTTGCCTCGGGACTCTGCCTATGCGTTGTCATCGTTAAGACTAATTTTTAAAAAATTGAGTAAATAGTTATTAGTTAATTAGTTGTAATGGTCCCTCTCCAATGAGTAAATTCTCTAAATAAAACGTTTGAAACCTCAGCAAGTCATTGCGTTTTTCATGCACGAGTAGTTTTGTTTGTCTAGCTAAACAGAGGTCAAAGGTAAAAAAAAAACACGAAAGAATCACGGTGTTCGTATGGAAAAGCGACGATCGAGAGAATAAAAGAGCAGCGCCCGCGCGTAGATGTATAAATACGTTATTCTATTGATTTTTTTAATCTCTCACTGGCGAGAATGAACATGTAACGTTGTTTGGGAACCAACACGTTGTAGCCTCAGTCGCAAAGCATAAAGAATAGAAAATAACTTCAACTCGCTTTGTTGTTGTTGCTGTTGTTGTTGTGGTTGTTGTGGTTGTTGTTGTTGTACAACCACATTTATTTATGTGATTTCTCGTTACCGCTGTGATGTCCCTAACGTGATCATCTTGAAATTTCAAATGTTTACCATGGAAATTGTCTTTAGTAATTTGGTAGAGACCGCAGTGGTCCATTTTTTTTTTTTTTAACTTTGACCCCCTATTATGACCCCTTAACATTTATTGTTTTGGGCTCAAATCGAGTTATTAAGTTAGATCCATATCCAAGGAACCCATATCTAAAATTTCAAGTGTTTAGACCCAACCAAACTCCTCCGAAAATTTGGGGTCTAAACACTTGAAATTTTAGATATGGGTTCATTTAACATGCATCTAACTTAATAACTTGATTTGAGCCCAAAACAATAAATGTTAAGGGGGCATAATAGGGGTCAAAGTTAAAAAAGATTAACCACTTTTTTTTTTATTTTTGCTGAACATACATCTCTAAATACCCGGCCAATACCGGCCACTAATGCTAGTATATCTATAAAAGTGAACGTGTCTGTGCGTCTGGCTGTCTGGCTGTTTGTCTGTCTCTGTGTCTGTGTACATTTCCCTAAGCAATAACTATCAATTTGTAGTCTACAGACTCGAATTTTTATATACAGGGTTCTAAGATTTGGGAAAATCGATGTGATCGGTTTTCGGCCAGAAACTTGGCTGTTAAGGGGTCAAAGTTCAAGGATTTGACCTTGTAGAACTCTATCAAATTCCTCCGACAAATTTGGGTCTAGACACTTGAAATTTTAGATATAGGTTCTTTGGACATGGATCTAACTTATTAACTTGATTTGAGACCAAAATCAATAAATGTTAAGGGGTCATAATAGGGATCAAAACTAAAAAAATTGACCGTTTTTTTTTTTTTTTTTTGCTTTTTTGTTTTTTTGCTCAGCATACACCTGCAAACACCCGGGCAACGCCGGGCACTCATGCTAGTATATATATATATATATATATATATATGTATGTATATATATATATATATATATATATATATATATATATATATATATATATATATATATATATATATATATATAAGTGGACTTGTCTGTGTATCTGTAAACATTTTCCTACGCCATAACTCTGTCAATTTTCAGTCTACTGACCCGAAATTTGATATACAGGGTACTGAGGTTTGGGAAAATCTGTGTAATCGGTTTTCGGCAAGAAATCTGGCTGTTAATGGCTCAAAGTTCAACGATTTGACCTTTGAGAACTTTACCAAACTCCTCAGACAATTTTGGGTCTAAACACTTAAAAGTTTAGATATAGGTTTCTTGGACATGAATCTATCTTAATAACTTTATTTGAGCCCAAACCATAAATGTTAAGAGGTCATAGTAGAGGTCGAAGTTTAAAAAAATGACCGCTTTTTTTTTTTTTTGTTTTTTTTTTTCTCAACATCCACCTCCTAACAGCCGGGCCGGTTTTCGGCCAGAAATTTGGTTGCTAAGGGGTCAAAGTTCAACGATTTGACCTTTGACAACTCTACCAAACTCCTCCGACAATTTTGGGTCTAAACACTTGAAATTTTAGATATAGATTCCTTGGACATGGGGCTAACTGAATGACTTGATTAAAGCCCAAAACAATAAATGTTAAAGGGTCATAATAGGGGGTAAATTAAAAAAATTATCGTTTTTTTTTTTTGTCTTTTTTTTGCTCAGCAAACACATCCATACACCTGGGCAACGTCGGGCACCCATGCTAGTATATCTATAAAAGTGAACGTGTATGTGTGTCTCTGTGTCTGTTTGTCTGTATGTCTCTGTACATTTCCCTAGGCAATAACTATGTCAATTTTTAGTCTACAGACCCGAAATTTGATATACATAATACTGAGATTTGGGAAAATATTTGTAATCGGTTTTCGGCCAGAAATTTGGCTGTTAAGGGGTCAAAGTTCAATGATTTGACCTTTGATAACTCTACCAAACTCCTCCGATAATTTTGTGTATAAACACTTAAAATTTTAGATATAGCTTCCTGGGACATGGATCTAGCTTAATAACTTGATTATAGCCCAAAATAATAAATTTTAAGGGGTCATAATAGGGGTCAAATTAAAAAAAATTATCGTTTTTTTTTCTTTGCGCAGCATACACCTCCAAACACCCGGGCAACGCCGGACACCCATGCTAGTATATCTATAAAAGTGAACGTGTCTGTGTGTCTGTCTGTCTGTGTGTCTGTGTACATTTCCCTACGCAATAACTTTGTACATTTTTAGTCTACAGACTCGAAATTTTATATACAGGGTACTGAGCTTAGGGGAATCGATGTAATCGGTTGTTGACCAGAAATTTGGCTGTTAAGGGGTCAAAGTTAAACGATTTGACTTTGTAGAACTCTACCAAACTCCTCCGACAATTTTTAGTCTAAAACCTTGAAATTTTAGATATAGGTTCCTTAGACAAGGATTTAACTTAATAACTTGATTTGAGCTCACAACAATAAATTTTAAGGGGTCATAATAGGGGTCAAAGTTAAAAAAATTGACCGTATTTTTTTGTTTTGTTTATTTATTTTTTATTTTTTGCTCAGCATACACCTCCATACACCCGGGCAACGCCGGGCACTCATGCTAGTATATCAATAGAAGTGAAAGTGTCTGTCTATCTGTCTGTCTGTCTGTCTGTCTGTATACATTTCCCTACATAATAACTCTGTCAATTTTCAGTCTACAGACTCGAAATTTGATATACAGACTATTGAGATTCGGGAAAATCTTTGTAATTCGTTTTCGGCCAGTTATTTGGGGGATTAAGTGGTCAAAGTTGAACGATTTGACCTTTGATAACTCTACCAAACTCGTCCGACAATTTGGGGTATAAACAATTGAAATTTTAGATATAGATAACTTTAACATTGATCTAACTAAATAACTTGAGTTGAGCCCATAATAATAAATTTTAATTTTAATAATATGGGTCAAATTTGTAAAAAATTGACCTCTACGGTCTCTACTAAATTACTCAGACAATTTAAGGTCTAAACATTTGCAATTTTACATAAAGGGTATTCAGAGATAGGGCAAGATTTTTAATCGGTTAGAGCTACCAATATATGTATGTATGTATATATGTATGTATGTATGTATGTATGTATGTATGTATGTATGCATGTATGCCTAAAACTTTCGACAGAGGCGACGGATTTTCACAAGATCAGTATCGTTTTGTAGCGCGACCCTTCAGACGACTAATAACTAAAAATTGGCTAAAAACATTCATTCCTTCACCCTCAACTGTGCACTTTTCTACAGGCATCACCGATATTTTCGAAAGTCATCCCTTTTTTCGATTGTCTAGCCTTAATTAAAACTACGTTACTTCCGGTTTGGTGGTGGTCGTAACAGCAAAGACGTCATGTTTTTCCCCCATTCTTTTGCTCCTTCGCAGTACGGGTTCGAGCCTGCCTTCCTACAACCACTTTTTCTTTTTGCTCAACACACACCTCCAAACACCTGGGCAACGCCGGGCACCCATGCTAGTGTATCTAAAGAAGTGAACATGTCTGTGTGTACATTTCCCTACGCAATAACTTTGTCAATTTTCAGTCTACAGACTCGAAATTTGATACAGGGTACTCAGATTAGGGAAAATCTTTGTGATCCGCTATCGGCCAGAAATTTGGCGATTAAGGGGTCAAAGTTTTAACCTTTGAGAACTCTACCAAACTCCTCCGACAATTTTGGGTCTAAACACTTAAAATTTAGATGTATGTTTCTTAGACATGAATCTAACTTAATAACTTGATTTGAGCTCAAAACAATAAATGTTAAGGGGTCATAATAGGGGTCAAAGTTTTAAAAAAATTGACCTCTGCGGTCTCTTCCAAATTACTCAGTCAATTTCTGGTCTAAATATTGTAAATTTTACATTAAGGGTATTCAGAGATAGGGCAAACTTTTTAATCGGTTTGGGTTGAAAATTTTTAGTTACCAATATATAAATGTATGTGTGTATATATGTTTTCATGTCTGCCTAAAACTTTCGACAGAGGCGACGGATTTTACCAAGATCAGTATCGTTTTTAAGTTCGACCTTTCAGGCGACAAATCTCGAAAAATTGGCTGAAAACATTAATATTTTAACCTTTAACTGGGCACTTTTTTACACGAAGGTGTCGCTTTTTCGCCGATATATTTTCGTAAGTCATCCTCTCCTTTCGATTGTCTAGCCTTAATTCAAGCATAAGTAACTTCCGGTTTGTTGGTGGTCACAGGTATTTTTTCCGTTCTTTTCCTCCTTCGCGGTACGGGTTCGAACCTCTCTTCCTGCTATCACATATTTTTTCTTTTTTTTTTATTTTGCTCAGCATACACATCCAAACACCCAGGCAACGCCGGGCTGAATGCTAGCAGTTAACTAAAGATGATAATCCCATAAGAAAAGGGGGAAAAACTAATAGAGAATTAATTAAAATGAGTGTTTAAAAGATATGCAAATTAGCTAGTTCTTTTGATAGTGAATGCAATTCCACGACCTATACATAACAAAGTTGTATTTTCTTTTTGAAACAAGTAGGAAAAAGGGGTTTTTATTATGAATATGAATACACACAAAAAAAATTAGTAGTAGGAGTACATGTATATATATATACCAGCATTTCAGCCCGGTGTTGCCCGGGTGTTTGGAGGTGTATGTTGAGCAAAAAAAAAAAAGCGGTAAATTTTTTTTAATTTGACCCCTATTATGACCCCTTAACGTTTATTGTTTTGGGCTCTAATCAAGTTATTAAGTAAGATCCATGTCCAAGGAACATGTATCTAAAATTTCAAGTGTTTAAACCCAAAATTGTCGGAAGAGTTTGGTAGAGTTCTCAAAGGTCAAATCGTTGAACTTTGACCCCTTAACAGCCAAATTTCTGGCCCAAACCCGATCACAAAGATTTTTTCAAATCTCAGTACCCTGTATATCAAATTTCGCGTCTGTAGACATAAATTGACAAAGTTATTGCGTAGGGAAATGTACACACACAGACACACACAGACGCGTTCACTTTTATAGATATAATAGATATATACGGCACTTTGTGTGGGTGAAAGTTCGCTCCCTAAGGATTCCGAAATAGCTGGTTATTCTTAAAAAAATGCCATACATTTCGACCATGTAATCCCTACAGCCACCCACCTTGAAAATGCTGCTGTCAAACCTGACATAGTTATATGGAATAATTCAGAAAGAGTAGAATCCTTGGTTGAAGTGAGTGCCCATAATGATAGATGTCTGAACAGAGCTAAAAGGCAGAAACAGACCAAATATCAAGGTCTCATGTATGATATGAAAAGAAACTGGAATCTTAGGGAGATATCAATCATACCAGTTATTATAGGCGCTACAGGGCTTATGAAGAAGAACCTGAAGTTCTACCTAACTAATATCCCTGGTGAACCAAGTGCCAAAAGAGATCCAGACAATTGCACTTTGGGGAAAAGCGAGGATACTAAAAAGAGCTCTCGGTTGGTTTCAATAAAAAGCAGGGCAATGTTGGCAGCTGGTTCGACTGCCCCATACCCAGCATTACAATCTTCAAAGAAAGAAAATGAAAAAAAAAATTAAATGAATGTAATTTTACATGTTAACGACAATACATTAAAGTTGATATTTTAGTATCCTAAAGTCTAAATTATATTGACCTAAGGCAGAAATAGATTATCGTATGAACAAGCTGTTCATAAGCTTGTTGTACATGTGAATTCGTTTTATTGCAGTCGTCTACGCTGTTGATTTGATCACAGACTATGCATTATCTTCACCCACAGCTGTGCAGTTTTGTTACTTGATCTAAGCAATCTGCAGCCAAACGCTGGCGAACAAGAAGTAAATCAAACATTGAAAAGCCGACTGTAATAGCCTGTGGAACTCTCTCCCGTTTGCCTGTGTCCCACCTGACTACAACTTGGGTGTCTTCAAGTCCAACATAAATAAATTCCTGATAAACCGCCCCCTTAAGTAAGACACTTTATAAAATGTCCATTACTAACGATTACTACGATATTATCCCGTTGATTACTGTACACGCAATAACCCTTATCCCCGAGTGGCCTCCGGGCCTTGATAAGTGGTGACTTCCATGTAAAAAAAGCATGACAATACACCTAAGCAAATTTCAATAAGCATAGTTTCTTTTTGAATTAGTCATATTTCGTTCTTTTTACCGCATTTACTTCAAGTGACTTTATGCCTTGTCCTGAGGCACTTGCCTGAAGAACTTCTAAATAAAAATTAAAAAATTATTTTTGTGTCCAAATTATAAATTTAACCTTTAATTCGCATAAGAATGTGTTATGGTAAATTAACACACACGCATAAATGTAAAGTTTTCCGGGGAACCAACACGTTGTAGCTTCAGTCGCAAAGGAGACAAAGAATAGGAAAGAGGAAAAAACCTCATCTGGCTTTTTCTTTGTAACAACGACATTTATTTCCCCAGTGTTACGGCCGTGTCGTCACCCACGTGATCGTCTTCTCCCACGTGATCTCGAACATTCTTTTGTGCATCACGTCTCTAATGATCTCCTTTTTATAATCTTTTTTTTTTTCCTACTGGTGATGTCATTCCGCGTGCATTTGCATATAGCTGTCTGCACTATGTTACATACACCCTCCTAGCAATAAACAGTAACAGATAGTGGAATTTGTAGAAATAATTATTCCATAAGACAACGTTGATAATAGAACCGAACCGTTTCGGTGGTAACGCTGTCATTTAAATATATTTTTATATTGCTGTTCTTTGTTCATATATTTGTTTACTCAATTTCTCGGTCGTGCCTTTTTTAATTCGTACCTTTAACAAGGCCACAACAGAATGCTAAAATCTATAGAGCAAGGAAAGGCAGAATGTTTTGTTTACTACAACGAAATTACTGCAATTGTACCTCCCCAACGAAAATAAGAATTGTACCTCCCCAACGAAATTACTGCAATTATACCTCCCCAACGAAAATAACAATTGTACCTCCCCAACGAAAATAACAATTGTACCTCCCAACGAAAATAACAATTGTACCTCCCCAACGAGAATAACAATTGTACCTCCCCAACGAAATTACTGCAATTGTACATCCCCAACGAAATTACTGCAATTGTACCTCCCCAACGAAAATAACAATTGTACATCCCCAACGGAAATAACAAATGTACCTCCCAACGAAATTACTGCAATTGTACCTCCCCAACGGAAATAACAACTGTGCCTCCACAACGAAATTACTGCAATTGTACCTCCCCAACGAAAATAACAATTGTACATCCCCAACGGAAATAACAAATGTACCTCCCAACGAAATTACTGCAATTGTACCTCCCCAACGGAAATAACAACTGTGCCTCCACAACGAAATTACTGCAATTGTACCTCCCCAACGAAAATAACAATTGTACATCTCCAACGAAAATAACAATTGTACCTCCCCAACGGAAATAACAATTGTACCTCCCAACGGAAATAACAACTGTACCTCCACAACGAAATTACTGCAATTGTACCTCCCCAACGAAAATAACAATTGTACCTCCCCAACGAAAATAACAAATGTACCTCCCCAACGAAATTACTGCAATTGTATCTCCCCAACGAAAATACTGCAATTGTACCTCCCCAACGAAAATAACAATTGTACCTCCCCATCGGAAATAACAATTGTACCTCCCCAACGAAATTACTGCAATTGTACATCCCCAACGAAATTACTGCAATTGTACCTCCCCAACGAAAATAACAATTGTACCTCCCCAACGGAAATAACAAATGTACCTCCCAACGAAATTACTGCAATTGTACCTCCCCAACGGAAATAACAACTGTACCTCCACAACGAAATTACTGCAATTGTACCTCCCCAACGAAAATAACAATTGTACATCCCCAACGAAAATAACAATTGTACCTCCCCAACGGAAATAGCAAATGTACCTCCCAACGGAAATAACAACTGTACCTCCACAACGAAATTACTGCAATTGTACCTCCCCAACGAAAATAACAATTGTACCTCCCCAACGAAAATAACAATTGTACCTCCCCAACGAAATTACTGCAATTGTATCTCCCCAACGAAAATACTGCAATTGTACCTCCCCAACGAAAATAACAATTGTACCTCCCCATCGGAAATAACAATTGTACCTTCCCAACGAAAATTACTGCAATTGTACCTCCCCAACGAAAATAACAATTGTACCTCCCCAACGAAAATAACAATTGTATCTCCTCAACGAAAATAACAATTGTACCTCCCCAACGAAAATACACACAGCAAAACTGGTTAGCAGTAAAATCACACCTCTTCACTGTAAAAGTTCCAAGATGTCGGAAAACAGTCTATTCTAACAGCTTCGATCATCGTAATTCTTGTCTGGTATTGTTTTAAATAACGACTATTGTACGAATAACATTTTTCTTTTCTTTTGTTTTACAGGAAAGTTACCACTTATCAAGGCCCGAAGATCACTCGAGGATAAGGGTTAGTGGATGTACTGTTATGAAAATTGGGTGGAGTTTACTATTTAAGCAAGAATTTGTTTACAGTAAGAATTTCTTTACATTGGACTTGGAGACGATAATATTGTAGTCAGCCGGAAAAAATGCTAACGGAACCGGAGTTCCACAGGCTGCAGTTCTGTGAAAAAAGCTTTGTTCATAGAATTTGCGTTTATAGTAAGGCACACATTGAGAGTGCGGGAAATTGTTAACAGTGGTTGTAGCTAGGCGTGTGCTTTTCGTGAAACTCCTATGCAAAACACTCCTATTGCTCCAGAGAGGAAACCCCGTCGATAGATTCGCTGATCCTGTGTGAGATTATAGTCAGACAATCAACTGTAGATCTCGCAGGTCGAAAGTCATATTGCTTGTCATTGGGTAGGTTATTTTTGTTAAGGAACGTTAACAATTTCCCTATTTATCATGGATTCATCATGCATGCGGTGACATTCATTGGCCAAACTTTTATATACCGACTTCTGCACGAATAAGTATTTAAATAATATAATTATTGTATAGGCACCGTGTTTGGTTTTGTTCAAATTTATATAAAAAATATAATATAATTTATATATAAAAGACTGATCAATTAATGTCACGGTACATGCAAAATGAGTGTATTACTTAAACCCCCCTTTTTTTTTCTTGCAGTAGTCGATATGTGAAAGTCTGGGCAATGATTGAATCATTGTGCATGCAATGTGGTATTAATTGGCCAGACTTTTATAGACTGACTATTGTACGAATTAATTAAAAAAAATATATCGTGCATCCAGGGTGGTATTCATTATACGGACTTTTATATTCCGACCTTTGTACGTGTTAGTATTAAAATAGTAACTCCTTCCATATTACCAGTCTGCTAGTTTCACAGTCAATCATTGACAAGTATAATAGTTTGTTGTGTCTATAGTTAATATTGCTCAATTCTTCGAAGTCCCAATTTCCCCAGGATTATGTATATTTGAGGCGGGATCAATCGATTGGTATCGAACGCAATTCTAACCACCTTCAGAACTTATTCCCGTTTTATATGTGGATCAAATTTCCGCGCCAAATATAATGTTCTTTTCACTCCCATGTAGTACATGCTATGCAACACTTCTAGTATCCAATTCCTAGGCAGCATACCGAAACCTCTTCTTTCTCAACTAAACACTGTTTTGTTTTTTTGTTTTCTTTTTCTGTTTTTTTAACCGTGTTAATGCATCTGTTTTGATTCTCCCCGAAAGCAAAAAAAAAACAAAAAACAAAACAAAAAAAAAACACTACGTTTCTTCGCTGTTCAAATTCAGGTTCTAACACTCCAAGCATCCCTAATCTGCGTCTTACAATCATTTCTCCAGCATTCTTTATTCGTATTCTTCTACTCTCGTCCACTGTAGGTTTCTACTCAACTCAGTACCGTCGCTGAATCGGTTCTTGTTTCGATTTCTCTCAACCCCCATTTTATAGCTAAATTGTTGCCTTTCAGAACAGTTTCTAATTCGGTCACATTAATCTGATTATAGTCATTCTTTTTCCTCAACCATGCTACATCTTCCGTCACCAAACCGCCAATAACATTAATTGTATCACACAACACTACTCCTATTTATGTTTTAGGTATATGCTAAGATCCAGTAACTGCGTCCTTTTTTTTCTGCATCAGCTAGAATTTCCTTTATTACTTTGACAGTTTTGCCATCAACTTTGCCCTCCCGATCTTTTCCAGTTAATCTTCTTTTACCATAACTGCATGTTAGTCACAGCTATCCAGCAACTGGATAGTGTCCCAACAATTAGCCACAGATAGAAAATAACTCCCGTCTACTAATCTCTCCTTCTATATCTGGGATCACGTTGCCTTGTTGGAATATCAGCTTTCCCATCTTTCTTTTCATTAACTTAAGGCACAATGCTACTCCTCTGCCCACATATTCTGGCGACTTTGCTATCAATCCCAAATCCTTTCACATGTTCCACAACTTGTTTTGTTGATATCTTTGTTACATCATTATATCATCGGTGACTTCTTTTGTTTTGCTTCCTTGCTTCGACATCTTTTTAAAACAGCTGCCATAATCTTTGGCGCAACATTCAGTCTGAATCCAAGTCGTTGTTAAGCAATGAGTTCTTTCTTTATAGCAGATGGTACTCCTATAGTTCCTTCGCCCCATGTAGCTGCAAGTAGGCAGACTTAAGGTTAACAATCGCATTTCCTTCCACCAACACTCTCTAGTCCATCATCTTTTCATCACGCACATTTATTATATTACTCCCTATATGACATAGCACAACTGTGTGTTTCAGCCCTATCCCTAGATATCCTGATAGTCCAATCAATATTTTGATTGTGTTGGCGTAAACATTAACCGACTCTCTTGTTCACCTGAATCGTTTTAGCTTTTTATATGCTTCAAAAGGTCCTTCGGTGAATGCCGTCACTAGTCTCATTTCTATCTGTTCAGCATTTAGTTGGCTTTCTTTGTTCATCCCAAGGTAGAGAGCCAGCGCATATATATAAAGAAAGAGAGGAATAAAACTCGCAATGTCTTGGACTTTTGTAGCCTAACTTCAAATGGTATCGTAAGAAAAATTATTTAAATTATTAACTATCGTTCATGTAACATGACATTCACTGTCCATAGTTTTCTATACTGACTATTGTTCGGATAAGTTTTTAAATAATATAATTATCATGCATCCACTGTCGTATTCATTTCCCAAACTTTTATATACCGACTATTATGCAAATAGGAATTTAACTATAATAAAACTCGTGCATGCACCGTGGTATTCATTCTCCAGATTTTTCTATACCGACTATTCTACGAATAATTGCTAATCATCGCGAATGCATGATATAACTCATCTATAATATAAATCTCACCTGTCTGTTTAAATGTATGTATTATGTATGTGTGTGTGTATCTATGTATGTGAGTGTGTGTGTGTGCAATGCACACAGGGTGATGTGATGCGCAAGTGTGTTAGCTATAAGGTAGCGTCTTGGCTTACACACCATCTCGCTCTCAGCAACCACCACTGGCTAGCCTTGCGCGAAACGAGAAGCCGAGTGCGTAAGTCTTCTCCTGTCAGTACACAGCCTCTCCATCATCAATACCTCTGCTGTGCCTCCTCGTGGTCACACACGGTAACTGGTTGTCATGCGACTCCAGGCTGAATCAGTAGAGGATCTCGGAACAGTAGGGAGTCCCAGAGGGACTGTGCTACGGCCCACCGAGGTGTGGACATGCCCTGCCACATTACGAATCCCTATCCCAGCCCCATGTGAGAGCCATGGAAATTGATAAGGCTAGGGGAGCAACCCCGACAGAAACGACGGAGTGGAGCCCCTTAGGCGGTTGGATGGCATACTTGCCTCCCTCCGGCAGCTCCTGCACCCTTGTTCGTCCCCAGCCGTCTCGACTATGTATTGCCGTTGGAATTGGGCGGGCCAGGACGAGAGAGTGAGGCCGATGCAGCGCAAGGCCCCCTCCCTATAATCCAAATCCAGCGCAAGTCAGGGTGTCAAACATTGCGTCAACACCAAGCCCTGTGGCGATGGGCGAGCGGCAAAGCAGCAGGTGTGGAAATCACTGGGAGTTGTAGCTGCAAACCTGCACACAGGCGGCCCAGAAACTGGTCGTACTCCATTCGACCGAAGCAGCGAGGGGGTGTAGGCAACTGGCTGGCCGACCGAGCAGTCCTTTTCAGGATCACTCTGCTCGCCTCCATGGCATGAGGACGGGGCGATAAAAGGAGCCCTAAACATAGCTGCTTCACCATCACCCCTGGCTAGCATACCGTGGCTGGCGGGGTTTCCCTCATAGTGGTCGAGACATGAGAAAGAAAGGGTTGGTGCTTACCTTAGCATCATGGAATGTTCGTACTTTGCTCGACAACACCAGAGCTGACCTACCCGAGATAGGAACTGCTCTCGTAGCAAGGGAGCTTGCCCGTTATAAGGTAGATATCGCAGCCCTCAGTGAGACTCGCCTCTCAGACAAGGGTCAACTGACAGAGTCAGGTGGCGGCTACACCTTTTTTTGGAGTGGACGCAGCAGCGAGGAGCGCAAAGAGGCTGGCGTGGGCTTCGCCATCAAGACTGAGCACGTGAGGAAGCTGGTCAGCATCCCGGTCGGCATCAATGACCGGCTGATGAAGATGCAACTCCCGCTCAGCAAGGCAAGAACCGCCACACTGATCAGCGCCTACGCACCAACCATGACTAACCCCAAAGATACCAAGGACCAGTTCTATGAAGATCTGGAAAGCCTCATCTCCGCTGCTCCGCAGAGAGAGAAGCTCATCGTCCTCGGCGACTTCAATGCCCGTGTTGGCACGGACCATTCCACTTGGGACCGGGTCCTTGGCCACCATGGAGTGGGCAAGTGCAATAGCAACGGCCTACGGCTGCTCAGCCTTCGCGCTGCACACGACCTTTCCATCACCAACACCATGTTCCGCCTACCCACCCGTAGCAAGACGTCGTGGGTGCACCCACGCTCCCACCACTGGCATCTGATTGACTACGTCATCATCAGGGCAAGGGACAGGAGAGACGTAAGATTGACCAAGGCTGTGTGTGGTGCCGACTGTTGGACAGACCACCGCTTGATCATATCCAAAATGTGCCTTTACATCCAACCCAAGAGGCGGCCTCAGGGCCAGAAAGTCACAAAGCGCCTTGACCTGGAAAAACAAAAGTCCAGATGTCATCCATGAGCTACAGGAAGCAATCAACGACAAGCTATCTGTCCCACTCACCATCTCGGACACTATTGAAGATCAGTGGGCGCACCTCAGAGACTCCACCTACTCCATCGCTCTCGAAATCATTGGACCCAAGCAAAAGAAGCACCAGGACTGGTTTGATGAAAATGACTCTGAGATTCAGCCCCTCCTGGAGGAGAAACGCCAACTTCTCCGTGCACATCAGAGTGACCCCAAGTGTTTCGCAAAGAAAGCTGCCTTCATCAACATCCGCAGCAAGGTGCAGGCCAGACTCCGCTCCATGCAGGATGCCTGGCTCAGCGCCAAAGCAGATGAGATCCAGGAGCATGCCGATAGTCATGATATGAGGAAGTTTTACGTTGCGCTGAGGGCGGTCTACGGTCCCCAGTCCTCTAGCTCCTCCCCCTGCTTAGCTCCGATGGAACAACTGTCTTGAATGACAAAAAGCAGATCCTTGATAGATGGGCGGAGCACTTTAACAGCGTGCTAAACCGACCATCTTCCATCAACGATGAAGCCATCGACCGACTACGCCAGGAGCCTATCAATGAGGAGCTCGACATCCCACCCTCGTCAGAGGAAGTAAGCAAAGCCATCAAGCAACTTTCCTCTGAGAAGGCCCCCGGCCCCGACTCAATTCCAGCAGAAGTATACAAAGCTGGTGGACCTACACTGCTTTTAAGACTGACAGAACTCTTCCAATCCATGTGAGAGAGTGAAGAATTATCCCAAGATTTTCGTGATGCTACTATCGTTCACATTTACAAATGCAAGGGAAATCGTCAGTCATGTGACAACCACCGCGGGACATCCCTTCTTTCCATCGCCGGTAAAATCCTGGCCCGCGTCCTTCTCAACCGCCTGCTGGTGCACCTTGAAGATGGTCGTCTTCCCGAGAACCAGTGTGGCTTTCGAGCGGGCCGCGGGACGACTGATATGATCTTTGCTGCACGCCAACTGCAGGAGAAGTGTGTCGAGCAGCGTCAGGGCCTCTACACCACGTTCGTCGACCTGACCAAGGCCTTCGACACTGTTTGCCGAAATAGCCTCTGGCGGATCATGGAAAAATTTGGTTGTCCAGACAGGTTCATCGCCATTGTCAGGCAGTTCCATGAGGGCATGACCGCTCGTGTCCTGGATGACGGCGACCCCTCAGAGCCCTTCCCTGTGACCAACGGGGTCAAGCAGAGCTGTGTCTTAGCCCCGACGCTCTTCAGCATGGTTTTCTCTGCCATGCTCCAGGACGCTTTCAAAGACAGTCACTCTCGCATTGTCATCAAGTACAGATGTGACGGGAAATTGTTTAACATCAGGCGAATGCAGGCAGTCACGAAAGTGAGGGAAACCATTATCAGAGACCTTCTCTTTGCCGATGACTGTGCCCTTAATGCCCCAAATGAGATAGAGATGCAACGTCAAATGGACGGATTCTCCACCAGTTGTGACAACTTTGGTCTCACCATCAGTACAAAGAAGACAGAAGTTATGTACCAATCCGCCCCAGGAGATGCATACCATGAACCCGGCATCACTGTCAAAGGGCAGAAGATCCATGCTGTAGAGCAATTCACCTACATTGGCAGCACCCTCTCCCGCACCGCCAACATTGACATTGAGATTAACCATAGGATCTCCACAGCGAGCAGTGCATTTGGAAGACTTAGAGACAATGTGTGGAAGAGGAGAGGCATTACACTCGCAACCAAACTGAAAGTGTACCGAGCGGTCGTCCTGACAACCCTACTCTACGCTTGCGAAACTTGGACGCCATATAAAAGACATGAAAAACAGTTGAATGGCTTCCACCTCAGATGCCTCCGTAATCTTCTCAACATCCGCTGGCAAGACAGAATTCCTGACACAGAAGTCTTGAAGCGTGCGGGGCTCCATACCATCACCACCATAATCCGAAAAACCCAGTTCCGGTGGGCAGGCCATGTCTATCGCATGCACGACAGCCGAATCCCCAAACAACTTTTCTATGGGGAACTCAGTCAGGGAAAGCGGAATGCAGGGGGCCAAAAGAAACGATATAAAGACTGTCTGAGAACGTCCCTAAAAGACTTTGACATCAGCCCCCAGTCTTGGAAGAGTCATGCTGCTAAACGTTCGGCCTGGCGTTGCGTCATCAGCCTAGGAGCCGACAGGGCAGAGAATCAACGCATGACACACGACCAGCAGAAGCGCAAGAGGAGGAAGGAGAGAGCTGCCGGTTCACAGCCTGCCGATACCGCCTTCACGTGTCCAGAGTGTGGAAGAGTCTGCCGAGCACGGATTGGCCTCATCAGCCATCTCAGGACCCACAAACCCCTGACGCCGAACTGATTGATACCTTGGTCATCGTCGACTTCGACGGACGAGCAAGAGAGAGAGATGTATGTGTGTGTATGTATGTATGTATGTATGTATGTATGTATGTATGTATGTATTTCTGCCTAAAACTTTCGAATGAAGGCGACGGATTTTCACGAGATTGGTATCATTTTGAAGCTTGACCCTTCGGACGACAAATATCGAAAAATTGGCTGAAAATATTAATTTCTTCACCGTCAACTTGACACTTTTCTACAGGGAGGAGTCGCTTTTTTCGCCGATATTTTGGAAAGTCATCAGCGCTTTTCGATTGATTAGCCATAATTTAAACCCACGTCACTTCCGGCTTGGCGATGGGCGCAACAGCAAAGACGTCACTTTTTTTCACATTCTTTTCCTCCGTCGCGGTACGAGTTCGAGCCTGCCTGCCTACTACCACTTTTTTTTTTCCAACACACACCTCCAAACACCCGAGCAACTCCTGGCACCCAGGCTAGTTACCTATATATTATGACACCGACGACTGTGCGAATGAGTATTTTATTAGGTTGGTACAAAAACAATATCGTTTTCTCACATATTTAATTTCATATATGATTTCTGAATCAATTCATTCATATATATAGCCATGTTATATATCATTTTGAAGCACGTTTTTCGCTCTATCGAACCGTGTTTTTCGTTGTCGTCCTCAATCTCTTCATACATATTGTGCAGGGTTTTTGACAGTGTAGACAAAATTCAAATCCGCACGATTTTCTTGTCCCAGTTCAAACTAGATTGAAAAACTACCGAGACAGCTCGTGATATCAATGACATATTTGGTCTAGAAACTACTAACGAACGTCTGGCACAATAGTGGTTCAAGATATTTCGCAATGGTGACAAGAGCCTCGAAAATGAAGAGGGTCGCAACTGGCCGACTGCGGAAAGTCATAATTGAAGCCGATCCTTGCAAAAAATAACACAAGTTGCTGTTGAACTCGAGGTCGATAACTCAATAGTCGTTCGCCATTTAAAGCAAATAGGAAAGTCAAATAAGTTGGATAAATGGGTGCCGCATGAATTGAATGATAATAAAAAAAAATCGTCATTTTGAGATGTCTTCCACGCTCCTTTTGCGCAACAAAAGCGGCCTATTTCTCGAGCGGATTGTGACGTGTGATGAGAAGTGAATCATCTACGAGAACCGGCGACGTTCGGTACGGTGGTTGAATGCCGGAGAAGCTCCACAACACTCCCCAAAGCCGAAATGGCACCAAAAAGCGGTTATGGTGACTGTTTAGTGGTCTGCGGCCGGTCTCATCCATCATAGCTTCTTGAATCCGGGCGAAACGATTACGGCAGAGAAGTACTGTCGACAAATTGACTAAATGCACCAGAAGCTCCAACGTATATGCCCGAGATTCGTCAATATGAAGAGACAAATTATCCTCCATGACAACGCTCGCCCACATATTGCTCAACTGACTCTGAAGAAGCTGAACGAATTGGGCTACGAGACTCTTCCTCATCCGCCATATTCACCGGACTTCTCGCCCATCGCTTATCACTTTTTCACGCATCTCGACAATTTCCTGCGCGATAAATGCTTCAAAAGCCGAGATGATGCCGAATCAGCCTTCAATGACTTCATCGCTTCCATAACTCCGGGTTTCTATGCTAATGAGTTAAATAAACTTGTTTCTCGTTAGCAAAAATGTGTCGATTCTAATGCTTCTTGTTTTGATTAATAAAGTTTATTATGAAAGGAGTTATGATCTTTTGAAACGACATTATTTTTGCACCAGCCTAATAATTATACTACGCATGTACCTTGCCCAGATTTTTATTTGTAAACATTTGTAGAAATATGTGTTTTAATCATCGTACATTTTAAAGAAGAATCACTTAAGGATTTCGCTTTCATTTTGACACAATCATTCGATGAGGATCTCCATTATTTTCGTCAAAATTGGAAATATTTTCAAATTTTCACTCTTATGGAATTCCCGTATCTTTCGACCGATTCTTTTAAAAAAGAATTGCATAAGAAGTTCGCCTTTATTTTTGATACAAGGATTATTACGATGAGTTTCTTTTTTTTTTTTTTTTTTTAATTGGATAAAAAATTCAAATTTTTACCAGCTATGGGCAAATTGTGGATGCCTTGGGAAAATTGGGAACGGAGTTCTCTGACAAAAAATCTGGTCTAGTATCCCGATAGGCGGATGGTAAAACACTGCAACACTTTACAAGTAACTACATCCAAAACCAAGGTCGTATCCTTACATCATCAACGCTCTGATCCCCATCTGGCATCAATTGTGATGGATGACTCTCGTCTGGGTGAGGCCTCGTGTTTTGACAAGCTTCTGGGTTTGACCTTTACTCCTGATCTGAAATGGAACACGTACATCAAGTCTGTTACCAAGGTCGCTAGAAAGATGGTGGGATCCTTCTACCGCTCCAGAAGATATCTCACTACTGATGCAATTCTCTATCTATATAAAAAGCCAAGTACGTCCAAGGATGGAATACTGTTGCCATATCTGGGCAGGAGCTGCTAAAAACAGCCTATCCTTCCTTGACAGAGTACAAAATAGACTTTGTGGCTTAGTGGGGGATGCTCTTTTCTCTACCCTGCAACCTCTCTCCCACAGAAGAGACGTTGCGAGCCTATCCTTGTTTTATCCTTATTTCCATGGCAAGTGCTCGTCTGAACTCCAATCTCTGGTCCCCCCTCGCCAATCTTTCACGAAAAACACCCGTCTAGCTGAATCCACTGTGAAAAATCTTCCCCACTCTATATCTGTGCCTAAATCAAAACGCGGATTGAACAAAGCTTCTTTCTTAGAAGTGCACGCCTGTGGAACTCTGTTCTGTCTGCCTGCTTCCCACCGGACTACAACTTGGATGTGTTCAAGTCCAACGTTAACAAATTCCTAATGAACCGCCCCCTTAAGTAAACACTTCATCAAATCTCCACACTAACGTAATGTACTTACAATTACCCTTATCCCTGAGTGGCTTCCGGGCCTTGATAAGTGGTGATCACTGTGTAAAAAAAAAAAAAAAAAAAACTCTTGCAGCTGCACTGGCTCCGACGGTATTGGCTTGGCTTTTCGTCGGACTTTGTCTGCAACGTCGAGAGGGGGCCTTGGTAACTGGGCAAACCTAGGTATTCTTATTACCTGCTCAGGCTTGCATCTGGAGAGACAACTCTAACTTTGACTGTATAACCATAGCAGACGTTGCAGTGCACCAGACTAGATGCAGAAGGCCATTGTGCATGAACAGTGGTATTCATTGCTCAGTGTTTATAAAGGGAAAGTTTTGCGAATTAGTATGTAAATAATATAATCATTGCGTATGCACCGTGGTAGTCATTGCCTAGATATTTATATACTGACTATTGTGTGAATAAGTATTTAAATAATATAATTACCGTGAATGCACTGTGATAATAATTGCTCAGGCGTTTATAAACAATTTATCGTACAAAAAACGTATTTAAATAATATAATCAGTGCATGCTCAATTGTATTCATTGCCTAGAAATATGTATACTGACTATTGGGCGAATAGATATTTAAAGAATATAATCATCGTGGATGTAATGGGGCATTCATTGCCAATCATTTTTTATATTAAAAATTGCAAAATAAGTATTTAAATAATATTTAAATAATATAATTATCGTGTATGAACCGTGGTATGAATTACCTATATTTTTATATGCATATTTTGTAAGAACAAATTGTAAAATATTATAATTGTGCATGAACTTTTTATATTGCCCATGCTTCTATATACTATGAACTTTTATATTGCCCATGCTTCTATATACTATGAACTTTTATATTGCCCATGCTTCTATATACTATGAACTTTTATATTGCCCATGCTTCTATATACTATGAACTTTTATATTGCCCATGCTTCTATATACTATGAACTTTTATATTGCCCATGCTTCTATATACTATGAACTTTTATATTGCCCATGCTTCTATATACTATGAACTTTTATGTTGCCCATGCTTCTATATACTATGAACTTTTATATTGCCCATGCTTCTATATACTATGAACTTTTATATTGCCCATGCTTCTATATACTATGAACTTTTATATTGCCCATGCTTCTATATACTATGAACTTTTATATTGCCCATGCTTCTATATACTATGAACTTTTTATATTGCCCATGCTTCTATATACTATGAACTTTTATATTGCCCATGCTTCTATATACTATGAACTTTTATATTGCCCATGCTTCTATATACTATGAACTTTTATATTGCCCATGCTTCTATATACTATGAACTTTTATATTGCCCATGCTTCTATATACTATGAACTTTTATATTGCCCATGCTTCTATATACTATGAACTTTTATATTGCCCATGCTTCTATATACTATGAACTTTTATATTGCCCATGCTTCTATATACTATGAACTTTTATATTGCCCATGCTTCTATATACTATGAACTTTTATATTGCCCATGCTTCTATATACTATGAACTTTTATATTGCCCATGCTTCTATATACTATGAACTTTTATATTGCCCATGCTTCTATATACTATGAACTTTTATATTGCCCATGCTTCTATATACTATGAACTTTTATATTGCCCATGCTTCTATATACTATGAACTTTTATATTGCCCATGCTTCTATATACTATGAACTTTTATATTGCCCATGCTTCTATATACTATGAACTTTTATATTGCCCATGCTTCTATATACTATGAACTTTTATATTGCCCATGCTTCTATATACTATGAACTTTTTATATTGCCCATGCTTCTATATACTATGAACTTTTATATTGACCATGCTTCTATATACTATGAACTTTTATATTGCCCATGCTTCTATATACTATGAACTTTTATATTGCCCATGCTTCTATATACTATGAACTTTTATATTGCCCATGCTTCTATATACTATGAACTTTTTATATTGCCCATGCTTCTATATACTATGAACTTTTATATTGCCCATGCTTCTATATACTATGAACTTTTATATTGCCCATGCTTCTATATACTATGAACTTTTATATTGCCCATGCTTCTATATACTATGAACTTTTATATTGCCCATGCTTCTATATACTATGAACTTTTTATATTGCCCATGCTTCTATATACTATGAACTTTTTATATTGCCCATGCTTCTATATACTATGAACTTTTATATTGCCCATGCTTCTATATACTATGAACTTTTATATTGCCCATGCTTCTATATACTATGAACTTTTATATTGCCCATGCTTCTATATACTATGAACTTTTATATTGCCCATGCTTCTATATACTATGAACTTTTATATTGCCCATGCTTCTATATACTATGAACTTTTATATTGCCCATGCTTCTATATACTATGAACTTTTTATATTGCCCATGCTTCTATATACTATGAACTTTTATATTGCCCATGCTTCTATATACTATGAACTTTTATATTGCCCATGCTTCTATATACTATGAACTTTTATATTGCCCATGCTTCTATATACTATGAACTTTTATATTGCCCATGCTTCTATATACTATGAACTTTTTATATTGCCCATGCTTCTATATACTATGAACTTTTATATTGCCCATGCTTCTATATACTATGAACTTTTATATTGCCCATGCTTCTATATACTATGAACTTTTATATTGCCCATGCTTCTATATACTATGAACTTTTATATTGCCCATGCTTCTATATACTATGAACTTTTTATATTGCCCATGCTTCTATATACTATGAACTTTTTATATTGCCCATGCTTCTATATACTATGAACTTTGTATATTGTCCATGCTTCTATATACTGACTATTATACGAATAAATATTAAAATAATAGAATTATTGTGCCGCAACGCCGAAGTAATTGTTCAGACTTTTATATATTTACTATTGTACGAATAAATATTTAAAGAATAAAATCCTCATCCATGTACTGTGGTATTCATTGTCGGGACTTTTATATTCTGACTAGTGTACGAATAAGTAATATAATCATGATTCCATTGCCATATTTTACCAACGATTGGGCGATACAGGATACAAAATCGACTTTGAAATCTATTGCCGGTGTCCTTTTTTTCCCCTTCCTGCTACCTCTTTCTCACAGAAGAGACGTTGCGAGCATGTCTCTGCTCTATTGTTATTTACATAGCAGGTACCGGCTGAGTTTTATTCTACGCCCCCACCCGCATTGTAAAGCATTTACGGCAAACACCCAACTAGCTGCAACTTACGGAAGGGCTCATGCGAAAGTTGCTAAGATTCATTTTTTTTTTTTTTTTGTTGAACGAACTGGATTCGAATTTGGCACACTCAGATTTTGCTTAACAATCGCCATCTCCGGAGATAAAATAAAAATTAAATAGATCTATTATATAAAGGACACATTTCTGTTTGGATGTTCAACTAAAACTTGAAAACTACACAACAAACACCCACAAAGTTAGTGTTTTAGTCGGCGTGATCTCTTGATATCTAAAATTAGAATTAAGTAGACATTATTTTGTGGTGAAATGATCATTTATATAATTTGATATTTTCAAGACGGATAAGCATCAGACCTTTATGTATATTTAGACCGGGAATGTGAAGCTCGCTGTTTGACTGACCATGACAGATCATTTTTTTTAACATAGCCGCGTCTTGTTTACATGACAACTGATTCGTTATGATCGAATATTTTAATATTTTTTCATTGGTAGGCAAATAAAATCGATTTCAAAATGAATTACAATTTAATTCCAAACTAGAAATACGATTTAACAGCATCCAAAATGTATGCGAAAGAGGAGCACTTCGAAATAAAGAATTTAAAAAAATTGACCCTAATGCAATGTAACATAGCACGGGCGGCTATATGTAAATACCGATTTGTGAGCGAAATGACATCACAGTAAGTGAGAGACGTCACAGCCATAACGAGAAGCCACATGTGACGGGAAAATGCGGAAATAAATGTCGTTGGATAACAACAACAACAACAACAACAACAAGGCAAGTTCTTTTCTCCACGTTAAAAAACGACCCTGGTATCTAACTCTGTCCTATGGGGAGGCATTGTAAATAGGTACATTGCGACTGAGGCTACAACGTATTGGTTCCCGGACAATGTTACAGCAATAGTAAGCGTTCAAACAGGACGCAAACCTGTCAAAATATAGACCCTCTGGTTCTTTCAAACGGCGATAGTAATGTTTTTGTTCATAAAATTATATTAGAAATATTTTTTGTTGTTAAGAAAGTATTTTTAACGTTTATTTACGTCGACATGATTTGGCTCCTCAGTACGATTAATTTCGTTCGTAAGACAGCTGCTTCTTTATTGCCAAACGAATCAAGGAAGTCTGCGCGCCTGCCGAACGATCTATGATTTTCGTTGGATTTTGTAAAGTTTTGTCCTCCAGATAGTAGCATCAGAAATATTTCTTACTGATATTTGAAATAAAATAAATAAACAGATTTAGTCACATTTGATATTTTAGATACTTCCGGTCGATTGGCTGGAATTGCCCGAATGATGACGGAAATAGAGACTTGGCAGTTGTCGTGCTAACGGGTATGAACAGTAAAACCTTACTTTTTCTTTTAATATAAATAATTGAATTTAATGGTTTTATCTAATAATAAGGTGTTTTGAAATAGCGTCGAGTGTCACCATTTTTAAGATTCTCCTAAATAAGGTATGACGAGAGGTATTTGGATCAATTTACGTTGTTCCGAGGAATGTACGGTGACTAATGGGAGTCGTTTAATAAAAAAAATCAATGCACACTTTTTTTTTTTTTCGTTTACTTCAATTTAAAACCATTCAATATGCACACGGATGATTTGGTTCGATTCAAAAATGCAAAACAGTTTAACAAAGAAGTAAAATGAACAACGAAATTTAAAACGGCAAAGATTTTTAAGCGACTGTAACGGATACATTTGAAAATCAATGAAACGTGATCTATTGTTTTGAAATGCAAAGTAACGTTTTGAATAACGAATCTGACACGATTTTTTTTTAGCACCGGACGCACGTTGATCTAAATGTAAATGTTAAAAAATAGTTTTATTGATGAATGGGTTCCTCAGGGTGAAACTGTCAATCAGGAATATTACCTTACTGTTCTGAAAAGGTTCAGGGAGAAAATGAGGAAGAAGAGGCAATAACAGTGAGGGAGTGGTCAGTGGTGGTTCCACCAGGGCAAGGTGCCATGCCATAAGTCAACGCTGGTGACTACCTGTGTGGCAGACAGTGGAATGAAAGTGGTACAACACACATACCCCATGCGACTTCTTCCTGTTCCCACGCATGAAAGACAGCCTCAGAGGAATCAGATTTCAGTCAACAGAGGAGCTGAAAGAGGCATCAGAAAATTACTTGAAGGGAGGCAACCGAAGAAGGACTTTGAGGAGGCCTTCCAGGATTGGAAGAGACGCATGAAGAAGTATGTAGATGCGGGAGGCCATTATTTTAAAGGTGGAAAAAAGGTTTGTATGCTTATGAAAATAAATATTATCTCTCCTGACATTTTCTCATTACTTATTAAACATACCTCGTATTTATATGTTGAGTTGAGCATATTGAGATACACGAATTACCATGAGCGTATAAGCGATGCTCTTTGTGTAAACAAATCGAGCTTAGGTAGTTCGGACGATGTCAAAACATCGTTAAACTCACGTCTCACAAAGCAGCCGCCGATAGTGTAGTGGTTAGGAGCCTTGACTGTCGTATAGACGGTCGGGTTTCAATCCTGGCTTGAGGTAGTTGCCTGTCTAGCCACGCTGATGCAGTACTGTATGTGGATGACTATATATATATATATATATATATATATACATAGCACTAAACACTTTCTCACACCGAAAGTTATTTTCTATCCCTACAAATCTACTATCAACCCATGTATGAGAAGTCGTGATAAAGTGCAAAAATGTATCTGTAATTAGGTTCTTCTCTGCAACCACTCTTTCACAGACATGGTGTCGCTAGTTCCAGTCTATTTTATGAATACTATCATATATATATTATTTAGAATTGTCTGATTTATTCCCTGCTTCTGTTCCAGCTCGTTTGACTCGTCGGTTTAGTGGCCTTCAATAATAATAACCCGTTATGATACAACTTTCTATTCTTGAAGCTTGTTTTCAAGAACTGCAAGTTTGTTGAACTCTCTTTTTCCCTTCTATCTTTTAATGACTAAGGACAATAAACCTCTATCTTTGCGATGATCATATTTTATTCTTATTAGCTCCTTACATAAAGTGGCTTCATGCATTGTTTGTTGCGATTTCCATAAAAATTACGAAATACATTATTTTTTATGCAAGCCGAATTATGCTTGCAAAAATCCGCCTGTGGTCTATCAGTCGCATGTCTCAACTGGGGTCCACATGGATCTCGAAGGATTCACAGAAATTTTAAGAGAGCGTGCAAAGAAAAAAAAAGTTTTCGGCATAACTAAATAAGTCCCGCCTTGAAGTTAGCAGAAAACGGTGTTAGTTCAAAATAGGCCCCGGATATATATATATTCGCTGTTTAAAAAATATTTAATGAAATTGATTTTCATTCAAGAGTAAAAGAACATTACTTCAAGCATATGAGTTCGACATGAAAGCTCCCAAATTCGAAAAGATGAAATATATCGGTTAGAGATTATAGGTTATATCGGCCAAAACGTTGAGAATATAGCAACCAAGATAAGAATCGTAATCCGAATAATCTAGCTAATAATACAATGGTGTGTTTTATTCAAATTTTTCAATCATCTTGCTGAAATTAGTCATACTAATACTGTTTTAAAAAATATATGTAGTATCAGCATCGACTGGTCAAGAAAGGTAAAAAGCCCGAGGAGAAAAACACTAAGCAGACCTCCACTGGATGAGTGCGAAAAGAATTGGGACCTTGGGGATGTTTATTGCCACCTAAATTTCAGTGAAGATTAATGATCATTGCCAGCGATAAATCAATAGTAAGCGGCTGTTGCGATAAGACAAATTCATTTGTAAATGATATCGAAAAGGTGGAGAGTATTTGAAATCTGGAGAAACTTTTTTTTTCACCACGACTCCATGAAGATTCACCAGTTGTTGTCAGTCAGTGATAATGGTCTGTGTGAGAACGTCAAGTGAGTACAAATGATAATTTGAATGAAATATTATTGCATATGTAAACTCTGACCTATTTATTGACCTAGGGGATGGGTGCTTGAATTTGTGAACTTCGTCCATCTCTTCTGGGGCGTTTTGTCTTACCTCTTGAAACACGTGATACACTTATGATAGATAAGAAGGCAAAGAAATATTTTAAAAACACTCGGGAAGATGCTCACATCTACAAATGGCTTAGGCTTAGGGTTACGATTAGGACGGAGATTGTAAATCTGTTTTAGATATCAACCTAAAATACCTTTTCTAAACGGCTGCATAGAGACATTAAATTTATCAAGTCGAAATGTCATCTGCAATCAAAAAGAGATTTCACATATTTTTTTACGTCAATGGTGGCAGCCATTTTGAAAGGTCTTTTAGCAAAATGGAAAAATTGTTTTTAAATGCAGCATTAAAACATATATTGAAGCGTAACATGCACCTCGTTGGTCTTGTAGCAAGGAGTAAAGTGAAGTATCTGTTCTGACACTATAATTATAAAGTGTTTGCTTAACTAAAAATAGAAAATTTGTGAATTTTTTCAGATGAGGATTAATTATTATTTGGATTCTTCTGACTATTGTTCTTATATTGAGTGTTATTTTCACAACGTTTCGGTCGATGTAACCTTCGACTTTCTTCAGCTTTATCTTGTTGAATCAACAATCTTTCTGTCGAACTCGGGAATCTGCACGGAATTTCGAACAGCGCAGTGGATAAAGTACATGGTAAAATTTAGTTGTAAAAGTTACACTCGGGGGGGGTTAAAGTACGCTCTTCAGTTGGAGCGATATCAAAAATACAACAGAAAATTACTTAGAACACCCATCCAATAAACGAGAGTGTGCTACCCTCATGGATTAAATAGTGTTTTCCATTCGAACTTCCGTGATATGACTGACGGAACATTGAACATGTGTTTCTTAATCTTTTAAGCTGGCATTTTCCTGGAAACAACCACCTATATACAATATGTAATAAATTACGTTTAAAATTAACTCTAGCTGTACACGTGACCTAGAAAAATAAGATAAAATGGAAATAGCAAACAATACCTGACTTCTAAATTAATACTAACATATTAGGTTATGGTGCATAAAAGGAGACTAACTTTTAAACACACCGGAAGTTGGCACACGCTTCTATCAATTTAAGTATGGAAGCACAGAATCGATACAATTTTCAATTATATTTTATGTTTATTTTTTCACCCCCTTATAATAAAAATATATAAAAATACGTAAACATTTTATCTATTAATTCTTATTCTTTAATCGTATATGTGTGTGTGTGTGTGTGTGTGTGTGTGTGTGTGTGTGTGTGTGTGTGTGTGTGTGTGTGTGTGTGTAGATAGATAGATATAGGTATATAACATTAAAATAGTTTGACAAAATATATAACATATAAACTTAAATAAACATAGTTACTTGAAAAAAAATTATTTATTTTTAATAGTTACTTAAAAAAATGAAAAATTGATAAAAATGCGATTAAAAAATAAAAAAATAATTGATTTAAAAAAGATCGTAATAGATTGCACAGGTTTAAACATAAAAATCTAACTATATTTAGAAAAAAGAACTAAATATGTTTGAAAAATGTATTAACAAAAATTTATGAAATTTATAAAATATATAAATAATACATGAACTTTTTATCAATTGTTTTTTTTTCTAATCGCATACCTTTTCAAATAACTATGTTTAATTAAGTTAATATGCTATATATATATATATATATATATATATATATATATATATATATATATATATATATATATATATATATGCGATTAAACAAAAAAAATAATTGATAAAAAAGTTTACGTATTCTTATATATTTTTATCAAAAAAAAAAAAAATTATAATTGAAAAATGTATCGATTCTGTGCTTCTATACCTAAATTGATAGACGCTGGTACCAACTTCCGGTGTGTTTAAAAGTTAGTGTCTACTTTTTATGCACCATTATCACATTCTAAATTAGAAGAAGAAAAAGAATAATAATAATAATAATAATAATAATAATAATAATAATAATAATAATAATAATATCATTATTATTATTATTATTATTATTATTATTATATTACTATTATTATTATTATTACTATTATTATTATTATTATTATTATTATTATTATTATTATTATTGCTACTACTACTACTACTACTACTACTACTACTACTACTACTACTACTACTACACTTATCGCTCAGTCCGTTATCATGCTGTGCACCCATAAAAAAGGAAAGTGGAATGAATATTCCAAAAAGTGGAATATTCCAAATATTCCAAATAAACCTTGTAACCTTGAAAAGGAAATTGAAATGGAAATATAAAAAAAAAAAAATTGGTGTCGCTGTTGAGGCAAAGCTGATAAAAATTATTTGTCTTTTTTTTTTGGCCTTTTCGCTAAGATCAAAGTGTAGTAGGTGCTACATTTCAATTTCTTCTCTCTCAGTGGAAGAGAAATCCTTTACGACTAAGACAATTTTTTCTCCACGTTAAAAAAACGACCCTGGTATCTAAATCTGTCCCGTGGGGAGGCATTGTGAATAGGTACTATGCTTAATGTAACAAAGTTTTCATATTAAAAAAGTAACAGGAAAAAGTTATTTCTGATTTAATTACAAAATGCCCAGGAAGTGTTACTCCTGATTAATTATAAAATGCCCTGGAAAATGTCCGTTCTGATTACTTTTTTTTATTATTATTTGCCTCCCCGCAAGGGCGGAATTGGACATGAGGTCGGTTAAAAATTTAGAGGGAAACCAGCTCCCAGAAAGGGGCTCTCTGTTCAATAACAAAAATAAGAATTGTATCAGTAATGAAGAATTTCTCCTCCATTCACCAAGACCAAAAAATGGGGGAATTTAAGTCACTGGAATGCCGAAACTGATACTACACTCAGAAATTCATGTTGTAGCAATGGTTACCTAATCCCTAACCGTGTTAATGTTTTTATGTATTACTTTCGAAAAGCTGCTCAAACAGTTTATGATTTAAACATTACTTTATATCAAGTATATTTTAAGCAGTGGGTTACGGGATATGAAGTCAGTCCCGGAAATTACTCAAACCCTTTACGATTGAAACATTACTTTATTTCATGTATATTTTTAACAGTGGGGTGGGGGATATTAAGTCAGTCCCGTAAATGGGTGAGCCCGTTTACGCATTACACATTGCTTTATTTAATGTAAATTTTTAGCAGTGGGGTGGAAATATGAAGTCGGTTCCGGAAATGGCTGTAACCATTTACGTCTTGGACATTACTTTATTTAATGTATATTTTTAACAGTAAGATGGGAGATAAGAAGTCGGTCCCGGAACTGGCTGAAAATGTTTACTATTAAGGCATTACATTATTTCATGTATATTTTTAGCAGTTGGTTTGGAATATGAAGTCAGTTCCAGAAATGACTGAAACAGTTTACTATTTAAACATTACATTACTTCATGTATATTTTTATACATTATTTCATGTATATTTTTAGCAGTTGGTTTGGGATATAAAGTCGGTTCCGGAAATGGCTGAAACAGTTTACTATTTATACATTACATTATTTCATGTATATTTTTAGCAGTGGGTTTGGGATATAAAGTCGGTCCCGGAAATGGCTGAAACAGTTTATTATTTAGACATTATATTATTTCATGCATATTTTTAGCAGTGGGTTGGGGATATAAAGTCGGTCCCGGAAATGTCTGAAACAGTTTACTATTTAGACATTACATTATTTCATGTATATTTGTAGCAGTGCGTTTGGGATATAAAGTCAGTCCCGGAAATGGCTGAAACTGTTTACTATTTATACATTACATTATTTCATGTATATTTTTAGTAGTGGGTTGGGGATATAAAGTCGGTCCCTGGAAATTGCTGAAACAGTTTACTATTTAGACATTACATTATTTCATGTATATTTTTAACATTGGGTTTGGAATATAAAGTCGGACCCGGAAATGGCTGAAACTGTTTACTATTTAGACATTACATTATTTCATGTATATTTTTAGCAGTGGGTTTGGGATATAAAGTCGGTCCCGGAAATGGCTGAAACAGTTTATTATTTAGACATTATATTATTTCATGCATATTTTTAGCAGTGGGTTGGGGATATAAAGTCGGTCCCGAAAATGTCTGAAACAGTTTACTATTTAGACATTACATTATTTCATGTATATTTTTAGCAGTGCGTTTGGGATATAAAGTCAGTCCCGGAAATGGCTGAAACAGTTTACTATTTAGACATTACATTATTTCATGTATATTTTTAGTAGTGGGTTGGGGATATAAAGTCGGTCCCTGGAAATTGCTGAAACAGTTTACTATTTAGACATTACATTATTTCATGTATATTTTTAACATTGGGTTTGGAATATAAAGTCGGACCCGGAAATGGCTGAAACTGTTTACTATTTAGACATTACATTATTTCATGTATATTTTTAGTAGTGGGTTTGGGATATAAAGTCGGTCCCGGAAATGGCTGAAACAGTTTACTATTTAGACATTACATTATTTCATGTATATTTTTAGCATTGAGTTTGGAATATAAATTCAGTTCCAAAAATGGCTGAAACAGTTTACTATTTAGACATTAAATTATTTCATGTATATTTTTAGCATTGGGTTTGGAATATAAATTCAGTTCCAAAAATGGCTGAAACACTATTTAGACATTACATTATTTCATGTATATTTTTAGCATTGGGTTTGGAATATAAATTCAGTTCCAAAAATGGCTGAAACAGTTCACTATTTAGACATTAAATTATTTCATGTATATTTTTAGCATTGGGTTTGGAATATAAATTCAGTTCCAGAAATGGCTGAAACAGTTTACTATTTAGACATTACATTATTTCATGCATATTTTTAGCATTGGGTTTGGAAAATAAATTCAGTTCCAGAAATGGCTGAAACACTATTTAGACATTACATTATTTCATGTATATTTTTAGCATTGGGTTTGGAATATAAATTCAGTTCCAGAAATGGCTGAAACAGTATTTAGACATTAAATTATTTCATGTATATTTTTAGCATTGGGTTTGGAAATTCAGTTCCAGAAATGGCTGAAACAGTTTACTATTTAGACATTAAATTATTTCATGTATATTTTTAGCATTGGGTTTGGAAAATAAATTCAGTTCCAGAAATGGCTGAAACAGTTTACTATTTAGACATTACATTATTTCATGCATATTTTTAGCATTGGGTTTGGAAAATAAATTCAGTTCCAGAAATGGCTGAAACACTATTTAGACATTACATTATTTCATGTATATTTTTAGCATTGGGTTTGGAATATAAATTCAGTTCCAGAAATGGCTGAAACAGTTTACTATTTAGACATTACATTATTTCATGCATATTTTTAGCATTGGGTTTGGAATATAAATTCAGTTCCAGAAATGGCTGAAACACTATTTAGACATTACATTATTTCATGTATATTTTTAGCATTGGGTTTGGAATATAAATTCAGTTCCAGAAATGGCTGAAACAGTTTACTATTAAGACATTAAATTATTTCATGTATATTTTTAGCATTGGGTTTGGAATATAAATTCAGTTCCAGAAATGGCTGAAACAGTTTACTATTTAGACATTACATTATTTCATGTATATTTTTAGCAGTGGCTTTGGGATATAAAGTGAGTCCTGGAAATGGCTGAAACAGTTTACGATTTTAACATTACTTCATTTAATGTATATTTTCAACAGTGGGGTGGCGGACATGATGTCAGTCCAGGGATTGAATGAGATGTGCAAATATATACTATCAGAAATCGTCGCCCAGTATTGAATGAGATAGGTGGAAAACATATACTAGCAAAATACCCAGCGTCGCCCGGGATCGAATGAGATAGGTGAACGATATATATTAGCAGAATATGCGGCGTCACCCGGGATTGGATAAGATAGGTGAAACATATATACTATGAGAATACCCAGAATTTATTTATTTGTTTGTAATGAATTAATCAGCCCAGGCAATATATCGAAGTTATTATTTAAGTAAGGAGGAGCGATATAGTGGGTTAAAGTTATGAAAATTATTGTCGAAATTAGTAACATATCCAAGAATTATGAAAAATGATGAAATGTGAGTTACTTGATTTGTGTGTTTGTAATGATATAATAAGCCCAGACAATATCTCAAATATATTATATAAGTAGGAGGGAGAGGCATGATGTGGGTTTTTAATTATAAAAATTATTGTCGAAATTAGTAACATATCCAGAATTATGAACAAAGTTTAAATGTGAGTTGAGTGTGTGTTCAAAATAAAATAATCAGCCCAGGAAATATATCAAAGTAATTATGTAAGTAAGAGAGGGCGATATGGATGGTTTAAATTATGAAAAATAATTGTCAAAATTAGTAACACATCCAAGAATTATGAAAAATGATAATATGTTATTTAATACATTAAGGTGTTTGCAATGAAATAATCAGACCAGACAATATATCAAAGTTATTATTTTAATGTTGGGCGATGATGTGGTTTAAAATGATGAAAAATGATTGTCGACATAAGAAACATATCCAAGAATTATGAAAAATGACGAAATTTGAGTTAATTGTTTGTTGTGTTTGAAATGAAATAATCATCCCAGATAATATATCAAAGTTATTATGTTTGTAGTGGGTGCTTGATAATGTGCGTTAAAAATATTAAAAATAATTGTCGAAATGTGTAACTTATCAAAGAATTAAGAAAAATTATGAAGTGTGAATTAATTGATAGTTTTTTTTATGAAATAATGAGCCCAGAAAATATATCAAAGTATTTTTTAGTGAGAGAGGGCGACAGGGATGGTTTAAATTATAAAAAAATTATTGTCGAAATTAGTAAGATATCCAATAATTACGAAAAATGACGAAATGTGATTTAATGGATTGGTGTGTTTATAGTAAAATGTTCAGCCTAGACAATATATCAAAGTTATTATATAAGTAAAGGGGAAGAAGATAAGGAGGGCTTAAATTATGAAAAATTATTGTCGAAATTAGTAACATATCCAAGAATTACGAAAAAATGATGAAATATTAGTTAATTGATGGGTGTGTTTGTAAGGAAATAATCAACTTAGACAATATATCAAAGTTATCATTTAGTAAAGAGGGAAGGGCGAAAATGTGGGTTAAAATTATGAAAAATGATTGTCGAAATAAGTAACATATCCAAGAATTATGAAAAATGATTAAATGTGATTTCATGCATTAGTGTGTTTGTAATAAAATAATAAGCCCAAACAATATTTCAAAGTTATTATTTTATTAAAAGAGGGCGATAATGTGGGTATAAATTATGAAAAATGATTGTCGAAATTCGTAACATACCCAATAATTATGAAAAATGATGAAATGGAGGTTAATTGATTAGTGTGTGTGTAATGAAATAATCAGCCCAGCAAATGTATCAAAGTTATTATTTTAGTAAGGTTGGGCGACAACGTTTGTTTAAATTATAAAAAGAATATTGTCAAAATTAGTAACATATCCAAGAATTACGAAAAATGATGAAATGTGAGTTGATTGATGTATGCGTTTGTAATGAAATAATCAGCCTAGAAAATATATCAAAGTTATTATTTTAGTAAGGTGTGCGATATGGTGAGTTTAAATGATGAAAAATTATTGTCAAAATTAGTACCATATCCAAGAATTATTAAAAAATAAAAATGATGAAATGTGAGTTAATTAATAGTTGTGTTTTTTTATAAAATAATCAGTCGATACAATATATCAAATTTAATATTTTAGTAAAGGGAAAGGCGATAATGTGTGTTGAAATTATGCAAAATTATTGTCGAACATAGTAACATATTAAATAATTATGAAAAATGATAAAATATGAGTTAATTGACCGGTGTGTTTGTAATGAAATAATCTGCTCATGAAATATATCAAAATTATTATTTTAGTAAAGGGACAGTACAGTTTTAATAATAAAAAAACTAGAATATGAGTGTGCCTTCATTCATGCTTAATAGAACGCTCACGGGAATAGGAAAAATGCTGCTGTGGAATTTCCACAGGTCCCACTAGTTATTATTATTATTACTATTATTATTAAATTAGTAAGAGAAAATTATCACATTGTGTTGCTTGTTTGAATTTAGAGTAAATTGGTATACTTGTGTAAGTGTGATATGTTTTCTTGGTGTATATTTTGCTGCGCGTAAAGTGCCTGATTATGATACATTTGCTAAAAAATATTTATTTGTATAACACTAATTAACTCTTCTAATGAACGGGTCCGAGTATGAACTGAAATATAATAAAAAAAAACATTCAAACTATTTTAAATGACTGTAATTTAAGATTAGTTTTCCTGAAACCTACATACAATTTTATTAGTTAAAATATTTAAATACTAGCAAAGATACCCGTGCTTCGCACGGAGCTTTGTTGCGCACTCGGGTACCAAAATCTATGGGCACCTTTCCCGTAAGTTGATGTTGTAAGAGCAACGATTGCATAAGGTGATTAACATTTTAACTACCTCTTGTAGTGACTGAAATTCAATCAGGAACTTCACAAAACATTTTCATCAAAAAGGAAGGTTACTTGATGTTACATAGTAAATTTTTCATTGGAGTAATTTTCAACTCTTGCTTAAATTTTATCTTGCACATTCAATACTAAAAACTTACCACAATCAGATCATGTCAGTTTTTCCTCATATCCATTTCTCGAACTTTTCACTGAAGAGCCTCAGGGTAAACTACATTTCTGCTGCTTTGATTTGGAGCCAGAATGTAGAGTTTTTCTGAACTTCCTGTCCGGCTGATGGAGACGTAGAACATACCGTGACTGAAGCAGTCTGATGTCAAGTCTACGCCAATGGTGTTAAATGTCTGACCTTGACTTTTGTTTATGCTCATTGCAAAACACACCTTCACAGGAAATTGGAGTCTCCGGAATTTAAATGGAAGTTCTGAGTCCGATGGAACTAAGGGGATCCTTGGCAGTAGAACGGTTTCGCCTTTGTAGGGACCACAGGAAATGGTGGCCTCAAGTACATTGGTGTGCAATCTGGTGATAACACATCTGGTTCCGTTTGTTGTTTTTGGCGGTTCCAAGGATCGAAGAATCATGATTGGCGATCCAATTTTGAGATTTAAAATGTGTGGAGGCATTCCAGATATCTCCAAAGAGTTTAAAAACTCCACAGGGTAGTGAACAGCTTCATATTCATTAGTAGCCGAATCAACTGACTTGTATTGCTTTGTGTCTCCTGGAAATTCATCCATTATTGAATTGTTCAAATGATTCACATTGCTGTTTAATGGCGAAATAATAGCCCTCTCAGCAAGCCAATCCGGTGATTTTCCATTGTTTTGCAGGTCTGGGTACACTTTGTCTTTCAGTTGCTTCTGATTACCGACACATTTACCAAGCGCAGTTGGAATCTTAATTGTGTCAGGTGAAGAAGTGATAGGAAACTGACCATTACCGATTTGGAGAAGCAATTTTGAGAAGTCTGCTGCAGCTGTGTTATCAGAGATATAGGTTCTCATATTAGTAGTCAGTCTCTTCACTATAACGTGCCTCCAGAGATAGGATTGTTTCAAACTTGCATTGACAATGTTAGCCCTTGTGCCATTTTAAACCACTGGGAGGATTTGACGGAAATCACCGCAAAATAAGGTTGGAATGCCACCCATGGGATTCTTGTTTCCTGTGATGTCTTGCAGTGTTCGGTCAATTGCTTCATAAGCACTCTTGTGCGTCATTGGGGCTTCGTCTACAATGATTGCAGAGGTGTCTCTAATTACATTTGCCAAGGCTGAGTTACCAGTAATTTTGCAAACTGGCTGATCCATTCGATGAGTATCCAAGGGTACTTTAAAAGTGCTGTGAAGAGTGCGGCCACCTTGTAGTAGAGTAGCAGCAATGCTACTGGATGCTGTTGCAAGCACAATCTTTCTCATGGATCTAATCTTTGCAAGGATCAAATTGATTACAAAAGTCTTGCCCGTACCACCTGGAGCATCAAGAAACATCATGTTTTTGTTCATTTCACCTTGTGCTTCCAACATTGCCATGAATGAATTGTAAACTTCTCTTTGAGAATCGGTCAGTTTTTCTTGCATATTTTCTGCTTGTAGGGAAAGTTCTTCAAGATTATAAGTAACTTCACGTTGATACTCTCTCGCGAGTCTTTCATCTCTCCCTTGCGTTGGTGCAGGTAATCCATAGCTTGCCAATGGTTGACCGCACATAAGAACTTTTTCTTCAATTAGACAAAGAGTTTTATTGTAGATGTCCTCATTAAAATCTGCTTCTGGATTGTTAACTTCTTGCCTGTATCTGTGAAGAATGTCTTCAGATATTACATCACGAAAAGCCATCCAGATCTCAAGAGGATTTCTTGGCTCACAGGCTGTTAAAATTATCACAAATAGGCTTCGCAAATTTGAAGGTGATTGAGTGGCACTTGCCTCTCCTACTGCTTGATGCAAGTGATGGTCATTTTCTAGAAGGCCTCGAGCAAGGCACGCTGCTCTGTATGTTTCAAACACCTGACCATTGTATGCTCGCAAATCTTGAAATGAAGTTGGACCAGCAACCTCATTGAGCAACAGGCGTAAGAAATAACACTCCCCTGCTTTTGGACTAATCGTGTAGATTCTCCCAATGCATGGTGCCTTCCATACATCATCATTTTCAGTACCTTCAACTTGTACCCCACGCATTCTTCTCATCCATTTCTTTGTCGATTTGTTCCAAGTGTAAAACTCAGGGACTTCTACGTATTTGAGACCCCTTGCAAAGTCATCCTCATGGCAGAGTTGAAAAAATGCTGTCAAAGTTGTGGCAGGCGGTGGACCTTGGGCTCGGTCCAGAGCAGTATCAGCTGAGAACATGACACGCTGCCCATTTTCAAAATGAACAGAAAGTTGTACAATTGGGGGGAAATGTTCATGGATGGGATATTCCAATATCCTCCAGGCCGCCTCTGAACTGCCGACATACCTTGCATTCTGGAACTGCTGGATCTCATCCGCAATGTGACTTTGTACTTGGCCTTGTTGGTTAGCTGCTCCATCAGTTCTTTGTAGTTCAAACACTGCTTGATCACATCCTTTATTCACGTATTTGAGGACATATTTGATGCTTTGGATCGAGCTGCAAATTTCTACGTTAATGTGAGCGTTGAACTGCTGAAGGAGGACCTTGTTGTACGGAACAATCCACTGGTTTGTTATTTCTTGATTAACATACCGACCATTTCTCTTCATCCTTATTGTACCAGTCTGGCCTCCATCTTCTGGTTTTCTTCGCCTGTACTTGGGGTAAGAGTCTTGGCCTTGCTCGGTACACTGAAGAAATTCTTTTGGGTATTTTTTGGAACATTTGTTGTCAATCATACATGGACAATTTGGATTAAATGGTCCACAAGGTCCATGCACCATATGTGCCATCACTTTAGCATGAAGATCAGGATCTTCCTCTTTGTCAGGGATCTCTGCAGATATGCAGAGATCCATTTTTTCTGGTAGAAGTTTGTCCTCTGGGGCCTGCAAGGTGAGGATGTGTGCATGCGGCAGTCCTCTTTTTTGATATTCAATACTGTACAGGAAAGCCCTCAACCTGCCAAATCCTCCCTTTTTAATAAATTCAAGTAACTTTTTTAGCTTCTGCCTGAAAACCCTGGCAACAATATCTGGACGATCCTGAGGGTCTTGCCCTTGAAGACAATTTTCTGTAATTTCTGTCCACTTTGGATTTGTTGTGAACGTGATGAAGAGGTTGGCTCGGCCCATTCGCCGAACATATGCCATGGCATCACTTTGACGCTCAAACATGTATCGAGGGCCTCCTGTATAAGTTGCCGGAAGTACAACTCGTTGACCAAACTGTTCTGGATTCCCATCCTCCCTAAGAATTGAATCTCTCAAGTTGCTATAATTGTCAGCTCTCAGGGTCTGTTGCTCACGCCTCAGGAACTGTAAACGTTCTGTTTCAATCTTGCAGTACACATCCACCAGCCATTGTTGAAATAGCCTTCGGTACCAGAGAAAATAGTTTCCAGGCCGAGTCATTAAATGGTACGAATAAAATTGCTGTTGGGTAACTTTTCGCCCATTGGATGCCTTCATGTAGATGTTGTAAGATGGAGAACCATAGGGGTACATTAACGGGTACATTAAAGTATCGTAGAGGGGATGTAGTTCGGAGATCCGTTTTAATGTATCATTTCTAAAACGCAAGACAATATCCCGGTTAGCTGTTGGTTCATTCTCCATTAATATTCCAATCTCATACGTTGTTGTTGGAGCATTGAATCGCCGTGAATGCTCTTCTTGCGGCCTTCGGTCTTCCCTTATGACAACTTTATGTTCTACCAAGTGTTCTTCTTCAATCCTCTCCTTTGTTGTTTTCAGCTGACAAATGAAGCTGTTGTTCTCATGTAAAAATTCAGTCAGACTTTGGAGAATGTCTCTATTGAGTCTACTGTCACGTCCCCGATTATGTAGTTCCTCTTCCAGACTATCCAAGAAATAGACTTGAATAAACTTTGCTGTTTCATCTTCAGGTGGTAAAAGACTCCCAATCTGGTGGCAAACCTGGCCTCGAATTCTAAAAGAAGGATTCCACCCATGTACTGCCGCAATTTTGTGACCAAATGATGTCATTGCCGGAGAGCAAATCTTGAAGCAACTGAGGCAGTGGTGGAAAGCTATCAAGCACAACTTTGCCAGAAGAACAACAACAACCAGGGGTTTCTCCTTTAAATTTTACAGCTGAGCAATGTTGACATACTTTGTCCATTTTTCCTATATCAGCTGTCGTGAGAGAGTCATTTTTGTTGTAGAGCAATCCTTTTCTATTGCAGTGTTCTATTTCATGGTGTCTCAAAGCAGTCATTCGTTGTCTAGCTGCCTCGTTTTCTGTCAATTGCTGGGGCAAAGTCATACTCTCTCTCCATGCAGCCTCTCGTTGTTGCCCTTGGTATAGGCGAAAGCTTCGTTGGGTTTCTGATTCATTCTGATGTCGTTGAGCCACTCTCAACTGACCTTGTGTACGTCTACTTACCTCATATAATTCATTCGATCGTAATATTGCTTCTCTTTCCAGTGCATATCTTTGCCTTTCTTGAATTTCATCTTGTGATGAATTTAACCGCCTTACAGCATGTCTAGTTCTGTCAGCTTCACGTTGGGTTTCTCTTTCCAAATCTGACAGTCTTGCTCTCCTTTCTCTTTGACGTATCCTGTTAAGTTCTAGACGTCTTTCTCTATCTGAATTGTTTTCATTGGAGCGAATTGCAGCAACTCTTAGTCTATTAGCTTCCAATCTTTCCATTCTTTCTTCCTCACTTTCGTTTCTACTTCGTTTGGGTGGCATAATTTCGGTTTTAAACGGAATTGTTTAACGATATTAATGATTGTAAATTAATTAAGCGTAAAGGAAATGTATACTAACTGAAATGGACGAACTATAAATAATATTTCTGAATAGTACAATTATAAACAATCATATTGTACCTATTTACTATGCCTCCCCACGGGACAGAGTTAGACACCAGGGTCGTTTTTTAACGTGGAGAAAAGGTACAAAAATAAAAATTGTCTCAGTCGTGAAGGATTTCTCCTCCACCGAAAGAGAACAAGAAATAGAAGTGCAGCATCTGAAGAACAGATGCTACACTTTGATCTTGACCAATTATATTGTAGCAAAAATGAATAAAAGCGACCCACTTGTGACTCATTACTTCCGGGTGTAAACGTCACAGTCTAAAAGTCATAATTAAAAAAAAAAAGTAAAAGTAAAATAAATGTAATACCAACTTAGGTTAACTAATATATGTAAACAATACAATTAAAACAGTTCTATTAAAACAAATAATTACTAAGATCTAGGTAATTGTTAGTCTCATTGTTATGGTTTTAAAGAAAAAAATGTGTAAAAAAAATCTGCTTTTGTGAGTACGTGTATTTCTTTTAAATTACATAACCTTTTTATTTTATTATTTATATCTCTTTTAAATTTATATATTTTGTTAGTAAACTGGAAGAAATTCAGTTGAATAAAACCTTGTTCGTGTTTTTTACGTTAAACTCATTTTTATAAAAGGTTCATCCGGTTTAAAGAAAGCACTAAGTTTAAATAAGACTGGAGATAACTAATTCAATATATAAATAGAAAAATGAAATAAATATAAGCTTTAAGTCTTAAGATAGTAATAATCAAAATGTAATAAATTATTTGTAGTTCAAATCTATGATAAGGCAGGCTTTCGAAATAGGCTCGACCAGAAAGATTAAATTGGAACGAAATTATAATCTCCGTGCCATTTTCAAAACAACCCCACAAAAGTAACTGTATCCTGCAGTTGGTTAAATGACAACGTTGGTTGTAAGAAAAATGTAAAAGAAAATGCGCTTATCTGTTTATTTTGACATTTAATTAAAAAAAAATTGGCTATAACTGGAAGAGAGCGTTATGTTTTGGGGGTTGTTTAAAAAATAGAATGGAAATAAAGTTAGTTCCGTTTTAATTGTCTTTAATTGCGGCAAGCGAAGCGCTAACAAAATCGAAAAATCACTGTTCACATTCGAAATGTTAACTTTTACAGGTTTGCTGACAAGGCTGGGGGTGTTTATTTAGAAAGCCATACTTAACATGGGGAGGTTGGGATGTTTAATACAATTATTTTACTAAATTGATTTTTTTCATTTAAAAATAAAATTATTTCTTTTTTAATAAAGTTTTATTTTAAAATATTTGTTTTTGTTTATTTATATAAAATTACGATAGTTGAATTGTATTCTTTCAATTATATTGGCAAGTAAAATATAAAAGATTAAAACGGAACGAAATTGAAATTTCCATTACATTTTCAATACAATCCCAAAACATAAAGCTTCTCGCCAATGAATTGTTTTGATAATATAGGTAAAGTGAAATAAATCGAATATAAAATTAAATGAAAATATATTAAATAATTAAATGTTAAATAGATTTTGTAAATAGTACAGTTGAAATGATTAGAATATTTCCAATATGTAATAAGGTCGAGGTAATTAGTTAAAGAGATTTAATATAATGTGATATGCAAATGAGCGTAAGTCATTCGATATGGGGGTGGTTTGTAGAATAGTATATAAAGAAATTAGGCATAGATTCTTATGTCTCCTATAACAGAAACATCCTAAAATGGGTTCTAATGTTTCTCTATCAGGAGAGATCTACCCTCTTACCTCCTTTATATTTCGTTGATGATGGAGAGCTGTACACACAGACAGAAACACACGAACCCTATTACTTTATAAAAATATAGATGAAATGGAGTAAATGTATGTGTACACTATTGCAAATGGTTTCCCCATAATCTGTTTATGTAGACATTTAATATGCGGTGAGATATATATGTGAGCGGTTAATAATTTATCTGTTTGGCTGTATGAAACCCAAGTTAAGTTTGTCTTATATGCGTTATCTCTTGACATGCAAAGGTAGGGGAAGATAGAAATTTTTTATACTTATTGTGGGACCTATGTGTATTTCATGCATGTAGACGAATTTACACAGAAGCCATTACAATGTGCATGGACTACGAGTAGAAGTTGATGCTAGTTGATCCGGAATAAATGACGCGTTTCGAACGGTGCTACCCTAAGCACCGCATAGCTATGATCTTGCAAAAATTGGTTTTAATGGTTATCTTTTTATTTGCTTTGCTGGACAATTTTATTCTTTGTAATCACTATTAAGAAAAAAATTAATTTAATATTCAGTTAATTTAAAAGCCACAAAAAGATGTATTAACACTGAAATGCTGGTTAACTCGCGTAGGCTGTTGAAATGCTTATATATATATATATATATATATATATATATATATATATATATATATATATATACTAGCGGAGGGAGGGCGGCTTTGCCAGGACGTCAAATACGCTTGAATATGATATTTTAATTTGTCCAAATTTCGTCAAATACGCTTAAATATATTTTAATTTGTCCAGATTTCGTATATATTACGTGATTTCAAAAGTTAAAAAAAAAGTATTTAAGTGCCATCAGCTATAATCGAAACTGCAGCATTCAAAGTTGGTGACGTTACCACTGTACCAACGTGACGCGCGTGCAATCCGATTAAAAATTAAAAATAAATTAAGATGACTGTACAAAATATTTAACTTTTTATTCAATTTTGACCCATTTTTGACCCGTTAAAAACAATTTTGGCCGGTCTAAGATCCATAAAAGAACGGCCCGTAAAAATCCAATCATTTGAGGGATCTAGCATCGCTCTGCGACTTTTAGTTTCGGATGACATAGAGTTTGAAAATATGGAGACAGACAGACAGATAGACAAACCGATAGTCAAAGAGAAATGTAGCCAGAGAGAGAGAGAGAGAGAGAGAGCGAGAGAGAGAGAGAGAGAGAGAGCGAGAGATTTTGCATGTTTCGAGGTATCTACCTCTTTTTAGCGTAGCTTGACTGTATAGAATCGAACTCCAGACAAAATAAACGCTGTAGAGGGATAGATACCTCGAAACATGCATGCATGTAGATTACTGTTTTAAAAATAATAAAATTCCGAGTTAAGAATATCCAAAGATAAAAATCAATGAATTTAACGAGGTTTATATAATAGTGCTCAATAATAAATAGAGCAATGTATACTTTTATTTATATTCAAATAAACATTTCCATGTCTCTACATGACAATATTTTCATTACATTTTAACATTGTACACTTTTACACATGAGTTAACATGTAAATACCCGGGACCCAAAACATTGTAGCAAGGAACATGGAACAAGTAATAACTCGACTCCTTTTTTTTTGTAACAATAACATTTATTTCTGGATATTTTCCCCGAACAAATCATGATCGTGCTCCTCCTCTCTGATCTCTGTTCTCTCGCGCATCGTTTAAACGTGCTCTCGAAAGTGTTCTCAAACGTGCTGAACGTGATTGTCTGTGCACACGCTCTTTTTATAGTCCCTTTCTTCGCACACGGTCCGCCATTTGTATACGCGCGTCCGTGCTCTGTTACAAAATTAATTATGAATAACTAACGACCTCGTTAGGCGACGCAAGTCCCTTATTTTAAAAAGTCAAACACTCGGTATTTGTTACGACCTGCCCCAGCATAGTATAAACACCCCAATCATTCCAGGTTAAGAATGGCTTTCGGAATAAACAACCCCCAACCTCCCCATGGATAGAACGGCTTTCGAGGTTTGGGGTGTTTATTCTGAAAGCCGTTCTTAACATCGGGAGGTTAGGATGTTTATAATACGTTGGGGCCAGAAAGAGAAGAAAAGAAGAGAAAAGGAGACAAAGAAAAAAGTATACATAAACATTCTACGCAAAAGTTTTAAAACTGTGTTATAACTCGACTTCACTTCTAATGGTCAAATGGGGTGGGGGGAAAGAGGTTAACTACATCAGCTCGAGAATTTTAAAACCTTTTGACTTGTAATATTAAGAAAAGGCTGCTGTATGGTGTCGCTATTTAACGTTAAATATTAAATTTACGATATTTTGTTTTTATTATTATTTATTTATTTATTATTTAGGAAAATAAATTCATGAGCTTGATTACTTACAAGGAATATAAAAAATGTAAATTAATTAAAAAAATAATTTAAAATAATATCTAAGAGTAATTATAATTGGGACAGGGACATAAAAGTGAAATAAAGTATACTTAAAATGTGTGTTTGACTACATGACAAATTGGAACTTGGAAGTATCTTTATTACAGAGCTTCAAGTTGAGTTCCAGTCGCCAGCGAACTTACTGAACAGCAATGTTTTATTGAAATGTTTATAGATATGTGTTAAACATCCACGAACACACCCGCGCTGCATCTATATGTTGACACATTAATACGTTATATACACCCGTGACATGAAAAGCACAACGTAGATGAGTTTATCTACTAGACAATTATACGCACACATTGATGCGTCACTTTCACTAAATCAGTGAAAACGTTAGGCGAATATATATCATTATGACGACTTCGCGGTGTATATTATACATACATTTAAAAACAGGCATTGGGGGTCTGTGTATATACCACTATGACGACGCAGCGTGTATATACTATACATGCATAATTATGACCCAGTATATAACAAATATTTAGAAACTTTCAACTAATCGGAACCAGTGCTTGCATCAGAATCGGGAATTTAGAACAGAGTCGGTAATTGTATCGGAATCGGAGGAAATTTGGAATCGTCCCATCACTAATATATATATATATATATATATATATATATATATATATTCTTTTATTTGTTTTTACATAAGCATTAATATGTCGTTCGCTACACATTTATGAGCATGTTTCGGTCAGTTAATTACTAGTAACTAGAAACCTCTTCGGGCGATATAGCTTATACAAAAGCTGAGACAGTAATGAAAATAGCGCATAAACTTCATATTATTATGAACTAATTAAAAAAATTTTAACACCAAACAAAATTTTAACTGGGAAATTCTAAATAAAAATATAAAACTTTTTAATTCGTCTTGTTTTCTTTGCTTGAATGAAAAACTTTTTATCACGAAAGAAACATCAATTGATTGTAGACATACTTCGTTAGCCATTTACTGACTCCTCCCTTTATTATACATGATTCTCATACTACTTATACTTATATCCAACAGTAATGCTGTTTTTTACTAAAATATTCACAAAATATTATATTTACTATATTTGTAACTGCATCATCTTTATAATAACCCCTTTGGTATCATTTCATAAAGTATACTCACTCCCAAATAATTTCTTTACCTGCTCCAAATATTTATGTTTCCTCTATTTAATGATGTCCACTTTAAACATTTGTACATTGCATATTCATATATATATAACTTCCAGCAGTATGGAGAACTTCGCCACTATATTCATGACCTAAGAGCATATCTTGATAGTCACCTGCGAAACAGACAGTTAGGACGAAGAGGAAGTATCGAGTACTGTCCACGCTCACTGGATTTTACTCCCCTCCAGATTTTTCTCTTTTTTTGGAGCGGGGGTGTAATGTAATATGGCCTCCTGATAATAATTTCTTATGATGCTGAATACCTGAGATATTTTCATTGCTGACTCAGCTTTTGTAGAGGCTAAATCGCCTGAAGAAGTTTCTAATTATTAGTAAGTAGCTGACCAAAACATGCTTCTGAATGTGTAGTGACATATTAATGCTTACGTAAATACAAATAAACGGTATATATTGCCCTACTTCAGTATTGAGCACTCGTATATTTTAAACACCATTGGTTACTTTGTCTCTGGAAAATATTAACTGTGAATTATCTATCTATCTATCTATCTATCTCTTTCTTTCTCTCTCTCTCTCTCTCTCTCTCTCTCTCTATATATATATATATATATATATATATATATATATATATATATATATATATATATGTAATAAAGATTTAGAAGGCTGTCGCAATGCGAGGAATGAAATATAGTCGTTTTTGGTAAAAGTAGACGAGAACAAGTGGCGATTTACAAATCAATAAGTACATACATATATGTTTATATATGCATATATTTATTCAGTTGCATTAGGTAAAATGTCTTACTTGTTATGTCTGCGACAATATCCATTATTAATTTTGGGAAAAATTCTCTTTTCAAATCATGGACGTTACAGAGCGATTCAAAGCATGCTACATGGTGGAGTGGAAGTTGGATAGCTATGTGGGGCCTCGGAGAAAGTTTATTTGGCATACGGTCCTAGCACGTTTTTCGGAGATCTGAAACAGTTTTTTAGCTGTTGCAAACTCTGTCTGGCTCAGACATATATATATATATATATATATATATATATATATATATATATATATATATATATATATATATATATATATATATAAGTGAAAATGTCTGTGTGTGTGTCTATGCACATTTCCCTACCAAATTACTCTGTCAATTTTCAGTCCAGAGACTCGAGATTTGACATAAGGGGTATTGAGATTTGGGAAAATCTTATTAATTAGTTTTCGGTCAGAAATTTTGGCTGTCAAGGGGTCAAAGTTCAATGATTTGACCTTTAAAAACTCTACCAAACTCCTCCGCCAATTTTGAGTCGAAACACTTGACATTTTAGATGTAGGTTGCCTGGCCATGAGTCAAACTATTTAATATATATATATATGTATATATATATATATATATATATATATATATATATATATATATATATATATATATATATATATATTCTCATTTTCTCTCCAACTACTGTTTAAATACTATCAGAATAATTCCTTTTATGTTTCATGTCCTTCGACTGTTAATAGACAGAGAGGAGGGGGATAGAAAAGGCGATGAAGAGGAAAAGAGAGAGGAAGAGGGCGACACAGTTACAAGAGTTACTCTATTTTATAACCAATAAAGATTACTAGTACTCATGGTCGCCGGTCTATTTAATATTCTTACAGAAAAGGAATGGCTTTTGAGATAAAGAGTGAATTAAAATTATCTAAATAAAAAAGGATTTTTTTCCAAATTATGTTGACTGTTATATAAAACTTCCGCTGCTGATTACATGAAAAAATCTTATCTATAATTACAAAAAGCCTATGCGCCTATATGATCTGTCTGAAAAATAACTCATTTCCTTTGATAACGTTACCAATAAGTAAGGGCATTTCCTGTAGCCGTGTCGGTTTGGTTCTGTTCAGTCTTAAAAGAATAATCCACTCTCTCTCTCTCTCTCTCTCTCTCTCTCTCTCTCTCTCTCTCTCTCTTTGAGAATAGGTTAGTTCATTGCTAATCGCCTGAGGCCCACATAGTGGAGAATGCCGATGAGGCTGTTCATGCATTTTTTAAGCCAGGGTACTCTTCCTCTAATGTGTTGATTTTTCATAATCCCACTTAACTTTGTCTTTAACTATTTGGCGAGTATATAAGTAAATATTCGTGAAAATCTATAGATTGTGTCGAAATCCACATGCATTTCAATATATTACTATTACTTATGGCTGCCTGTATATTTCACATTTCTACAAAAAAAAAATGAACTTTTTAGATAGAAAAATATATTTTTATTCTAGAATTTGTATCATTTTACTTTCTATCAAAGTTTTCAGAAATCAACGGGCCTCTTCTTGGTGCTAACACTTACGAGGGGCATGCAATAAGTAATGCCCCTGACCCACTTCCCATAGCAGTAGAGCAACGAAACTTGGCACAGTTATTAGTCTTTCTCTACATAGGAACCACCTAGAGTTGTGCATTTCTCCCATCGTTTGATGCAGCTCTGGAGACCGTTTTTGTAGAACACCCCAGGTTGGTCCTCCAACCACGGCGTGACTTCAGAAACCAAGGCTGCATTATCTGGGAAACGCTTTCCTTTCAAAAACAACTTCATGGCTGGGAAGAGGTGAAAGTCAGAGGGTGCAAGGTCAGGAGAGTAGGAAGGATGGGGGAGTATTTCATAAACACACGCCCGTGCTTCTGATCTGGTGACATGCGAGTTGTGGACCGGAGTGTTGTCCTGCAGGAGGAGAGTACCTTTGCTGATCTTGCCCGCCTCTTGATTTTGATAGCTTCCCTTAATTTCCTCAAAAGTGAAGCATAATAGGCTCCTGTAATTGTGGTACCCTTTGCCAGGAAATCTGTCATCACTACTTCGTCCTGGTCCCAGAAGACTGTGAGCATGACCTTGCCAGCGGATGGCTGCACCTTGCCTTCTTTGGAGGTGGTGAGTCCAAGTGCATCCACTGCATTGATGAGCTTTGGTCTCTGGATCATAGTGATGGACCCAGGTTTCATCCTGTGTAATTAGTCTTTTGAAAAACTTTGACTCATCTTCTTGGCACATCTCCAAATTCATCCTCGAGCACTCGACGCGTTCTCGCTTCTGGAATGGTGTGAGCAACCTGGGAATCCATCTGGCAGACACCTTATGCATATGCAAATGGTCATGAATGATAATTTCCACAGACCCTGTACTAATGTTGACATCTTGGGCTATTTGGCGAATAGTAATTCGCTGATCTTCCAAAATGGCAGCCTCAACTTAACGGACAGATGCCTCATCAATGGCAGAAGGGGGCGACCAGGTCTGGGAGCTGTTTCCACAGACTTCCGGCCATGTTTGGATTCACGATGCCAGCGTTTTACAAGGGCATATGATGGGGCATTATCACCATAAGTTTCTTTCATTTCATCAAAAGTCTCCTGTGCGTCCTTTCAAATACAAAAACCGGGTCACTACTCGACATTCAACAGGCTCCATTTCACACCTGACTCAGTTCAAAAACCTGTAAAACAGAAACCACAATTAGTCCAGAGCTCTAATTTGCCACATAGCCCGTAGAGATATAAATCATTGCACATGCAAAATTTAAGCTAGATCAGACAACTGGAAGTGGGTCAAGGGTATTACTTATTGCACGCCCCTCGTAATCTCTACATTAGATACGTAGATATTTGAGTGTTCCGTTGAATTCGCCTTTACCTCTTAAATGTTGAGTTAGTAAATAAACGAATAAAATTATATATGCATCTTTGTGTGTGCGTGTGTGGGGGGGCGTGTGTGTGTGTATTTTAATTAAACTTCTGAAAGGAAATCATTCTTTTAGAAATGTTCAGTTCTTGCACCAAAAGAATTCAAAAGTATATGCATGTGTCTACATAATTTATATAACTTAAAACAAAATTTTAACATTCATTTCCAGGTTAATTAGAAATGAAAGCTAAAACGAATTCTGTTTTCTGAATAATATAACAGGTGCGAAATAGTCTGCACGTGCAGATACGTTGAAGCCTGTTTGTATATCATTTTCTATGTCAGATCAGGCAGGCTGTCCGAAGATATCCACCAAACAGGTTAGTGTTTCTCTTTTTCCTTTGCAAAACTCAATCATGTTTTGTAAAACCAAAACCAAAAACATTTTTTTTTTAAATTCATTGATTTTTTAAACCTGACGATGACCAGAGGAATAGTTGGCCGAAACGTCGTGAAACAACAACTAAAAAGATGAAGATAATAGTCTTGCAATAAATAAAAAATTAAGAAATAATACTCATCTCAATAATGAATTCCAATTAAATAATAAACATTTCTTTTTCTCTGCAAAACAACCAAACTAAACACCACGAATAAATATTTGAAGATATAAAGAACTTGAAGCTTAGAAACTTTTTCCAAAATTACCAGATTCGGCATTAAATAACCCCTCCTCCCCCCCAAAAAAAGAAATTAATATCTCGGAAAACAAAACAACCAAACTAAACATCATGAATAAATATTTGAAGATATAAAAAACTTGAAGCATAAAACCTTTTTCCAAAATTACTGGATTCGCCATTAAATAATCCGAAAATATATCGTGGCAGTAGAGTTTTCGTAAGTGAACAGTCCGAATCTATTTAGTATGCAGAGAAGGGGAGCGGGCACTTTCAACCTTTTTCTTGATATTCATCAAAGACCTCCCAAATCACATTCTAAAATCATTTGTTAATATCTATGCAGATGACACAACCATCTATGGCAGCACTTCAAAGAGCATTAACAATCAAGACTTTTGTGATTCTCTCTTTCGACACGAGGCATGTTGTGCAACAGAACATATCTGGTTTGTCTTATTTCTATGGAAATCGCTCCAGACAAGGCGTGAAACCACTTGATGTAAGGATCTGAACTTACTACTTCAAGGTAAAAAGAAACTAACCAATGATAAATATTAAAATATTCCGACGTAATGGACATAAATTCTTCCCTCTTTACCAGAAACATCGCTCATGGAATGTGAGGACTAAAGGACAAAATAAGGGAAGCGAAAGTAAACCCGAGGCGCACTTCCTACTCTCCTTGAATTGTACTTGTTACTTTTAATACACATAAAAAAAACAAGCTCCTCTCCTTTTATCGACAATGCTCGGACCATTGCGTTGCTCCGGGTTTAAATGGATGGCACTTCACTTAAGGAAGCCCCCTATTTTGATAAACTTCTACGACTGACTTTCATTCCAGAATATTATTATAACACTAATATAAAAATTCCCACATTTTTACAACAAAGAAATTTTTGTAAGTACCGGAAGCACCGAAAAGCGTCGATATAAAGTGAGACTTACAGAAATGAAAAATGAGAAGTATGGAAATATAATGTACGTTTCATCCCAACTACTTTTAACGCCACGTCATCGAATGTGACACGCCCTATTAAAATTGCATCGTGTTTCTTTTTCTTTTTATGCACGAATTAGGCATATTCGATTTGAAATATTGTTGCATTGTCAGGGGTATATATTATGTATACGGTCTCTAATATATATATATATATATATATATATATATATATATATATATATATATATATATATATATATATATATATATATATATACATGTCTAAATTCATGTATTGTCTAGTGTTGTAAAATATTCTTCTATTGAATGTGTATATACAGTGTATATATATATATATATATATATATATATATATATACATACATACGTGTCTAAATTCGTGTATTGTTTAGTGGTGTAAAATATTCTTCTAATGAATGTGTATATACAGAGTGTATATACGTTTGTATGCATGTGTCACAGTCAACTATATGACGTGTGTATGTACATGCGTATATACGTGTATTCGTGTAATCTAGTTTTTCTATTGTTCGTTGAATTACTGCGTGTATAACACTTAAGACTGCGTTTATGTGTTAACGGAAACAGTTTAACAACGGACATGTGACATTTACAATAGAAAGAGACAGATAACAGTTCACTGAGGTTTTAACATCGGGCCAATCGCAAAAACATATTTAGCCTGTCTTTTGGCCTTGTTTGATGTAAAGCTGCAAAGAAGATTCATCCCAATGAATCAACAAATCTTGGGTTGTCTTTTCAGCAGCTTTATTACAAATGATTCCCCATTGGAAAGTTGCAACGCTGATTCTGACTATCGTCATTTGAGATACCCTCAATTGAGAACCATTATGATCTGAAAACCATCGCTTTCTTCCTTTGGCTATTGTCTCGGTCTGCTCTCTCTCTCTCTCTCTCTCTCTCTCTCTCTCTCTCTCTCTCTCTCTCTCTCTCTCTATCACTCTCTCTCACACACACACTCATAACTCCTGACTAAAAATGATGCGTGTCTTTCAAGCTCTCTCCTAAAGCCAAAGTCAGTTTAAGTGACCTCTATGTCAGACTGTTGAGATCATACCTATTTTCAAACTATTGCTTGTATTCTAAGATTCTTTTCTGTAAAACATATTAACATAAACAGCTGCAAACGAAGTTTCGCAGGACCTGAAACCTTGGTGGTATGTACAGTAGCTTTATTTCGGATGTTTCCCCCATTGGAAAGGCGCAACGCTGGTCTTAGACTTTTACTATCGGCATTTTACTCCACTATCCACGATAATGTCCACTACCGTCTTTCTTCTTCTGAATACCAACTGGGTCTGCTAACTCTGACTCACAACTCTTGACTAATTAATACGTGTATTTTTAAGTTATCGCCATTTTGTTTATGTTCTAACATTCTTTTCCACCAAGTTAATTTTTTGTGCTAGTTATATAACGTAACATTCCTTTCTATTAAAATAGTTGAACATAAATAATTTTATCTGTAAATACTTATTTCGCAATGATAACATTCTTTCTTACATTCTATTTTTACAAATATTAATAACGATCATAATAATCGTCGACCAGCACATCTTTCGGCGTTGCCCGGTCAATATCAAACAATATTATATTATTTATTATAATCTAGATATAAAATATATCATATTATTCTTTTTAAAAAAATTTTTTTTAATTACATTTTCACCCCAAACAAGGCAAATTGCCACTTTGGTGTAGGGGGCTACTATCAGGGGCAACAACTACTGGGGTACTATGTTGGGATTTGGGCAGCAAGATGTCGGTTCACGTTACACTTGAACTTATGCACGTCAGTACTGTTGGGGAAGCAGGGACCTGGAATGGAATTCCAAAGTCTAGCGGTTCTGGGGAAGAAACTATTGGAGGTGAAAGATCTTTTACATCTAGGGATCTCTACAGTGTGGGGGTGGGATTTAGCAGCCTGTCGGGTTTGTAAAGGGTGCTCACATCATGGGGGCACAAGTGATTGCAGTTCGTCAGAGCATTCACCACTAAAATACTTGTAGAACAGGCAGAGAGATGCAACATTTCGTCGATGGGACAGAGGCTGAAGCTTAGATGCCAGTTCAGGGCCTATCAGGTTTGCGACTCTCTTTTGAACCTTGTCAAGGAGCGAGAGACTAGTAGCAGATGCACCAGCCCAAATGCGACAGCAATACTCCATACATGGGCGAATGGTGGCCTAATAGAGGTACAGGATACTTTCGGGTGTTAGTAGTTGTCTAGCACGGTAGAGAGAGCCCACCTTTCTTGCAGCGGCCCTGGCAATGCCTTCAATGTAATTGTTCCAACTCATGTTTCCTGTGAACGTTAGGCCAAGGAGTTTGAAAGATGTATTCTCAGATAAAGAGTCGTTGGCCATTGCTATAGGTGGTAGAGAGGGTTTCTTGTAACTATTGAATGAAACTAGTTTAGTCTTGGCGGCATTGAACTTGACCAACCATTTTTGTCCCCATTCCACTATTCATTGTAGTCTTTATATAAACTAATTCGAAATATTACCTTTACCAAAATTCGAAATATTACCTTTCAAGTAAAACCAATGGTATCTACTTAATTGTCATATTGCAGCAATGAACATATCTAAAATTTACGAAAAACGATATGATAGAAAATTACCTATTACTGTAAACAGTTTCGAATTATTGAAACTTAAGTTTTGCTAAATATTTCAAAATTTCCAGAAAATGAATACCTCCTTTGTTACGATTCAACCTTTCCGATTTCTTTGTTAAGCAAAACTCAATTTTTCGTTAATTGTCTTCGAAAACTATTTTCATCAATAATTAATTTTTTACCTTATCATTTTTCGTAATTTTTGGATATGTTCATTACTGCAGCCTACTTAGTATTTTTCCAGACACAAATAAAATAAAACTAATCCGATGTCTTAAATTCACAGAAACATTTAATTCCAAAAATTAAAATCCATTATATGAAAAGAACGAATTAATATTTCATCATAGTTATGCATCAAGTAACGACAATGAAGTCGATAGTGACGCAGACAAAAATATTAATAATGATGACAACGATGATTGTTATTTTTGTAATAAGTATCAAATTGACTATTATTATTCCTTGGAAAATATGGCAAAAAACTTTTTTGGGGGAATTAATTCATAAAATCGTCAGCAATGGAGACCGGCAATAAAAGCTTAAACAGACGTGTTAAAAGAAAATAACACCTGTTCATTAATGTCTCTACCAAAGAATAAAACTGTAATTTCTTCTAGATGGGTCTTAACGGTATAAGACGAGATTTGTCGCAATAGAACTTTCTCAGATTTATGGCATGGATTTAACAACACTCAGAATTTTATTGCAAATCGCTTTGCAGTATAATCTTATCATCCATCAAATGGACGTAAAAAATTGCTTATTTACTGCCCCGATAGACTGTCTATGTTACCCTTCCAGAGGGATTCATAATGAAAAATAAAAATTGTGTTTGGAGACTTAATAAATCACGGTATGGTTTTAAACAAAGTTCAAGAAATTGGAATCAAATATTTCATGATTATATGATTGAAAAACTATTCAAGCAATACTCAGTGATGACATTTTACTAGCATCAAATTGTGACGCAATGTTATAAAAGATGTTAAAAATGGATTAAATAAAAAATTCAAAATGGTCGATCTTGGCCAGATATCATGATTTCTGGGCATATTTTTTTTTAGTATGTTTATTTACATATTAAAAAAACACATTTTTATTAACATATTTTCACAAACATATTTCTTTATATATTTTTAAAAAATATGTTTATTCGCATGTTTATATAAAATATCATTATTTACAGAAACATTTCCATAGTAATAATGAATATTGATTATAACATCTTATAGATTTCTCACGTGTAATAAATAAAATATATAAACGAAAATTAATAGATTAAGCAAAGGACGCATAATATTAGCGTGGTTTTCACATTTATGAAAGGGACGTAATTTAGCGGGGTTACAAAATTATCTAACGCCGTTTACTTGCTCTGACGTTCAAACCAAGAAATGTCTTGTCATTTCGTTTATCCCATTAATCATAATCATTTCATAATATTCTTCATCAAATTGGCAATCTATTTGTAAGGCTGAACATATTCCATCTAAGAAAAAAAAATAGTTTTTAAAGGGGAATAAATCTTTACCCTGAAATTATCTCACATAATCAAAACAGTAGTTTTTAAAGCAGAGTTATTTCCCCTGCAGCAATCAATGGGGAAGCATTTCAATAGATGTTCGCTTTGTAACAGACACCTTCATTTCAGAATAATTTCTTTTCATGTCTATTCATATAATAATAAGTAGTATTGTTGGTCTAAAGAATCGTTTTCATCCAGTTTATTTTTTCATATTTGTGCTTTACCAATCATAAAATACAACTTTATTTCACTTGCATAGCAAAAGATAAGTCTATTTACAACTATATTATCCTTATGGATAATATAACAGTAAAGATACCTATTAGTCTTCCATCTAATTTACATACATGTCTGTGGTGTTTACTGGCGCTAAGTAAATTAGATGACATTGCTGAAAAAAGAGAATTACTCTTTCGTGCATCATCATCAACATATATGAATACAAAGATTCTATTGTTTACATCGCTTTCCTCGATATTTTTCTAGTCGGAATTCTTTCTAGAAAGACATTGGGTACTCATGGGGAGGACTCACGTTAAAGTTGCCAACATCCTGATTGAAAATGATTTTTTGTGGAACAAACTGGATTCGAACTTGAAACATCCAAGTCGTCAGTCTCTGTCGTTAACCACTTGACCGCCACCACTTCCTATTCTTGCAATGCTCGCAGGGACATTAATAAATATTAGAGATTGGAAGTGGGAGAAATATAGATAGATGGATGACTTGTTCAGTTAATTACAAAATACAGCTAATTAGAATAATTAGAACAGATTTCTTTTCAAAGATAATTCAACCCAAGAGGTAATATATATCTTAATATGCATTTTGTGTGATTAAAATCTAAAGCTTTAGAGAAACAGGCGTTGATTTATTTGTGTAACGTTAATAACGGTATTAGAAGGAATGAAGTTTTGAAAGATAATCTTTGCAATTCTGTTAAACCTTTAGTAGAAACTAAAAAAAAAATAGAGACGTAAAACATAAAGCAATAAAGATCTAGAACTGACTTGTAAAGAGATATAATATTAACAAATTAACATGACAGCGGTGTCGATTGTTATGTGAGAACTAGTAATCATTAAAAAAAACTTGGCAAAGGTACTAGAAATATCAGAAATCTTTGTGATCGATACTAGCGATGAGACGATTCCAATATTTTTCACGATTTCGATACAATTACCGATTCCGTACTAAAATCCCGATTCCGATACAATTACCGATTCTGATTCTTTATAAATATCTAAATATTTTACAATAGAATTGTTATGTATCCTCATTAATCGTCCCAACACAAATCTAGACTTCTGACTCAAATCAACAACGACATTGAGGTAGTTATGTACCATTCTTCCATCGCAGGAAGATGTGCACACGGTTACAAGGTAGGGATTGACAAACCAACGCACAAGAGGAGGTGCAATCTAGGCTACTAAAATGCCTGATCAGCCCCGTCGGTATTCATTGTTAGACGATTAGTAATACACTTCTTGTCAAAGTGAGAGGTAAATCCAGGGAGCCTGAACTTCCTAGAACTGTAGAGAATTGTATCTCAACACAACAGAAGCAAGTTCATCGCCTAATCAAAATTGACAAAGATTTTGACAGAGTGCGAAAGACATATCGTAAGTTAGCACAATTAACATACTCAGCTTGTTGTGTCAAATAGATTTAAGGATATTAAAGAACATTATTTTCGCTTAATCTTTCACCGGGAAAAATCACGACGTCACCGTTGATCTGGGCGCTTTTAAAACATTCAAGATCTATACCCCACCACCACCACCACCATCACCACCACCGCATCACTACACACATCTCACCCACTCGTAATTCGTGTCCCATCTTGCACAACTGACTTGCAAAAGAGCATTTTGATATAATTTCTTAATTGTCGGCAAGCTAGACAAACTGTTGTAAAAGATTCATTTTATTCAGACATCAAAAATGAACTCGCTTTGATATGAAAGTTCTAACGAACGAAAAAATTAAGTGTTGGGATAGGAATGTCTATTTTTAAGATGCGTCTATTTAGTCTACGCGTCTAGTGATGTAAATACTATTTCAAACTGAAGCGATATAGACTGACGGTGGACAGACAAACGCTTATGGTAATATACGCGGAAATATACGTGGAAATATACGTGGATAACAAAATATTTGACATTGTAAACTTAATATTGACAGGCTGACGAAATGCTATATAAAAGTTAAGCAATGAAAAACAATGAAAATGCTATTTCAAACTTAAGTATGACAAACCAACAAAAAATCTGCATAAAAGTTAAGCATGAATAACCAATGAAAATCCATTTCAAATTTAAGCATGACAGACCAACGAAAATGCTGTTTCAAACGTAAGCATTACAGGCATGACAAAAATGATAGTTCAAACTTAAGCATAACAGATCAAAGTGCTACCTCAAACTTAAGCATGATAGACTGACAGAGAGACAAAGCCACTTACAGCAGTGCTGATTTTTGTGCAATAAAAAAAGCTATAAAAACATATCATCTGTGAAATGTGACGTCATCGATACAAAAACTAGATGTTCTATTGATAATAAAGACCCACCTTTTGGCTAAGATCAAAGTGTAATCTTTGTATATGATACTACAATTCATCTGTCATTTCCTTAGTGAAAGAGAAATCCTTACAGACTGAGGCATTTGTAAATATTTTTGTCCTATTCCGGAGTGCTCCTTTCTGGAGAGTTGGATCTTTCTTGTGTCTGCCCTCATGGGAAGGAAAATAAACAGAGACACATATGAATGCTTGTGCCTACTTCAGCCTAATTTTTAGACTATGCACCCCTTTTTTAATTTCTAAATTATTATTCAGTAAAGAAGTTGATATATATATATATATATATATATATATATATATATATATATATAGAGAGAGAGAGAGAGAGAGAGAGAGATAGAGAGAGAGATACATACATACATACATACTAGCAGAAGTATATATATATATATACACACATATATATATACATACAAGCAGATCTATATATATATATATACATACATATATATATATATATATATATATATATATATATATACATACTAGCAGAAGTATCCGCCGTTGACTGCGTTCAAAAACAGCCTACAGAAAATGGACTGTGATTGATGAAAGTATGATAGGTTATGAAAAGGAGGGGGTTGTAAAGAGATAGGTTTTGATACTCAAAAATTTTACCCTAAGCAAAATATAATGACAGTAAAGATAATTTTCGCTAAAATATATATTTTTTTATATCAACTTTGTTTCCATTCGTAGCCAAGAGTGACCAGCAAAATGATGTTTCCTTACAAAGAGAAAATGTTATATATATATAATAATATAAATATACAAGAAATAAATGTTGCCATAGTCAATAAAATGTTTTCCGTTATTTTGTGCTTGAGGAATATTCGATTATGGCATGTGTAGTTTTTATAAAAATTAATTTCAGTAGTTATCGCCTCAAATTTCGTTTTAAACTATTTCAAAACAAAAAAAAAACATGAACTGAACTTTTATTGACGATGGTAATATTTATTTCTTGTATATTATATATGTCGTTTGTTGGCGTTTCTGCTAAACACTCTTGCTAAATAATATCGACGAAATATCGAAAAAAAAGAAGCAAAAACAGTTTTGAAAAATAATGAAACTTTACTTACTTTAGTAAAATAATCCGAAACAGCAAAATGGGATATTAAAAAAGTAAACACGTAATTACTTTAGTTTTTAAGCAAAGAATCGATATAAATATGAATAAGAAGAAAATGGCGCCCTTTTCAAGCAGAACAGCTTCGTTTCAGTTTTACAGTATTGAACGGTGTAGTATTGCGCCTTCGGATTCAGGGTTGTACTATTGTAATGTAAAGAACACGCTGAAAGGGTTGTAATCAACTGAATTTCTTCTAGTATACTGACAAAAAAAGCTTAAACAGATATATAAATAAAAATAAAAAGGTTATGTAAATGTTTTTAAAAAGGCACGTAATCATGTGAGCAGGATTTTTTCCTTCTTTTGACACGATAACAAGTAACGTTCTTATTTTTTATTATTTATTTATTTATCTATTTTCGAAAGAGTGCCACGTGCAAGTGGAGAAGAAAAAAAAGCAGAGTTATGCAAAATTTTTGTCGACAATTGTCTAAAGTTCCGACTTTTTTTTGCTTTCACTTTAATAAGAACGTGAATTTATGAGGTGAATTTATTCGACACAATATGATTCAACTCAAAAAAATAAACTAAGATAACGTGAATTAAGATTAAAGTTAAGATGTTATTGTGGACCCTCACCCGTTTTAAAAAACCTTGTTAAACTTTGTGACATATTTACATTCTATGGAGGTCAGGCGCGAACGAACACCCAATAATTTTATTATACAATATTTCTTCAAACTGAAACAATTATCAAAATATACTTACGCAAATAGATATGAAAGTCTTTGTTAAAGTTTGTGCCTATTTCCATGGAGTACAGCCGCGAACGCAGACCCCACAATTTTATTATACCATCCCATTAAGTGGAAACATACTTATCAAAGTATTCTTATGCACATCTATATCAAAAATCCTTGTAAACGTTTTTTTTTAATCATTTTTTATTTCCATACTTTGGGGGCCAGGCGCGAAGGCAGACCCAACAATTTTTATGAACCACCGTTCTGCCAGATCAAGCATACCCATTCCTGATCCTCGATACATTTTCTATCATTATATGTAATCAGCTTTTTTTAAATAGTCAACCATATAGGAGCCTATTCGTGACCAGACACACACACACACACACACACACACACACATACGTTCAGTTTTATATATATATATATATATATATATATATATATATATATATATATATATATATATATGGTGAAACGATAAAATTCCTGCTCCAGAAGAGACGACATGATTCTATTTCCGTTTGATTAAAACTGGTTTTCTTTCTTTTTTTTTTCTTTTTTTTTTTGTTGTTGCAGACCATCTACTAGTTGTCCAGTTGTGTACAAATCCTAAGAGCGATAGGAGCCTCCTATCATGTCTTAAAGTGACACAATGTTCAATAAGCAGAGTGGAGATGCACCGCTGTACAACTGATGCTCTCTACCGGTCCAATTACGAAAACCACCCTCAAAATGCAAATTCGGACAGTTCAACGCTTGAGTGCACAGCTCAACAAAGTTATGGTCTTTGATGTGGTTTTAAGTGAGGGCCACATCATGCCACCTCACATCTTCGAAGAACATCACCAACATGACTTCCCACAACACCAAAGCCAGCATGATTGCCACCATCAGCTGAGTATTTGCTGAGCTCCTGCTAACGCTTGTGGAAAAGGCATGCTCCTAGTTCCGGACACATATTGAGGCAGTGATTGAGGCTGAAGGTGGCTACATTGAATAAATGTCAACTTTACTACGTAATCAAGTTACTTGAATTGATTTTTTTCCATAAAAGTTTTAAAATAAAACTGTAGTGTTGTTTTCTTTAGGGCGACAAATTTATCGTTCCATCCTACAGATGCATACAATCCAAGAGTGTCCAATACTAAAATCAATGTTAGAGTATTGTGATTAGAACTTTTTATATATTTAATTTTGTTAAAAATGTAATCAGTTATTTGGTTCGGTTGAAACAATAACAATTTAATGTTGGCATTATTATTACTGGATGAAACTTTTTAGTATGTTAAACACGGGGGGGGGGAATATAATTCGTTGCCTAAGAATAAGTGCTTTATGCCAAATTGATGATTGAATACGGTTAAATTTGTTTCTAAGTTTTGCATTTAAATACTAATTCTTATTAATTTCTAATTGTGCATCTACGGATACCATAATACTTAGCTCGCTGCACCTTATCGTCGCTAAGAGACCCATACAAAATTTCAGCCAGATCGGTTCAGTAGTTTCCAGGAGAAAGTGTAACGGACAGACAAAATGACAAACAAACGGACTAAGAGAAATATATATATATATATAATTAAATGCGTGCGTGTGAGAGACAGACAGACAGACAGACAGACAGACAGACAGAGAAGCACGGGACTACAAGAATAACTTTATAATTTGCCCTTAGCTACTCACAATGGGGCTTGAGGCGAACCATCACTTTATGCATTCATTTAATGCCAAATCTAGCCGAAGAAGAGATCACGTTATTTTCCAACGACGATGACATCATTTCCAGACTTCCACCATCCACTGAGGTGACGTCCTGATTTCACACGATTCCACAACGAGGGATCATAATACTTATTCTACAATGGAATCGTTTCTTAATTTTCACTACTTTAGGTCCATTCTTGCCTCGAGTGGTAGTATCTGTCAAGTTCAAGTCTATAGGTAAAACATAAGTTACCTTTTATTTAAGTACAAAGTATACGTCTTTTGATCCGGAGTATATACTGTTGGAGCACAGGGCGGAGCTGGTACTAGTTTGAGTGCTCGAGTTAAAAATGGATCGAATAAATTCAAGTAACGTCCACCAGTACTCATCAGCTAATATTGTTGCTTCGTTAGTTTACAGAGGATGCTATTCTTGTATTCAATTTCTCACGGTATGTTTTGTTTAGTCAATTGTAAAGTGAAAGCATAGAATAGTTAACAAAAGTCACTCCCCATGCTAAGAATGTGTTTCTAAATTATAACCTTATAATTGAAGCACAGTACGTAAACAGCAGAAGTACTCCACTGTCAATTAAGAGAATAGTCTAACAGGCATGTGTACGCAGTGTGATGATGCATGGAAGTTGGCCAGTGAGGGTTGAGGATATGCGTTGCATGAAGAGAAATAATATGAGTATTATACGACGCATGTGTAATGATGATCTTCTTAAATACAATTCTAAATACAATCTTAAATACAAGTTTAGTGATAATGACTTCAAAAGAAGATTAAATCTCGGCAATATAGCGAAATGTGTGCAGAACAGGTGACTTCGTTGGTATAACTCTGCTAAAAGAATGGCTGAGAGTTTTGGGATTATAATAGATGTAGCACAGTTAAGGTAGCAGGTTCAGTTCACATGAGAAGGCCTAGGAAACATGGGAGAAAGTGATACGAATCGACTTGAAAGGGAAAGAGAGATATATAAAGATCAGGCCAGAGATGGAAGTTTTCAAAACCAATTTCTAAAAAGCTGTTTAACGCATCTCAATGTGAAAAACGGATGTTTAACCGATGATGATGATGATGATGATGATGATGATGATGATGATGATGATGATGATGATGACTGGTGTAGCAGCCGACACTCGCTACAAACACAGGCAGGAACTAATTCTCACGATTCGATATTTGAAATCCATTTCCTTCTGGCTTGTCCAATCACAAACCAGCTCTCTATCACGTGACCGAGTACATAAAAGGTGAAATCTAAAACCCTCGCCCTCTCTTACTCGCTGCTCTAGCCAGAGCACACATCCCCGGCCGAACGTGAGTGCTACAAGCTAACATGGCGGCCTTTCAAACTCATTTGTTTCCACGTGCGGTACCCAAACAACGTTCTTTATTATTCTAAAGAACACACACACACACACCAACACACACACACACACAGACACCAACACACACACACACGACAACACGTGAACACACTGAAGATTTTGCCCTCTCTCTCTCTCTCCTTTAATCGGCTTCCTCCGTCGCGATGACTATTAGCACGGCCACCGAGAGTAAGAGGGCCTGTTAACTGAAAAATGCATGCAGGCAATGTAGGTAAGATTTGTCAGACTATCAGTACTATTTGAGGGCCATTTGAAAAAGAGCAATAAAACATTTTTAAAAAGAAAAAGGAACACAGTTCGATTAATACTGAAACTGAACTTTATTCAATATAAAATATAAATATTATCTATGTAAAATTAAGTAATTTTAAAGCAATATACAATTTAATACTGAATTATGAAGTTAGGAAACAAATAATTTAAAAACATATTAAACACCAACGATTAATAATTTTAAAAGTGAAAATCATCGATAAATAATTTTAAGAATGAAAACAAACGATAAAATACAAAAAATTGAAATCAAACAAATAATTTAAATACAAACAAACAATAAAAGTTACTAGTGCAGAAATATATTTTTTTAATTTAATTTAGAGAAAAATCACATGGGTTGAATGTTATTTTTTGGAGCTTTAGAAATTATTCGAACTAATATTCTCATCTTGCGTGTTTATTTCACAATGTTTTATCATCGAATCGTGACTTCTCCTTTATTACATCCTCAGGCCGAAAATGATGTTCACATACCTAAAAACATAATTAAAGAAAACATTCATACCATAATGTAAACTATTGCTAAACTCTAAGAAAAGATAGTAAACATTTACAATAATAATAATCACAGTGTAGTATCTGTTCTGAGGCTACACTTCATTTGTTCTGTCCTCGGTCAGTGGAGGAGAAATCCTTCATGACCGAGACAATTTTTATTTTATTTTTGTTCCTATCCAGAGTGCCCCTTTTTGGGGAGCTAAATTTTCCCACATTAAAAACCGACCTTGTGTCTAACTGTGTCCTCGTGGGGAGGCAAGTAAATAAATTAAAAAGAAATATTTTTGACAAATATTCTCATGTAAAAATTATTTGTTTATAATTCTAAAAAGAAACAATTTTAATATATAACGCTCAGTCACGGCTAATTTCATTAATAGCTGCGTGGTGAATAATTTTCAAATCGACTTTAGAAAAAATATAGAACTTTCGGATTTGTTTTACTGTACACATAGATTCGAAAAAGTTGTCAAAAAACAAATATATAACAAATAAATGTTATCAAAGTCGAAATAAGTTACTTTTCTGCCTAACTGGATACGTTTTTAATGTTTATATTTAATGTAACATGTTTATTCAGCTCGATGTATACGAAAATTTTAAATGGCAGCCGACTCTCTTTTTGAGGCGGTAAGTTTGGGAAAATGAGTTATAAATAAAAAACAGACAAAATACTGTTAGAAACTCGCTCAATATACGTTACCGTGACATAGGCTGACATATATTCGGCGGGTTTTTAACAATATTTTGACTAGCTTTTCATTTATAACTCATTTTCCCAAACTTACCGTCTCCGAGAGAGAGTCGACCGTAGCGGACGACTCGACCGCTATTTTGAATTTTCCAATACATCGGTAAACACTTTATGTTTTTTTTTTAGCTGAATAAACATGTTACATTAAATATAAAAACTAAAAACATATCCAGTTGGGTAGAAAAGTAACTTATCTTGCCTTTGATAACATTTATTTGTTCTATATTTGTTTTGTGACAACTTTTTCGAATCTATGTGTAACAGTAAAACAAACCCGAACTTTCAAATATTTGGACATACTCAATGAAAGGTTTTATTTATTATTAAAAAAGAAATTTGACAAATATTCTCATATAAAAATTATTTGTTTATAATTCTAAAAAGAAACAATCAATTTTAATATTAACGCTCAGTCACGGCTAATTTCATTAAGCCATGTGGTGAATAATTTTCAAACCGACTTTAGAAAAAAATAAAGACCTTTCAAGTATTTGGACATACTCAATGAAATATTTTATTTATTATTAAAAAAAAACACTTTGACAATTATCCTCATGTAAAAATTATTTGTTTATAATTTTAAAACCTAAAACAAAATTAAATTAAATTTTCAATCTTCCTGATAGACGTTTTAGCCTTATAAGAAAATAAACAGTTAAATATATCAACATAATATTTGCTGTATTATCAATAAATAGTATTGTTTCTGTAATTTATATTAACAATGTTATCAAACGTTATGAAAGTACTTTAATTTATATTAGCAATGTTATCAAACGTTGTGAAAGTACTTTAATTTATATTAAGAATGTTATCAAACGTTATGAAAGTACTTGAATACAGTTCTAATTAAATACACGTTTAACAAATAATATTACTTATTTTACTATATTTGGTTGAAATAAAAATTCCCCTTCTAATGGCACGTATCCAAATTGAGAAAATATATTTATTTGGGGGCTTTTAGATAATTTCCCCGGCAATTTGTAACAACAGAAGAATACACCATGTTAGAGAGCAAACTGAAAGCTAGACGAAACTGTTGCTGATAGCCTAGATCATATCCCTACAAGTAAATTTGATAGTGACATCACGCTGTTATGTGCATCGGCCTTCTTTACTCTCGGTAGCCGTGCTATTAGCCATAAACACGTGTAAACGAAACTGAACTATCCCTTTCTTCAACCAGCCGGCATTATATTAAATTTATCTTTACACAAGAACGCTTCAACCTACTAACATGTTTCTCTCTTCTACTAACCCTGCTGACAAAAATGACAAAGCTGTTTATGAAATGTTAAAATGAGATTGCCTGTCGTTGTCTTCATTATTAACTAAACTGGTATTGCTAGTTAAGTTCGAATCTACAGGGGAAATATAAACTATCGTTTACAGACTATACGTCTACAAACAAAGTGTTCTTTTATGCAAAGCATGTTTAAATATAAAGTAACTTGAACGAGATTAAGATTTAACCTTTAAAAACCAGTCAACTGTTGAGTAGCTTTTAGCGCCATACGTTTTTATGAGACAAAATAGTGTATAGGTAAGAGAAATAATGCGGGGAGAAAATGAAAATAAAAGAATAAATAGAAGCAGAAAAAATCTTTCTTTGTATAAATTCTTTCTACTTATATTTCATTGATTTTTTAAATATCTCGACTTTACTTTGATCTGAAATTTTAACGATAACAATAAATCTGACGGTTTGTTTGTGTGCTATGAGGTCTGTTTTTGGGGGGGTTTTTTTCGTTTTCAATATAAACAAACAAAAAAATTAAACAAAAAATGGTAACCATAGCAAAAGATAATGTCATCAATAATAAAGCAATAATTACTATGAAAACAACAACGGGGTGATTGTTTTATAAATATTAATAAAATTAGTGGTTAACGGTTTCAATTTCCAACAAGGATCAATATTTATCGATCAGATCCGTCATCATTATAATCATCGATTTAATGCTTGATTTGCATGCTGGCATGTGTTGGACGACTTTTAGAAATTGACTTCTAAACTAACTTACCTCTGTACAGGTCTTTACTTACCCCTCTCCCATCTCTCAAATCTATCGCTTCCTTTATGTTGCCCTTTAGTTCTCACATTCTTGGAGCGATGTTTCTGACAAAGAGGGGAGAATTGCTGTTTTCTGGGTTAAGAATCTACTTTATCTAACACATATCGTTAGCAAGGTTTTGACTTTGAAGTAGTAGTGGTTTTAGTTCCTTATATCAAGTGGCTTTATGTTTTGTCTGAAGCGATTTCCATAAAATTCGATAATCATTTCATTGTCTCTCTTTTGCCAACTGGCCCTAATGTCTCAACGGTTCTATCTACTAACTAAAGCGTTCTTAGCTATTCTTTCAATGTGACCAAACTGATAAAGTCTCCTGATCTACTCACATCTTCCCATACTGCGCAGATTTAATCTTTCCCGAGGTCATCAGATCTAAGCCTGTTTTTAAGACTCCCATTGCGTATCATCATCATCATCATCATCATCATCATCATCATCATCATCATCATCATCACGTTTAATGTCAGTTTTATATGCTGGCATGTGTTGGACGACTTCAGAAAACTGATTTGTGAAGTAACCTATCTCTGGCCAGGCTTTTATTTTTCCCTCGGGTCCATTTTTGTCACTTCTCTTTGTCCTACTGTTGTAAACTGAACTTGTTGTCATAACACTCTTTCTCTCAAATCAATTCTCATCATTTACTTTTAATTTGTCATGGCTTCTGCTGCTAATTCATCCTGCTAGCTAAACTGTTCGACATCTGCTAATTCAAAAACTCTCATGTATTTTTCAATGTGACTATACGAACAAAGTCTCCTATTCTGCGTACATCTTCCTACGCTATCCAAATTTAATCTTTCTCTTAGGTAATCAGATCTAAGGCAGTCTTTAAAACTCCACTTATGATGTGATATGATTGATTTTGTCTCTCTTAACATATGTCATAAATATATCATCATCATCATCATCATCATCATCATCATCATCATCATCACTGTCGTCGTTTAACATCCAGTTTACGTGTTGACATCTGTTGGACGGCTTTTAGAAACTGACTTCCAAATTGACCTTTCTTTTTCTCTCAAATCTATCCTTATAATTTTTTCCTTTATCTTTCATTGAAATCTTAGGAAGATCTCTATCATATCAGTAATTATAAGAGCAACTGAACTCATGAAAAATATTTTTTTTAAACTACCTGGGAAATATACCAGGTGGACCAAGTGCAAGAGAGATTCAAACAATTATACTTAAAGTGGACGTTCTTAAAAGGATCTCTCGGTTGGAATATTTGAGTTAGCAGGTGAATGTTTGGCATCCGTAAGAATGAACAAACTGATGAAGAAAAAATAAAAAGAAGAATAACAACAACAATAACAACAACGACGACGAATTATAACCATGGCAAAAACATGACGTAATCAATAATAAAAACAATTTTTAAAAAAAAACTTATTGTTTACTGAATATTAATTCAAATTAGAGATCGAAGGTTTAGATTTCTGGTACGGATCAATATTAATCAATTGAATTGAAACCCGATAAAATAGATTATCGTAGAGTTTTTCAAACATCATTGTATATCATATATCATCGATATCATATAGCTCATTATTTATTCTACCTTCATTCTGGGCAGTTGAGTCTTCATTCGATTTCTCTCTCCACCGTATATGATCAAAGATGGCGTCTGGACGTTTTAGTGCAGGGTATCTAAGCATGATTAGCCACTTTGTTCAGCCACTCTCTCTGATTTTTCTATCTTGAATCCTGCTTTCACAATATTTTTGTCGTTTGTGCGTAATATGTGTTCTTGCCGATATAGAAAAAATTTCCCTCATTTTGTTTGCATCACACAGCTATATAACTGTCTTTATACTTGCCTTCTTACGAGAGTGAAGATAAACTCAATGTCATTTTTATGGTGGGTTGTCCAGCTCCCCCAAAAAGGACACTCTGCATGTGGCAAAAATGAAAAAGGATTTCACTCTTCTGCCCAAGTACAAAACAGATACTAATTTTTGATCCCAGTCCAGTGGCTAGGAACTAAGGTACATTAATGTCATTCAAAGCTAAAATTTTAACCCAATTTTGACATCCTGTCGTTCTGAAAATTAACCATGAGTTATTTCCCTTTCCTTCTCATGTTCTCATTAAACTTATCATCATTTCATACCAGCCAACTTTGTGAGACCGGGCTAAAGGTGGGGTTGATACCCCTGTTAGGCGTTTAGCCTAAAACAATATATTAAGGACGAGTTATACTTTGTGCGACAAAGAGATAAAGTTATCTGCTCTTGGAGTGAGGTCGACCATAACACTTTAACAGATAAACAAAAGTACTTCACAAAACATAAACATGATGATTTTGCATTCAGCGGCTTCTATATTATTATTTAATAAATATCTGACTCTTCATTTTTAATCATTTTTTGGTTTGTCATTAAACTGATTATAGACATAACTCAAACTCTAAACCTCCTTCTGCAACATAGCGTGGACGGCTATATGCAAATACTGAGCCGTGAGCAAAATGACGTCATGGTGAAGAAAAAAAAAGACTAGATAAAGAAGAGAGTACGTTCGAGAAGACGATCACGTGAGAGACGTCACAGCCGTAACGAGAAGTCATACGTGGCAGGAGAATGAGGAAATGTTTTTGCACGAAAAAGTGAGTTCGAGTTATTACTTGTCTTCTGTTTCTTGCGACGTAGACTGCATACAATGTGTCGGTCCCGTGTGTGAACTTATTATAACAAATAGCTTATTAAAACAAAATATCAGAGCAGAAAATAATTTATTTATTAAAATCTGACTTTTATAGAAGAGACGTTGTGAGCCTTTCCTTGTTTTATCGTTATTTCCATGGCAGGTGCTCGTCTGAACTCCAATCTCTGGTCCCCCCTCGCTAATCTTTCACGAAAAATACCCGTCTAGCTGAGTCCACTGTGAAAAATTTCCCCCACTCTATATCTGTGCCTAAATCAAAACGCGGATTCCATGAACAAAGCTTCTTTCTTAGAACTGCACGCCTGTGGAACTCTGTTCCGTCTGCCTGCTTCCCTCCGGACTACAACTTGGATGTCTTTAAGTCCAATGTTAACAAATTCCTAATGAACCGCCCCCTTAATTAAACACTTCATCAAATCTCCACACTAACGTAATGTACTTGCAATAACCCTTATCCCTGAGTGGCTTCCGGGCCTTGATAAGTGGTGATCACTGTGTAAAAAAAAAAAGATTACGAAATAACCAGTATTGTTGTCCATCTCTTCTGAACACTGACCCAGTCTAAAAAATACTACCTTTTTTACATAGGCATACAAATATTAAAAGCATATACTCTCAAACATGCGACATGATTTCTTCGTTTAAAATGCTCTAAAGAAGCATGTGTCTTTCTGCCGTTTGGGAAATGTAGTATTTCTCGAAGCAACTTTTTTTTTCCACAAGTTGGTTCACAAATGAAAATTCGAAAACAGAAAAAAGACATTTTCATCGTTTCTTTTTCATTATTGATATAATCTACACATCTTCTTCTTTTCATACTCGTCTAATTTATATACCATGATGCACCACTGACCTCACCTGAATAGCAAGCACTTATGTCGTTCTCAAAATAATATTCGCTTTGATGTTTTAGATTCCCGAAACTACTTTTCTATTATATTTATGTTTTCATGTATTCTTTAATCCAGCGAAAAACGCATCTTTAAAATAAACTCGGTAAAAGTATAGATCGGCGGTGTAAACAGAATGTGTATAAAAATTGTTTATGGCTATGTTTTTGATTATGATATAAAATGTTTTATTTTTAAATGTTATTAAATGAAGAAAAACACGTTTGAAATGTGTAAATATGTCACAAGAATTATGATTTTCGCAAGGTCTTATGGTATGCTCCAATATTTTATGTTATCATTCAAGACAAAAAGAAGTCTAAAAACGTATTTTCCCCAATGTCGTAGTAAATTGCTATTAATGTCAAAAAATGTTATAATCTTATACATATATGTATGTGCGCGTGTGTGTGTGTGTGTGTGTGTGTGTGTGTGTGTGTGTGTGTGTGTGTGTGTGTGTTGCTTATTTGTTTTTGTTAGCGATACTTTTTGAATGAATTCAATTATTTATATGAGACTGCATTTGGGATGGGGAGTGGCATATGTATTGTTCAGTGGATATATATATATATATATATATATATATATATATATATATATATATATATCTGTGTGTGTGTGTGTGTGTGTGTGTGTGTTGTATACTGGTCTTATTAAGATGACGAATATTATATTATATAGTTTAGGGGATATACATATATATTAATCAGATTATTTATTTTATATATATATATATATATATATATATATATATATATATATATATATATATATATATATATATATACACTAGCAAAAGTACCCGTCGTTGACTGGGTTCAAAAACAGCCTACAGAAAATGGACTCTGATTTATGAAAGTATGATAGGTTATGAAAAGGAAGGGTTGTAAATTTGGGCTGAATTTAGGGGCATCAAAACCAAAGCAAAATAGGATGAAAATAAAAATAAAATAGATAAACCCCATAATTTATTATACCATACCTGTTCACACTGAAACACTTATCAAAATAGTCTGTGGATCTGTATTAAAAAACCTTGTTAAACTTTGTGACATATTTCCATTCTATGGAGATCAGGTGCGAATGAACACCCCATAATTTTATTATACCATATTTCTTCAAACTGAAACATAATTATGAAAGTATACTTACACAGATAGATATGAAAAGTCTTTATTAAAGTTTGTGCCTATTTCCATTCAAAGTATTCTTATGTACATCTATATCAAAAACACTTGTAAACGTTTTTTTTTTAATTTTTAATTTGTGGACCAGGCGCGAAAGCAGACCCCACAATTTTAATGAACCACCGTTCTACCAGATCAAACATACCCATTCCTGTGTCTCGATACATCTTCTATCATTATATGTAATCAGTTTTTTTTTAAATAGTCAACCATATAGCCTATTCGTGATCAGACACACACACACATTCAGCTTTATATTATATATATATATATATATATATATATATATATATATATATATATATATATTACAAGACCAAGTCTCCTTTTCTTGTAAGTAAGTAAAAATGAGATAGGATGGACCGAGAATTCGAACCTGGGAAGCTAGTTTTGGAATTAAGATTCTTTATTTTTTTTAGGTGTTAAACGACGCTTGGTAACATCGTAAAATGTACCGATTTCTGTATAGCCGTTTTAAGAATAATAAAAACAAACAAATGAAATATTTTCAGTTTTTCGTAAGTGTTTTTTTTTTTGCTTGTTTGAATATTTAAAAAATACAATAAAAGGCAAACATTTTTCAATCTACTCGGAATTATATTTTCAAGCTAGAACTTTATTGAGATTATTAAATTTTATTTGATGATAGTTTTTTTTATTTATGTTCCAAAGGGCAAATAACTCTAAAAAAGATTTTTTAAAAATCGATGTTGGAATAATAATTCCAAATAAATTTAATTAAATATATTATCAATATAATTATTGTTTAAAATTTATTAAATAACAATTTTAAATAGAGTACTTATAACAATTCTCTCGCTAGAAACATTAACTATATTAACTAAGATACAGCTATTTAAAAAAATCGATTTTTTAATGTAATATACAAATGAGATGAGCTCTTAATTGTATATAGTTTGCAAGAATCACACTATATATATGGAAATAAATGAAAGAATAAAGTAAGGAAACTTTTGTATATATTGATCAAATTGTGAACAAACAAACAAACAAACAAACAATCAAACAGACGGGAATACGAATTTATATATATAGATATATATTGGTTAAATATTTTCACACAGACACACACATACATACATCCACTGTTACACACACACATGTATATATATATATATATGTGTGTGTGTGTGTGTGTGTGTGTGTGTGTGTGTGTGTGTGTGTGTGTGTGTGTGTGTGTGTGTGTGTGTTTAGATGTATGTATGTCTGCGTCTGTGTGAAAATATTTAACCAATAAACTCTAAAACGCATAACGCTATAATTCGCAGGAAATAGTAATCATACACCAAGGATGGTCTATAACAAGTAAAATCTTTGTTTGGATGAATGAATAACGCGTACAGAAATATGTCGGCAAGTTGAAATGCAAGATATTGATATATTGCCGAAATATTTTTTATTAGTTTTGCGCGTGCGCAAATTCATTCATATATTGGGATAGCTTAATTTTAAATCTTTCTTATTTATCTATTGATACATCAAACGGTAAAGAACACGGTGATAGCGCTAAATGTTTTGGTTTCGATTCTAGCTGATATAAGCCGAGTCATTTTTTTTTAAATTGGCACTATATATATATATATATATATATATATATATATATATATATATATATATATATATATATATATATATATATATATATATATCATAATTAGGAAATTAAAATTTGGGATTTGAAAAAGTTAAATTTCAAATATAGAAATTTTATTGTATGCAAGACAAAGAATACAGTATAATAAAATATATTTCTTTAACCCTTTATAAATTTCACAAAGTAAGGTATAAAAATTTAATTTAAATTGAATCAAATATTACCTTGGATTTAGTTTATTTAATGTACATTCTGTTGCACGTTAAAAAAATTGAAAATTTTATATCTATATCATTAATTGTAAGATGAAAGATAATATTTTAAAATTGCAACAAAATGTATATTACATGAAATAAATCCAAGGTAATTATTTGATCCAATTTAAATTATATTTTCATACCTTATTTTCTAAAATTTATAAAAGTGCACTTTGAAGGTAAATAAATTTCAAATTGAAACTTGTACCTTTATTTTTAAAGCCTGTAGTAAAAACATTTTGTTTAACAATTTTCATGCCTTGGATGAAATGCTTTTCTAACTTGTATCCTATCGTTTTAAGATTATATTTTAAAATTCTCCTTCTCTCTATTTCAGTTTGTATTTCTCCTCACACCACAACTCATTTTGCAACCCCCTCTTTGTATTATTACAGATCTGAATATTGTCTCTGTTTCAGTTTCTATTTCTCCTCACACCACAGCTCATTTTTGCAACCCCCTCTTTGTATTGCAGGTCTGAATAATGAGAAAATCTGCATTTTTTAACAAAATCTTTAAAATACTTTTTTAGATTAAATTTTTTAAACTTCTTTCAGAATAGAAAATCTTTAAATTTTTATAAGGAACATATTTCATAGAGGTTTCATTCACAAATATTCAGTACATCGCCAGAAAAATAGAGATGAAACTGGTTACGGTGAATAGTAGTCCTCGTCAGCGAAAGTCTTCGTTATTGTTATTCTATTATTATTATGATTTAAAATATTTTGTGTCCTGCTCTTTTGCGCGAGGACTAATAGCAATACAAATACAGATGGCAGATATAAATTCAATATGGTCACACTACCTTCTAATACCTGAAGCATGTTTTGCATATATCATTAGTCGATTTTTATTCAATATCGTAAATTCCGATAATATTTCCGAGAAGAGTCACTCTCTCAAAATTGTCATACTTTGAGAAGGTTTACATTATTGACGCTTTAAAACAGCGTTCCTACGTAGTGATGATTTTGAAGCCGTTAACACACCCATGTTTAATGTCTAACAAAAATCAACTAATGGTCAGATTTAGATTCCAATATTCCGTGATATGAAGCTTAAACATATAATTTTTTTATATAATAGTTTAAATGTTCAATTAAAAAATATAGTCATATTAGAGAATATATGACACTTGGCAATGTTAAAATCGGAAATCCAACATGGACCAAAACAATCGTTTTGATTTGATAGATTTAACTGAAGGAATTTTTTTTTAAAAATGTACGGAAACCTCTAATTAACTATGCCGTTATTTACAAAGTTTTCTTCGCAAGCGGAGAAGACGTAAAATTAATTAATACGATTAACTCTCGTCAAAAAACTATTTGTTTTACAAACGGTATGTCTTATATTATTTTTTTTTATACATTTTTTATTGTAAATGTTTATTTATTCATAAATTTTTTATTGTAAATGTTTATTTATTCATAATTTTTTTTATTGTAAATATTTATTTATTCATAAATTTTTTATTGTAAATGTTTATTTATTCATAAATGTTTTATTGTAAATGTTTATTTATTCATAATTTTTTTATTGTAAATGTTTATTTATTCATAAATTTTTTATTGTAAATGTTTATTTATTCATACATTTTTCATTGAAAATGTTTACTTATGCATACATTTTTCATTGAAAATGTTTATTCATAAATTTTTTTATTGTAAATGTTTATTTATTCAGAAATTTTTTATTGTAAATGTTTATTTATTGATAAATTTTTCATTGTAAATGTTTATTTATTCATAAATTATTTATTGTAAATGTTTATTTATTTATAAATTTTTTATTATAAATGTTTATTTATTCATAAATTTTTTTATTGTAAATGTTTATTTATTCATAAATTTTTTATTGTAAATGTTTATTTATTCATAATTTTTTTATCGTAAATGTTTATTCATTCATAAATTTTTCATTGTAAATGTTTATTTATTCATAAATTTTTTTATTGTAAATGTTTATTTATTCAAAAGATTTTTATTGTAAATGTTTATGTATTCATAAATTTTGAATTTTAAATATTTATTTATTCATAAATTTTTATTGTAAACGTTTATTCATTCATGAATGTTTCATTTTAAATGTTTATTTATTCATAAATTTTTTTATTGTAAATGTTTATTTATTCATAAATTTTTTTATTGTAAATATTTTTTTCATAAATTTTGTATTGTAAATGTTTATTTATTCATAATATTTTATTGTAAATATTTATTTATACATTAAGTTTTTTATTGTAAATGTTTATTTATTCATTAATTTTTCATTGTAAATGTTCATTTATTCATAAATATTTTTATTGTAAATGTCAATTTATTCATAAATTTTTCATTGTAAAGTTTTATTTATTCGTGAATTTTTTATTGTAAATGCTTATTTATTAATATTTTTTTATTATAAATGATTATTTATTCATAAGATTTCATTGTAAATGTTTATTCATTCATAAATTTTTTTTGTAGATGATGTTTTATTCATAAATTGTTTATTGTAAATGTTTATTTATTCATAATATTTTATTGTAAATGTTTATTTATGCATAAACTTTTCATGGTAAATGTTTATTTATTCATGAATGTTTTATTGTAAATGTTTATTTATTTATAAATTTTTCATTGTAAATGTTTATTTATTCATAAATTTTTTATTGTAAATGTTTATTTATTCATAAATTTTTAATATAAATGTTCATTTATTCATAAATTTTGTACTGTAGATGTTTATTTATTCATATGTTTTTATTGTAAATGTCTATTTATTCATAATTTTTTTTATTTTTAATGTTTATTTATTCATATATTTTCATTTTAAAAGTTTATTCATTCATAAATTTTCCATTTTAAATGTTTATTTATTCATAATTTTTTCATTTTAAATGTTTATTTTTTCATAAAGTTTTTATTGTAAATGTTTATTTATTCATAAATTTTGTTATTGTGAATGTTTATTTATTCATACATTTTGTATTGTAAATGTATATTTATTTATAAATCTTTTATTGTAAATGTTTATTTATTCATAATTTTTTTTATTTTAAATGTTTATTTATTCATAAATCTTTTATTGTAAATGTTTATTTATTAATAAATTTGTCATTGTAAATGTTTATTTATTCATAATTTCGTATTTTAAATGTTTATTTATTCATAAATTTTTCATTTTAAATGTTTATTTATTCATAAATCTTTCATTGTAAATGTTTATTTATTAATAAATTTGTCATTGTAAATGTTTATTTATTCATAATTTCGTATTGTAAATGTTTATTTATTCATAAATTTTTATTGTAAATGTTTATTCATTCATACCTTTTTTATTGTGAATGTTTATTTATTCATAAATTTATATTGTAAATGCTTATTTATTCATAAATTTTTTTATTGTAAATGTTTACTTATTTGTTATGCGTTAAATGGTAATAAACGAAAATGAATACAGGATTTTTGGAAAGGAATATGTATTCGCATATATTACAGGCAAAGACAGGTTGAGAGTACCATTCCTCAACGGTGGGCGTTTGCACACGACCGTCCCGTACCATCTCAGACTGCCGGGCACCGGTACTCGATTCCGGAAGTGATCACCAGAGGAAGTGACGTCATGAGATATTCCATTACCCATGGAGGGGCGTCTCCAACACCCCTCTCCCAAGCTTTTTGTTCGTAAAATCTGTCAGTACCTCTTCCTTTTAAGGTTTTTCATTAATGGCTCAGTAAACTTTCTCTTACGGAACGACTGCCGTAGTTCAGGTGTTGGTTGAGGAGGTTCAAGATCAAAAGTTTCGAAGACAGTGTCTATTGATTCATCTTCCAATGGTGGACTGTCACTGGTTTCAACTAATCGACATCTTAATTGGTTCTGGTGACATTTGTTGGTATATGTTGGTCCTTAGATGATATATACCATGTCACCGACTCTCTTAGTAATTGTACCCACCTCCCAGAATGATGTCTTGGTTTTATAAATTTTGAAAAACACCTTTTCACCTGGTATGAAACGTTTACTGGGTACATAGGTGGTCACTAATGGTCTTGACTGTTTGGGTAAGAGCTTGTAAAAACGGAGCTCACTTTACGCGCAAACATCGTTTCTGCAGGTGAGATTGCTATTGAGGTGTTCGGGTTGGGTGTATTCTATACACGTGTAGAAATTGTTGCTTCTGCTTGAGGAATTCTTTTGGCGCTGTTTTTTAACTTCCGGCTTTGTTGTTTAGTTCTTTTGTCTCCTTTTGGCAGATTCCGTTGAAGCTTTCTTTTTCGATTTCTCTGTTGCTGCAAATGGGACATTTCGTTTCTTCTTGAAAACGGGCGGAGTGTTTTCTTTTAGTTTGAATCTTGCTATAGCCTTTGTACATTTTCCCAGTCCTGGTGAGAATACTTCTGGAAATTCCTCTTTTAACTCCTTCAGTTGTTGTGCTTCCGTAGACAAGTCTTCTACCCTATGATAGAATTTATTCATAGGTTGGTCCCACAATTCGAATCGTTCCATCAAGTCCGTACTGAACAGGTTTTCGGGTGTCCTATGTACATACACTTTCACTGTTTTAGTAAATCCATTTAAGGTCACCGGGAGTGTGAGCTCTCTCTCAGATTCCACTTTATCGCTTGCCACAGCTCGAGCTGATTTGTTCGTCTTCCTCATGGTTGGTTTCCTTAGTTTTTTCCATATCTTAAGGTTAAAGATGGACAGGTTTGATCCGCAATCCAATTGTAGATGCACAGTTTTATTTGCGATGTTAACTGTGACATATTTGCGCTGGATCTTATCCGAATCCAAGTTGAATCTAATCTGTCAGACGCTGTTCTTGACTTCGTTCTTCCTGCACTGGATCGTTTTGTGGCCCTTCCTGTCACATTCGTTGCAGTACATATATTTTTAAACAGATTGACTCGACCAATGTTTTCCGCTGCAGCGATAGCACAGGCTTGTAGGGGATCCGGGTCTTGTGATTGGGTGGTACTTATTAGGTGTAGCTTGAGTTTTCTTATTTCCAGCTTTGCTTTTTCGGGGTGAGTATTTTTCCGGTCTGAAGTTCGTCCTTCTAATGACTGTTGCGCCTGCCTCCTTGACGTGTGTCGAGTTGTTCCTTACGCAGACTACCCGTTGACAATCCTCGGCCAACTTCTGGAGGGCAAGGTCCTGTTCGCTCTCAAGTCTTGAGAGAACACGTTGTCTAATCTCAGCGTTTTTGGATGAGACTAGACCCTGTGCAAAAATTAAACACTTGAAGTCATCTGCCAATAAGTTAGATAGACAGACATCATCGCAGTATTTATTTACCACGGACAAGATCGTTAAGTAATCATCGTCGTCGCTTTTTTGCAGGTTCAAGCACTTCCATCTTCTATGAAAGAGCGTAGAATTCGGGCTGAACAGTTCGGATAAAAGTTTGTCCGCTTCAGAAAATTCCAATTCACTCGTCTTCCTGGGGAGAATATAATCCACAGATTTGTTATGTTCTGAGGTCCCTAATTTCCTCAAAAGTAGGCGAACTTTCTTAGCGTTGCTCCACTCTTGACAATCCACGGTAAATAGTTCTACATATCTCCGATAGAAAGCGTCACACGGCCCATCCAACTCCGGTTGGTAGTTGAACGTTTCTATAGCGTTCCATAATTTACTTTGAGAAAAAGCAAAACTGTTGTCTCTGTGTTCCGTTTTATCAAATATTTTTTTAATAATAGCTCTTCTTGTCTCTGTTGTTGAAGTAACATTCTTTCCTCCAACGCTTATTGCCTCTCTTGAAATTGTAACTGGAGCTGTTTATAACGTTCTTTTAAATTTTCCTCGGCTTTCGGTTGCTAGCCCATCTGAGCTTTAATTAGCTGTATCAATACTGCTTTAACGTCCTCCATCTTTTAATGGCTTTTTTTCCAAACGCACGAAAGAAAAATTTATTTCCGTTTTTGACAGGAGAAGAGATTTAAAATAATAATAAAAAAGAAAATGTCCTTTCTTTGAGTGTGTGTGTGTGTATAAAGAAGGGAGCAATGTATACCTTGCTTCTTGGTGAAACCCTTAGAGATAACCCAATATGAGTTTGGACAAAAAAATTTACTTGCGAAACAAAAACAAAAAACATATACTGTGATACCATACAGTTGCAACAGAATAAAAATAATTGTGGAATTGTCTGGAAATTAACCAAAATGGCTGTTTTTTTTATGTGAGGGGTTGTTTTCACTTTAGAACCTACAGTTAAAAATAGAATATTTCATAAAATTCTACTCAATGATAAAAACGTATTTCCTTTAGCCCAAGTAAAACGAAAAAGAAAAAAAGAAACATTTCTCTCTCGTTAAAATATTGCATAACATTCGCAGCAAAAAAAAACAAAAAAACTTTTCACTTCATTTGAAAAATGTTCACATTTGCATGAGAATACACCGTAGACAGTTACAATAGAGTTGTTCTCGCGGTGAAATTTGGTTCAACATGTTTCTTTTTTTCTTCTTCTTTCAATAGGCAACCAACTTAATTTTTAAACATTATAATTTAAATATAGAGACAAAATATTACTTACAATTTCGTCGATAACTTTGCCATGAGCTCGTTTTCTTTTTTTTTTTGTTTTTAGAACGTAATTACCAGCCGAATTCTTAGCTTGTAAATTCAAAGTTCTTTTGAAGTAAATTAGAATTTTGTTTTTTTCTTTTTTGCAGAGTTAACCCGTGTGAAAGTCGAATCCTCGCCGTCAGTTGTGATGAGGTAAATGTTAATAAACGAAAAGGAACACAGGATTTTTAGGAACGAAACATGTATTCACATAAGGAAAAGACAGGATCAGAGTACTACTCCTCCACTGTGGGCGTTTGTACACGACCTGCTTCGTCGCGTACCAATCTCATATTGCCAAACACCGGTACTCGATACCGGACGTGATGTCACAAGAGGAAGTGATAGTCCATTAATCCCATGGAGGGATGTCTCCAACATTATTAATAATTTTTTATTGCAAATGTTTTTTTTCATTGTAAATGTTTATTTATTCATAATATTGTATTGTAAATGTATATTTATTCATAAGTTTTTTTTATTGTAAATGTTTATTTATTCATAAATTTTTATTGTAAATGTTTATTTATTCATAAGTTTTTTATTGTAAATGTTCATTTATTAAAAATTTTTTATTGTAAATGTTTATTTATTAAAAAGTTTTGTATTGTAAATGTACATTTATTCATAAATTTTATATTGTGAATGTTTATTTATTCATACATTTTTATAGTAAATATTTATTTATTCGTGAATTTTTCATTGTAAATGTATATTTATTCATAATTTTTTATTGTAAATGTTTATTTATTCATAAATCTTTATTGTAAATGTTTATTTATTCATATATTTTTTTATTGTAAATGTTTATTTATTCATAATTTTTTTATTGTAAATGTTTATTTATTCATAGTTTTTTATTGTAAATGTTTATTTATTCATAAATTATTATTGTACATGTTCATTTATTCATAAATTGTTTATTGTAAATGTTTATTTATTCATAATCTTTTATTTTAAATGTTTATTTATTCATAATTTTTTATTGCAAACGTTTATTTATTCATGAATTTTTTGCTTGTAAATGTTTATTTATTCATAAATTTTGTATTTTTAATGTTTATTTAGTCATAAATTTTTTATTGTAAATGTTTATTTATTCATAAATTTTTTATTGCAAATGTTTATTTAGTCATAAATTTTTTATTGTAAATGTTCATTTATTCATAATTTTTTATTGTAAATGTTTATTTATTCATAATCTTTTATTGTAAATATTTATTTATTCATGAATTTGTTATTGTAAATGTTCATTTATTCATAAATTGTTTATTGTAAATGTTTATTTATTCCTAATTTTCTATTTTAAATGTTTATTTATTCATACATTTTTTATTGTAAATGTTTATTTATTCATAATTTTCTTATTGTAAATGTTTATTTCTTCATAAATTTTTATTGTAAATGTTTATTTATTCCTAATTTTTTTATTTTAAATGTTTATTTATTCCTAATTTTCTATTTTAAATGTTTATTTATTCATACATTTTTTATTGTAAATGTTTATTTATTCATAATTTTTTTATTGTAAATGTTTATTTCTTCATAAATTATTTATTGTAGGTGTTCATTTATTCATAATTTTTTATTGTAAATGTTTATTTATTCATAAATTATTTATTGTAAATGTTCATTTATTCATAATTTTTTATTGTAAATGTGTATTTATTCCTAATTTTTTTATTTTAAATGTTTATTTATTCATAATTTGTTATTGTAAATGTTTATTTATTCATAAATTATGTATTGTAAATGTTCATTTATTCATAAATTCATATTGTAAATGTTTATTCATTCAAATTTTTTTATTTTAAATGTTTATTTATTCATATTTTTGTATTTTAAATTTCTATTTATTCATAAATATTCCTAATACATAATGAAACTGTGTAAATTTTAAAAACTAACAAAATTATTATAAAGATTTAATAAGTTTGAAAAAGTAACCAAAGTTTTTAAATAAATCAAACTCATTAAATCCCTTCTGCTTGTCCATACCTTGTATTGTTAACACAAGTCTGACGGCACGGGATTTTGTGCTCCGTTCTTCACAATCGGTGGACGTCCCTAATAAACAACCCCTCTCGGTTGATTCGAGCTTTTTCTTCTTCTTCTTCTTCTTCTTCTTCTTCTTCTTCTTCTTCTTCTTCGTTGCCACCGACGTCACCGTCACTACCACCGTCGACTCATTCTAAATGTAGTGAATTTATTTTTTTGCCGTTTTCCTGACTACTCTAATAAATAACCACTACATTTTAGATTGGCCATAATTTTAATGAATTTTTGGTGCAAGATCCACTTATTTTTTGTTTTCGTCTTTTTTCAATTTTTCAGCGGATTATTATCGATTGGACGCTAATCTACCATATTATCAAAAGCATGCAAAAAATTGAATATATAAAGATTTTTAGGGGTTGGTGAGTTTTTAATATCGAATTATCTTAGAATAAAAAAAACGACAACAATTTCAGCTCTTTTGTGTTATGATGGGGAAGCATAAACGAGGATTTCCTTCCTTTTTAAACTAATAAACCATTTCTTATTTCAGTCACTTAAAATGATAATTTTGTACATCACTATTTATTAATGATATTCGTAAAGCAATTCAAAATGAATATAAATATATTGGTATTTATGCAAAATATAGACCGTGCTATCGTTGGAATTTTTCGGGCAGTTTGCATAAAAGGCGAAAAGGTGCCAGACGCTGAACCAATTATACCGCAGTAGTCAACGTCATTTAAGAAAATATGCACGGCCAAAACGGAAGGAGGGAGTAAGTATTTTTGACGGAGTCTTTCTGTAAAAATCTACCAAAAATCAAGTAATTACTCAATCAATGTGAAATTTTCATCAATTATTAAGTGAAGAATGTACTTTATAATGGTGCACTTTTTTATAATCGATATTTATGTATATTTTTGCCTAAAAACCTCCCTTCTTTATTTGTTGGTAAAAATATGCTTAAAATAATCAGCCGAAACTGAACAAAATATATTGTATTGTGAGGAGGATGTAGATTGTAGATAAAACAAACAAAACTGCGCACATATCAGATTTTAAGGTTGAAAATCTGAATTTTGAATGTGTTTTATTTTTCATCTTTTGTGTTTTGAAATTCGTTGCATATTCTAATAATTATTATCTGTTAGATTAGCAAAAAAAATTATATTTTCATTATTTTTGCGAAAAACACTACTTTTAAATCTTTGAAAATTAAATTAATAATTTTCTTTTAGTGAGGCCAATATTGGTAATATACCATTAAATAGGAAATGCTTTGAAGAATCGATACAAAATAGACAAAATCGATAAATAACTTCACATTTGACTAAAATACGATTATTTCTTTTAGCAATTTCTTGTTAATTCACCTATGGTGGACCAAGCGTGATACTAAATGCAAGTGTTGTTTTCAACATATATGACGCCTAGAATTCCCAAAATGGTCATGCATCTGGTACTGGCCAGCCTCATCGTTGCTTAACTTATAGGCAACATATATGTGTGTGTGTGTGTGTGTGTGTGTGTGTGTGTGTGTGTGTGTGTGTGTGTGTGTGTGTGTAAAATGGAAATATTTATATCGCTTATGAAAAAAGAATTAAACTCTTCACTTAATCGTCAAAGGAAACGTTAAAAATACATGACTAAATGAAGTTTATGTAGTTCTATCCAAGCCTCCGTAGTTTTATTTTTAACTATCATAATTTTTTTATCGCAACGCAAATCTATAGAGTGATATAAAAAGTTGGAATTATTGGAAATTCAGGTATGTATATTATAATATTTTTGCATATTCTTGTTGCAAATCATCCTAAATCTTATTTAGACAAAAAACAAACATTAATTTCGTTCAAAAATCCTTTTAAAAAATATTTAAATGTTTTATCGATTGAGACAAAAATCGCGGTGAATAGTGTGGTTTTGAAAAAAATTTAATTTAAAATTCTATTAAAAATAGTAAAAAAGTTTTATATTATTCTGCTTTCCATATGATAAAATTCGGGCTTTTATCTTTCTGGAAAAAGAAGTTGCTCAAGAATAATTGATTTTAATAGATTTTAATTTGTTAAAAAAACAACTACTTGTTTATTTTTCAATTTTTTTTTTTTTTTGTCTATTTTGCTAGCATTGTTGTATTGTCTATTTATAAAGGATTGAGTGTTTAATTATCTTACCAGAGTTAATGTCGTTGTGTGTGTGACATGCATTTTCACATACCTCTGCTTCTTGGTCCATCTGGAACATCTCGTCTGGGAGGGAGACTGGTACCTGTTTTTGGGGACGAAGATTTATTTCACTCCAAGACAAGAAATTGGTTCTATAGTTTTTTATTCACCTTCCAGATCGTTCGCAGAAGAATGGAAAGTGAATTTGACCTGTGTTGTTTTTTCTTCTAGGTCTTATTTCTACTACGTCAGCGTTCGCCCCCCCCCAGTGAACGAGAGGAGACAACGGCGAAGCCGTCCGCTCTCTTCCAAGTCCCAAGCAAATCTCCTCGATTCAGCTAACCTGATCACATGACTCACACGCAATCCAATCAGCTGATCTTGACTTCCGGTCAACGTGTCTACACTATAATTGACACTCTCCCTCCCTCCCATCCTCTCTCTCTCTCTCTCTCTCTCTCTATCCATTCTCTAACAGCATTGCTTTATTAGGACAAAGATACAAATGTTTCTTTAAATAACATAAACACATAAAAAATAAAGTGAAAAATAATTTTTCTTATTTTTTGTTATTAAAAAAATAGATGTTTTTCGTGATTAATGAATGTTTTTCTATATTGATTTGACGGTGCTTGTCTATAATTGGAGCGAAAAAAAATTTTTACAATAAAAATCTGAAGTCTTTATAATGTACGCACTTGTCACTGCATGAAGATGCCATATTCCAAAAATCACGTAAATCGATCAAGTAGTGTTTTTATTTAAGAAAATCAAATATTATCACACGTTTTAGCGAAGAAATGCTTCACGCCATCTTGTTTGAGACCTAACGACACTAATGTCACCTGTCGGAAATATGGGATTAACAAGGGCAGACAATCGACTTTTTTACATTTTTTTTCTTATGTCGAAAACACTTTTTTTATAATACAAATACAAAATAATAAATTAACATAACGACTTCTTTTCCTAAAAAGAAGGTCTAAAACAATTTTTTTAATAGACTTTATTAAGCGAATATGAAAAACATGAAAATATAAAAGAATAATGGTATTTCTTTACATTGGATCCACCTTTGCAATTTTTTTTTTAAAATGACGATGTTTAAGGTTTCCAACTATTCTGACCAAGGTCCACTTCCACAATTTTCTTTAAAAATGTTAAGAACGGCTTTCGTAATATGGATTTTTATAACAACAACAAATAAATTTTAATGAAACATTTTTTGAATTAAAGCAACATTGAACGAAAAAAACTCAATGTTTTCGACATTCTCTTTATTAAAAGAAGTCAATTTATTTATTTATTAGCGGGGGTACCCGGCGTTGCCCGAGTTTGTTTCCGGGACGGGGGGGGTTAAAAAATGTTATGGTAGGTAAGTAGGAAGGATCAAACCCGGAGTCATGAGTAAAAGTAGGAAAATAAAGTGTGAAAAAAAACAAAAAACATCTGCAACGTTAACAGTTCGGCCACCAAGAAAAGTCCATTCCAGTTGTTTAGGAAAAAAAAACAAAAAAAAAAAACGACTACGGTAGGTCGGCGCGAACGTGAAAATATAATGTGAATTATCCAGCACGCTAACCACTACGCCACAGAGCACTGCAGCTTAGATTAGTGATTTTAAATAACTTCACATGAAAGAACTACGAAGCCAAACCGGTGTTCTCTTCTCAACTGTTCCTTGTGAACGATCCCCAAACGGTGTTAAGTGGTGGCAGGGGGAGGAGGAATTTATTAGAGAGAAAATATTTTACCACTTCCATTGATCTTAACCGATTTTGGCCGTGACTTCTCAGCAGAAAAAGTATAGAAATCTAAGATTATCGAGGAATTTGAGAAATAATAAGCCTATAACACACCTCAGATAATGTTCTGCCGTTTGTGCATATTATATTTGCATGAAATATCTTGATTTTTAATCCTATTAATGTCAAAGTCCGACGGGAAAAAATGAGTTCATTTTATTTATATAGAGAAGAGAAGAGAAGAAGATAGAAGAATAGATAGAAGAAGAAGATAGAATAGAAGAAAAGAATAGAGAAGATAGATAGAAGAAAGATAGAAGAGATTAAATAAGTTAATTAATTTATTTTTTTGTATTTGTATTATAAAAAAGTGTTTTAGTATAGGACATCTTCATGCAGTGGCAAGTACGTACATTATAAATATTTTTTTTCAGATTTTTCTTGTAAAATTTTTTTTTTCGGCCCAATTATAGACAAGCAACGATTTGACATAAAGTTTCATAAAGATTGCCCAATTATTTATCATTATTTATCATTATTTATCATTATTTTCTTCCTAACAACAAAAATATTATTTTCATATTGTTTTCGTTTCTTTTTTTTTTCCAATTTATTTTTTTATTAAATTATCTTCGTAATGACAGAAAGAATTTATTTCCTATTTACAAAATTTGCAAAAAAAAAAAAAAAAAAAAAAAACGAAACTTTCTTTCAGCCCCTTCTGGTGTTTTACATTAACCGCCCGGAAATTTCCGATGATAACACAGTCCTTATTCGGCATGAGTATCACTAATTTCTATTTCGATCGCCTATATTTTTTTAGTTTTGTACATATTGCAGATTCTTCTTTATTTGATAAAATTACGGTAAGTTATTAACAATTACAAGAAATAACAGAAGTTATTTTTTTATGACGTTAAAAGCATTTAATAAGAATAAATGCTTAAATTCAAGTGTATCTCTCACAGTTGACGGTAGCCTAGTGGTTCGGGTCCTTGGTAATGAAGCCGGATATGACTTCTGTTGCCGGGGTTCGAGTCTCTCGGCTGGATTTAATCGTGACACCCTGCACTAGGAGTGTAAAAAGTCGCCATTAAAAAGGAGTAATTAATTAGACTCGCTATCTTTCGAAACTTATAACAACATGAACAATGTAATATAAACCCTATTTTTTTTTCAATAAAAGAAACAAAGACCAAATTTGAAAATACTAAAAGATTTAATCGAAAAATATACAATATCTTTTTAATCGGTTTTCTTTAAAAAAGATTTCACGAAATTCAACGAATTTTTACTTAATCTAAATATAATAAATATATATAAATTTTTAAAAATCACTTACCTATATAAAAGACTAATCAATAGGTGCTTCCATTCTTCATTTATAAGAATTTGTCCATATTTATATTTTATATTCCATGTACTTTTTAAATAAAAGGATATTTTTAAGCAAGAGTCGTAGAAGACCCCGTTTTCGTAACACGTTCCCGCTGTTAGCAAAAGCGGTGTTTCCTCTATTGTTTTCTAATTGTTAAATACGGATGCCTAAAAGGGCCATAAGTTATCTCCCTTTTGTATTTCAGACATATTTGCTATATATGATATAATATAATACTACATACAAATTACAAATATATACTACATATAAACTACAAAGTTAGTCAATATGCGTCACCATACTTGGAAAATGATCATATTTCACTCATCAGTTTTGGCCTTTTTAAAAGAAACCGCTCGACCAATTTTCCATATTTTTTTTTATTCTCTTAAAGAGTTCATGAGCTTTTGATTTAATATATTTTATTTCTTCTTTATGGAGTGAATTTTTTTTTTTTTTAATTATATTGTTTTATTTATTGATCTTTTATCTTCAATTTGTGATACATAAAACTTAGGTGAGAAAATTATTTATTTTCATTTTAATAGACATTTCAAAATGGGGGAGTGTGAATTTAAATAAAACGTTTGTCTAGAAAATTATATTCATTTTATTGGAAAGAGCATAAAATTTCACATTGAACCTGAAAATATCGTAAAAATGATAGAAAAATTTTGATAGATTTTTAAAGTGAAAAAATTGAAAAAAAATTAACTTGTAAAATTAAATTCATTTCATTACGTAGAAAAGATAGCTGCATGAGCGCGCGCAGGCACTTTGTAAGCACTGTTTGTTTTTGTTTTTTTTAGATAAAAAAAATAATATCTCTATTATTTTTTAAATAACTTTAATAGTTTATTTTGGAAGTATATTCCATAAAGAAATTAAACAACCCACTTTAAAAAGAGAAATTACGAGTTCTTTTTTATATTTTATTTGCAGGGTGTCAAAAATTCTGACACACCTAACCCTGCACTGATGATTCCCAATGGAATGAAATACTAGTGTCTGTAGGTATTTAATAATTATTATAGTAAATAATATATATATATATATATATATATTTAAATAAGGGAGTAGTCACCAACAATGTGTATTTTTTAACATTATTTTATTATTCCGTGTCTTGGTTTTTCATTGAGAATTATGTTTGGATCATTGTAATAATGTTTTTAAGTCATTGAAATCGTTTACGCGCGTTTCAGACGGTCTGTGATGCGTCCTCGTCAGAAATTATTTTCAAATGTGTTGGAGATGTAAAAATGGCGATTTTCGTAGTTAATTTGAAGTTTTTCCAAGGGGTGGAGGCTTGTAAGTGTTTATTATTCATTGGTATGCTGAATTTTTATTGCTATTTTATAATTTCTGACGAGGACGCATCACAGACCGTCTGAAACGCGCGTAAACGATTTCAATGACTTAAAAACATTATTACAATGATCCAAACATAATTCTCAATGAAAAACCAAGACACGGAATAATAAAATAATGTTAAAAAATACACATTGTTGGTGACTACTCCCTTATTTAAATATACATCTTTCTTTCGTTGGAATTTCTTAACCCATTTTATATAAATATATATATATATATATATATATATATATATATATATATATATATATTACATATTTTTCTTCAATTCATACAATCAACAATCCATTCATTATCTTTTATGAATAAGAAAATTAAAAATTAAATTCCTATTTTTCTTTACTTTTGAAATTTTTTTACATATTACATTTTTCTTAATATTCGTGTGGAAGATTTAAATGCAACTGAAGACATACTATATGTATGCCTTTATCGGTTTCAAAATGTATCGAATGCAAGCTACACCGCACGGCCATTCCAACTGGGTAGAATGAGAAATAGTGTTCTCTTTGCATTGTTTGCGTAAAACAATAAAATTTAATCATTGTTTGACTTCTTACTGGCGTCCTATTAGAAAGCAAACAATTTCATTTTGACTTAGTAGAACCACAAATATAGTCTTCACGTGCAAATCTGTTTCGGCATTTCACTACCACAACAGAGCAAGAAACTGCAAAACGATTAAAAACAAGTAAGATTAACTGCTTTCGGATATGCACATTTTGCTTCGCACTAGAAAATCATATTTTCATTTATTTTCGGGTGTTTTGGTACAACAATTTCGTCGATAACTTTTATTTATTTATGGATTACTGTAAATATAGCGACACGCTACAACTGAACACCGACCACTCTAATTTAGTTTTTTAAAGGTAATCGAGGTCGCTGACAACGAATCTGATAATCAAACCCGTCGCAAATTTAACGTTTGCATGGTATTAACCCCTGAACCTAAGGACTATTTTCCGCCATTTAACAGCTTCTGTTCATCCTACGCGCGCGCGGTAGCATAAACGGCAGCTGTTAAATGTGCCTTCGCGTAGCAAACTACCTTCTGACATGGCGTACGAATCTTCCGCGGAACATTTAAAATTATATGAAAAAGAAGAAAGGGGTGGGGGAGTAATGTCGGAAAGACATTTTTTTTTTTTCATAGCAGAATTTTCATTTTTTTTTTTTTTTAAGTATATTCCATACACAAAATAAACAACACAAAAATATAGGAAAAGCGAACCATTTTATTGTATAAAAAATATAATTTTAATGTTTTGATATTATTTATTTTAAATGAGTGATTTATAAGTGAAAATAAGGTAAATATGAAGAATTACTCCACCCTCGACAATTCCTTTAAAATTACCAATCTTTTAGGGCTTTCGGGGTCGCTGAAAACGAAAATAACGTTTAAAATTACGGCAAACAAGTAGTTTTCAAGATATGAAGAAATGTTAGTTTTAAAAAAGTGGGGGATCACTTTTCTATATTAATGTAACGTAAAATGAGCACCCACTCTCGGAAAATCCTTTAAAATTACCACTAACGTTTAAAATTCCAAGAAACAAGTAGTTTCCAAGATATGAAGAAATGCACTCACTTTATAGTCACCCTTTTTTTTAGGAGGGGGAGGCTGCAGGTTTGTTTGTCGTTCTTTTTTGGGGGGGAGGGGGATATTCAATTATAGAACTTGTATAGTTTTTTAACAGGTGTTCAGGCACTTTAATTAACTGTTTTAAGCAGAATTTTTTTGTAAAATATTAAACAGTTCTTCTGCTCGGCGTGTTACTTACGTTAAAACGGTTAATTAAACTGCATAAGCACTTGTTAAAAAAACTATACAAGTTCTATAATTGAATATGGAATTTTAAACGTTAGTGGTAATTTTAAAGGATTTTCCGAGGGTGGAAAGAAAGCCCCCCCCCAAAGTGGGTGCTCATTTTACGTTACATTAATAAAGAAAAGTGATCCCCCACTTTTTTAAAACTAACATTTCTTCATATCTTGGAAACTACTCTATAAGAGTGGTAATTTTAAAGGAATTTTCGAGGGTGGAGTAATTCTTTATATTTACCGAAAATAAAATAAAAGTAAAAAACATGAAACATTTATAGATTGTTTTTAGAATTATTTTTTTTCCTGTACGATTGTATAAAATGTAGCAACACTTTTTTTTCGTTTTTGTTGTTTTGTTTTGTTTTGTTTTTCATAATAAGATTGTATAAACATAATTATATTATTAAATATATTATTTGTAATTTAATTAATAATTTTTATTTGATTTATAATTTTAGCAAAATGTAGTAAAATATAATTTTGAAAACATGATAGAGGTTTAAGAATATTTTTAACACAAAGATAGTGTGTTTGTTTGTTTGTTTGTTTGTTGTTTTTTTTTCTTTGTTTGGTATTTGTATAATTTAATCAGACATTAAAAAAAGATTGTACGTATCCGTTATGGAACGAAGTTATCCGAAAAAAAAATCACTTAATTTCATCAAGTAGTTTTTTTAACAGCGAAAAAACAATTTGTTATGATACCAAGCAGAAGGTTCGATTTTTAGGAAGAAAAGTTAGAATTAAAGAAAAAAAGATAAATTACGAGTTTTTTTTTTTTTTATATTTTATTCTCAGTTTTGTGTTAGGGGTGTCAAAAATTCCCCCAAAATTCTGATACACCTAAACATTCACCACTTTATTTTACATATTTCTTTTCCAAAGGACCGATTGAATACATTGATTTATATATATATATATATATATATATATATCGTTGTGCAGTTATTTCTAAAAAAAAAAAATAAATAAAAAAATAAATAAATAAATAAATAATGAACAATGTAGGTAGAAAAGCAACTTTTATTTATTGTTTTTCTTTTTTTCTTTTTTCTTTTTTGTTTTTTTTGTTTTTTACAATTTTGTTCGTTTGCTGGATTCTTTGCAATATATCAATCCAATTCAAGCAATAAGACAAACCAAAAGGAACAAGAAGTGAGTTCTAATCGATAATAATCTGATTTTAAAAAAGTAAAAAGAAAAGTTGTGGGTATATGCGAAAGGGAAAAACGGTACCGTTTAAGGCTAGGCTATGGTTAGAAACAAAAACAGGAAAAATAAGTAATATACGACGCACCGGGCGTATCTGCATCGTTCTTTAGGAAAGAAGAAGGAAAGGATGGCTAGCTCATTTATATACCCGAAGGGCATTTTGAGAAGGCAGTGCATGATGGGAGAAGCTTTTTTTTCGTTGTCTCTTCCTTTTTTTTTTTTTTTTTTTTTTTTGATAAGATATAAAAGCCGAGAAAAATTCCCTGCAAGGAACACAAAAAGAAAAGAGTCATGAACATCTCTTGAAAAGTATTTCGTGTTGCTGGCGTTCAGATTGTGCGGCGTGACATTAGTGGCGAGAGGTCAGGTGTGGTCAATTGGAAAAGAAGAGGGCAAAAACGTGCTGTTGTCGAGCGAGTGACTCACTCCTTCCCGAACCCTAGATCCGAATCCTGATTGTAACTTCACAAGCTATTTCGGCGTGTCAAGCAGATTAACATGGTTGACTGGAGACTGAACACTCAGATGTTGAGACCCTTCACTGGGGAGGGTGACCTAATTAAATGGTTGGAAAAATTAAAGATGGTGGCAAGGTTGCAAAAAAAAAAAACTCACAAAAGTTAAATTCAAGTTTTGCGATATATTTTTGTGACGAAATACTTTTTTTAAAGTACACGTAAATTCATTCATAATTGTGAAATAATTCAAAATTGAAGAAATAAAGCACAAGTGCAACTGGATTTTTTAAATTACACAACAAATAGTATTTTAAATTGTATTTTCAAGTTAAATTCAAGTTTTACGATATCTATTTGTTTATTAAATTGTTAGGTGAAAGTACATAATAGTTACAATACGCCCGCCAGCCCGGTAACATAAGTGCATAAGTATCAATAAAGTAATTTTTAATATCGTATTCAGCTAAATCCATAACAACCTCTTTCCCACAGAAGAAACGTAGCGAGCCTGTCTTTGTTCCATCGTTGTTTCCATGGTAAGTGCTCGTCTGAGCTCCATTCTCTGGTCCCCCCTTGCCAATCTTTTTCAAGAGGCGCCCGACTAGCTGAAACCACTGTCAGTAGTTTTCCCCACTCCTTATCTGTGCCTAAATCAAAACGAGGATTCCGTGAACAAAGCTTCTTTCTTAGAACTGCACGCCTGTGGAGCTCTGTTCCACTTGCCTGTTTCCCTCCCGACTTCAACCTGGATGTCTTCAAGTCCAACACAAAGTCCAAGACAAATTCCTGATGAACCGCCCCCGTCAGTAATGACACTTTATCAATTCTCCAATACTATTACTACACTATCTCATTGATTACTGTATACACAATAACCCTTATCCCTGAGTGGCCCTTGGGCCTTGATAAGTGGTGAACTCCATGCAAAAAAAAAAAGAAAAAAAGCGACATTTGAATGAATGGTTTATTTTATTGATGCTACACTGTAATCACGTGATTAAAATTTTAGCAGACGAAAAATTGGGAGACAAAAGAGTAAAGAGTTCCGTATAAAGATATATCAAAATATAATTTTTGGTTTGTCAATAGAGCAAAATATAATTTTCATATAAACGTTTTTATTTATTTATTTATTTATAAAAATTTATAGAAATTTTTAATAATATTGTTGGGTTTTTTTTTTTTTTTTTCAATGACTGATACGATTTATCGACTCTATCTTGGAACTAAAATACACACATTCGCTTCATGGCACTGTCATGCAGAAGTGCCGAATTTTTAATTGAGTGTCGTTTTTTTTCTTTTATTTCGAGTTTTAATTTCGTTTTTTTTGTTTTTTTTTCTAAAGAATTTATGAAATTTTAGTTTCAAGGGAGAGAACTCTTTTAAGATTCATGTTAAAAGTTATTCTCCTTGGCCAACTTGATTTTCTCGATAATTAGATATTTCATAATATAAACTGCCTCGGTCGAACTATGCAATTTTTAAATAAACTGTTGTGAAGTACGTTATTATACTGTGGCTAACATAGTGCAACAATAACACAAAAATTAACTAGTCAAAATCAAAGTTTGATTTGCCAACTAAAATTACGAGACAACTTTGTATAGGAGATACAAATGTTTATGGCCACGGGAAATTCGAAAACGATTTTAAAGAAAATGACTTTGAACTAAGAAAAAGAAAGTCATTTCTGGCTTAAATTCAAAGTTTAAAGTCAAGTATTATGGTCGATTTTTGTTTCTAATCGAAAAAGAAAACGGGACATCATACGCGCCCTTATCGTATCAAAGAATCCTCCTGACTTCAACCATAAAACTATGATCGCAGCAACGATTTATTTGAAAAGTGAGAAAGGAAAGCTTGTTTTACTTTTTTTTTCTATTCCTTCCACCCTCCTACTCTCTTTTACATGTCACCTGCCCTCTTCCCTCTCCTTTGAACCATAGAAATCGATTATGCCGAATTCAATTGCGATCGGATTAAATAGCATTCACTTGCGCACGCAAACCTATTTTTCTTTTAATAATGAGTCATCGTTTATCTAGGTTAAAGGCCACTCGAGGAATAGTGTTAATGAGATGGATAGATCGATAACTGGCTGATAATGAATGAGAGGACTCAACCCTGTGCGATACATGGAAATTCATAAATTCAGCCGCTCGTTCATGTATACGTGCCCTAGATGACTGAGGAAACACGAAATAAAGGTCAGTTATCGTCAGTTTAGTGTACTCAGAGGTTAGCTAGATCTACTGTGAGAATTGATAGGAATGAACGTGACACCACATGACTCTAAGAGAGAGGGAGAGTTAGTGAGGAAGGGGTCGTCAGTACGATTGGAAGCTGATAAGATATGATTAAGCAATAATTATTTACTAGATATAGCGTAACAAACTATCCATCTATTCTAAAATTTTCATTAATAAAACTCTGTTTATGTTTTAGGTAACACTTGCTATTTAGTGATCTTTCTCTTAATTTTATTTAAATGTATTTGTGGCTTGCAATACGTTGGGTGCGCGCCGAAAAGCTTGGATTCTCGCATGAACAACATATTCCAGCAAAGATTCGTCATGCAAATTCTGCACTATCAGACGTTTTGAATAATACATATGGTTCGGCCATATGTGAACATCTGATAAATAGCCATATTTGTGCTTCCATGTTTAGTGTGGACTTGTTCTCCGTTTTCAGAAATCACATTCACTATTGCATCTGAAAATCCCAAGAAACCATTATATATGAAGTCCTTTAGATTTTCTCTTTGCAAGAAAAAAAATGTTTTAGAACTTAATGTGGTTTCTAATTGATTCTTTCCCTACTTATTTTTCCCCTTGATTTTTAGTGTCCTCCGCCATATTTCCATTGTATAGATAGTTTTAATCGTAATTATTCTCCGATTTAGCTCTGATGAGAGAAGAACGGAACCGGTCAGCTGACTTTTTCACTTTTCATGTTTTTACATTCCGATTTATGATTTTAAAAAAAAATGGTCTTTATTTAGCTATTATACTATTAAACGTTTCATTTATTTCCATTTTACACACGCGCGTGCGCGCACACACACACACACACACACACATATATATATATATATATATATATATATATATATATATATATATATATATATATATAGAGAGAGAGAGAGAGAGAGAGAGAGAAATAAAAAGAAATCAAACCGTATTATGCGTTCATCAACGTTTCGTCTTTATTTCGAGACTTCCTCTGGATGAAATAAAGACGAAACGTTGATGAACACATAATACGGTTTGTTCCTTTTTATTTCTCTATTTTGTCGGAATACTATTTCCATTATTTTCATCATATATATATATATATATATATATATATATATATATATATATATATATATATATATATATATATATATATATATATATATATCCAGAAGTGAAAAAATGAAATTTTAACGAGGTTCATACAAGAGTGTTCAATACAGAAGTAGGCAAGATATACTTTTTATTTGTTTTACATAAGCATTTATATCATCTGATGAGGTTTCCTGTCACTTTTAACTGGCTGACCGAAACATACTCATGAATGTGTAGCGATATATAAATCCTTATGCAAAACAAATAAAAAGTGTGTGTATATATATCTATATACTGGAAGCAATATATATATATATATATATATATATATATATATATATATATATATATATATATAACTACTTCATTTACTCACATAAGATTAATATACGAAAGTATAGATTTATGCGTAAACTTTAAGTATTTACTTCAAAAGTGCTCAATACGTAGGTAGAGCTAGTTAGTAATTTATAAAATATATATGGCGATTAAGCTACACTGAATATTCGGCGTTTCATCCACTATAGGATTCGTCAGGCTTATGCGCGAATTCTGTGGTTGTTTTTCGTTTTTATGTATGTTGAGGATTTTAGTTAGCCAATCAGCTTTCTAATATCAACCGCGCCCCTTCCTATCACACAATGGGCATGCATTTTATCGAACAAAGGATCTGTTTTAGAACTAGGTTAGTGGTTTAAGGCAGACGATTTTCCTCATTTTTGCTCTTTTTTTTGTTTATATATAAATATACATATGTGTACACACATACATGCACACACACACACACACACACACACACACACACACACACACACACACACACACACACACACACACATATATATATATATATATATATATATATATATATATATATATATATATATATATATATATATATATATATATTGCTTCCAGTTGTCCTAGATTTCTTTTTACCACTGGACTCAAGTAGTGTCGATTCAGGAAACGTGTGGTTGGGATTGTGCAACACTTGTCTCACAATTGCTCGTGCAGCTACCCTTACATAGAGTATCCATTGTATTTTGAGTCTGAACCGGGACATTGATCGATCGATCTTCCGGTGCTAAAATATAACTTTGTACCCCAATTTATATTAAATGTCGGTGAGGTCCTTAGCAATACCTAAAGACGTTACCAACGCCCAAGATGGCCTTTATCAATGCCAGCAACCACGTCACAATACCTTGAAATTATGTATCTCATCTAGAGACATTGAATGAAGATTATTTGCCATTAGCAAGATATATCAAACCAGAGTTGTCTTCCTTTACCACAAAAAAATTATTAGGGGATGAAATTCACGATAATCTGCTAATCATATTATTTCATCCATTATCAGCATAGTTTAAACGTACATTGTATTATGCTTTAAATAAATCATTTTAAAGTATTTTATCTCCTAAGTATCGTTTTCGTCTGTTTTATTTCAATATTGATTCGTGTCTCATCACTCAACCGTCGACATCGCAACAATGGCAGATTGCGTATCACCATTAAATCATGTAAAAATTGTTGATTTTTCGGCATCTGTTTCGCATCGAGCTTGCTAGGGTCCCGACAGATTTCGTGGAACGAGACGCGATTATTTTTATCATTATCGATCTTGAAGGCAACGGATCAGCCACAAACAAGGGAAGCTATTAATAGATGTTCACTGATCGATAAAGAAAAGAAAGGAAAGGGTAGAAACAACGATGGCTATTCTTAAGATACGACTATTTGACATACGCGATTAACGAATTAAATTTGAGCGAAACGATTCAACGAAAATGCTGCTTCATGTTTCAGTTTTCAGACTGACAAACGATTTCAAATTTGAGCGTGAAAGACCATAGAAGATGCTGTTTAAAATTGAAAAGTTGTAGATTAATGAAATGTTTTTCAAAAATTTACAAAAAATTTTCGAAAATACGATTTCAAATTATAGTATGACAAACCAACCAAAATACGATTTCAAATTGTAGAATGGCAGACAAACGAAAATACGATTTTAAATTGTAGAATGACAGACAAACAGAAATACGATTTCAAATTGTAGTATGACAAACCAACGAAAATACGATTTCAAATTATAGTATGACAAACCAACGAAAATATGATTTCAAATTGTAGTATGACAGAACTACGAAAATACGATTTCAAATTGCAGAATGACAGACCAACGAAAATATGATTTCGAATTGTAGTATGACAGACAAACGCAAGTACTATTTCAAATTGTAGTATGACAGTCCAGCGAAAATACGATTTACAAATTATAGTATAACAGACTAACGAAAATACGATTTCAAATTGTAGAATGATAGACCAATCAAAATACTATTTCAAATTATAGCATGACAGACTAACTAAAATACGATTTCAGATTGCAGTATGACAGACCAACGAAAATATGATTTCAATCTTAAGCGTGAAAGAATTACGGAAATACTAGATCGAATGTAAGCATGACTAACCAATGACAATTCTTTTTTTTATCAAATTTGAAGGTGATAAGCTAACGAAACTTGAGATGCCAACGAAAATGCTTTTCGAAAATTATATATGACAGACTAAGGAAAATTCCATTTAAAACTTTAAGTTTGAGAGACGAACAGAAATTTTAGTCTAAAATTAAGTATGACACATTAAATCAAATGTTGTTTTAAATTGTGATGCGAGAGATAAACGAAAATTCTATTAAAATATTTTGAATAACAATGAAAATGTGATTTAAAACTTAAACATAACACATATGAAAAATGCTATTTCAAACGTAAGCATGATTTCCGTAAAAAAAATGTTTAAAATTTATGTATATCAGTATAATGAATATGCTTTTTCAAGCATAAGCATAACAGACTTCAAGATATCCATTACAAGCATGTATACGAGAACTCAGGAAATGCTATTTCAAACCTAAGCATGACAGGCCTTAAAAATACTGTTTCAAACCTAAACTTGATAGACTAAAAATTTACCGTTTTAAATATAAGCATGACGGACGTAAAAAAAAAATACTTTAAATATAAGCATAACTAACCGTTAAAAAATTGTTTCTAACTTAAGCATGGCAGACCATAAAAAATACTTTTTTAAGCCAAAGCATGATAGACGTACAAATTGCGGTTTCAAACCTTAGCATAACATACCTAAAGAGATAGTCTTTCGAACTTAGTTATAACTAACCTAAAAAATACTTTTTTTAAAACTAAGTATAACAAATAAAAATACATTTTCAAACATAAGTATCACAGACTTAAAAAAAATACTGTCACAGACCTAAGCATGACTAACTTAAAGAAATACTGTTTAAAACCTAAGCATGACTAACCTAAATCTATCATGTCTCCGATAGTATAGATGCAGCACTCTCCTTAGATATTAATGTGTTTGGTGAATTTAATGTCCACCATAAAAATTGGCTTGGTTTCTCAGGTTGCACAGATGCAGCTGGGCACTTTACTTATAGCTTCTCTATAGCCCATTCCCTCACACAGACACTAATGTTCCCAACCCGCCTCTCAGATCGTGAACACCGGCAGGCTTCACTTCTACACCTATTCCTCAATACAGTACCCAAGGATTGTGTGACTAATGCGCACAGTCCACTTAGAAAGTGCACATTACACTTAAATCTCAACCCCAAGTTGAGGAGCCATTGCTAAAAACAACAAGGTACTACAAAAGGGCTGACTGGGAAGCCATCTGAGTACACATCAGAGATGCCCCAACTACCAATATCCATGACAAATAACTCCCTACCTAAGAATTCTTCCTTCAAACTCCTCGGCCTAACATTCATGAATAATATGAACTTGAACAAATACATTGAGGACACTACAAAGGCTGTGGCAAAGAAGGTGGATTCCCTCTATCGAGCTAGAAGACTACACACACCTAAGAGTACCCTGTACCTTTACAAAGCCACCATTCGCCCATGCATGGAGTATTGTTGCAACATTTGGGCTGGTACATCTACCTCTTGGATAGGGTCCAAAAAAGAGTTTTCTATCTAATAGGACCCACTCTGTCAACTAAGCTTCACCCCCTGTCCCATCACTGCAGTGTTGCATCTATGTGGCTGTTTTGAAGATATTTTAGTGAAATGTGCTCTGATGAACTCGTTGCATTTGTGCCCCCTCGATGTATATATCCTCGAAAAACCCACTTAGCAACAAAATCTCACCCTTTCATTGTTGAGGGTCCTAAATGCCAGAAAGCTTTCTATTCTAATAGTTTCTTCCTTCGAACAGCTAGACTTTGGAATTCCCTTCCTGTTGCATGCTTCCCTGGCTGTACTGATTTGCAGAAGTTTTAATGTAATGTAAACCAACATCTTGTTAATCTTTCCTAGGCATGGTCCCAAAGAGTAGCCTCCCACATCCAAGTGGGCACATGTAAGTTAAAAACAAAAAATGATACTCTTTTAAACATAAGAATGACAACCTCAAAAAAGTACTTTTGCAAACCTAATTATGACAGACCTTAAAAATGATATTTCAAATCTAAGCATGATTAACCTAAAAAAAAAAAAACACTGATTCAAACCTTGGCATGACTAAATTAAATAATATGCAAACAGTATGTTTGAAACAGTATGACTTTAGGTCTCTCATACTTAAGTTTGAAACAACTTAAGTATGAGAGACCTAAAGTCATACTGTTTCAAACTTAAGCATAGAATACTGTTTTCACATCAACCGATGATAGGCTTAAAATTACTGTTTTAAACCTAAGCATGACAAACCTCAAAAAATGCTGTTTCAAACTTAAGAATAACATACACAAAATCTGAGCTTGAAAGACCTCAAAAATACTCTTTCAGACTTTAACATGACAGAGGTCTGTCAAAAAAATGCTATTCTTTATGTATAAATGACAAACTTAAAAAAATACTGTTTCAAACCTAAGCATGAAAAACCTCCAAAAGTGTAATTTCAACCCCTAGTATGAAAAAAAAACTAAAAAAATGCTGTTTCAAACCTAAGCATGACAAACCTTGAAACATGCAAGCATACGTAAGCAAGGCAAATTTCAAAACAATTTGTGTCAAACCTAGGCATGACAGACCTAAAAAAAAAAATGCTGTTTTAAGCCTAAACATGACAGACCTAAAAATATGCTATTTCAAACCTAAGCATGAAAACTTCAAAAAATTGTGTTTCAAGCCTAAGCACCGCAGACCTCAAAAATTAGTGAGTCAAACCTAAGTATGACAAATCTTAACAATACTGTTTCAGACTGTAATATGGCAGACCTAAAACAAATCCTGTTTTAAACCTAAGCATGACAAAACTTTTTAAAAATGTTAATTCAGAACTAAACATGACAAAATTTGACACATGCCCAGCATACCTAAGCATGACAAACCTCGAAAAATGTTGTTTCAAACCTTAGCATGATGAACCTAATAAAAATACTCTTTAAAACCAAAGCATGACAGACGATAAAGTTTGCTTTTTAAAACCTAAGCCTGACAAACTTCAAAAATTCTGCTTCAAACCTAAGCATGACAGGCCTTAAAAAGTGATATATAAAAACTAAGCATCACACAACTTAATAAAAATGAAGTGTCAAACTTATCCATGACAAACCTAAAAAAATATGCTGTTTTAAACCTAAGCATGACTTACCTTAAGAAATGCTGAGTCAAAGCTAAACATCATAAACCCAAAAAATTCTGTTCTTAAGATAACCATGACTAACCTAAAAAATAATGTTTTATACATAAACATGACAGAGCTAAAAAAAACAATTGCTCTTTTAAATCTAAGCATTACAGACTTCATAAAATACTGTTTCAAAACTAAGCATGACACACCTCAAAAAATTCTGTTCTTCACCTAAGCATGATAAACCTAAAAAAATACTTTTCCAAACCTAAGCATGATTAACCTAAAAAAATACTTTTCCAAACCTAAGCATGATTAACCTAAAAAAATACTTTTCCAAACCTAAGCATGATTAATCTAAAAAAATACTTTTCCAAACCTAAGCATGATTAACCTAAAAAAATACTTTTCCAAACCTAAGCATGATTAACCTAAAAAAATACTTTTCCAATCCTAAGCATGATTAACCTAAAAAAATACTTTTCAAAACCTAAGCATGATTAACCTAAAAAAATACTTTTCCAAACCTAAGCATGATTAACCTAAAAAAATACTTTTCCAAACCTAAGCATGATTAACCTAAAAAAATACTTTTCCAAACCTAAGCATGATTAACCTAAAAAAATACTTTCCCAAACCTAAGCATGATTGACCTAAAAAAATACTTTTCCAAACCTAAGCATGATTAACCTAAAAAAATACTTTCCCAAACCTAAGCATGATTAACCTAAAAAAATACTTTTCCAAACCTAAGCATGATTAACCTAAAAAAATACTTTCCCAAACCTAAGCATGATTAACCTTAAAAAATACTTTTCCAAACCTAAGCATGATTAACCTAAAAAAATACTTTTCCAAACCTAAGCATGATTAACCTAAAAAAATACTTTCCCAAACCTAAGCATGATTAACCTAAAAAAATACTTTTCCAAACCTAAGCATGATTAACCTAAAAAATACTTTTCCAAACCTAAGCATGATTGACCTAAAAAATACTTTTCCAAACCTAAGCATGATTAACCTAAAAAAATACTTTCCCAAACCTAAGCATGATTAACCATAAAAAATACTTTTCCAAACCTAAGCATGATTAACCTAAAAAAATACTTTTCCAAACCTAAGCATGATTAACCTAAAAAAATACTTTCCCAAACCTAAGCATGATTAACCTAAAAAAATACTTTTCCAAACCTAAGCATGATTAACCTAAAAAAATACTTTTCCAAACCTAAGCATGATTAACCTAAAAAAATACTTTTCCAAACCTAAGCATGATTAACCTAAAAAAATACTTTTCCAAACCTAAGCATGATTAACCTAAAAAAATACTTTTCCAAACCTAAGCATGATTAACCTAAAAAAATACTTTTCCAAACCTAAGCATGATTAACCTAAAAAATACTTTTCCAAACCTAAGCATGATTGACCTAAAAAAATACTTTCCCAAACCTAAGCATGATTAACCTAAAAAAATACTTTTCCAAACCTAAGCATGATTAACCTAAAAAAATACTTTTCCAAACCTAAGCATGATTAACCTAAAAAAATACTTTTCCAAACCTAAGCATGATTGACCTAAAAAAATACTTTTCCAAACCTAAGCATGATTAACCTAAAAAAATACTTTTCCAAACCTAAGCATGATTAACCTAAAAAAAATACTTTTCCAAACCTAAGCATGATTAACCTAAAAAAATACTTTTCCAAACCTAAGCATGATTAACCTAAAAAAATACTTTTCCAAACCTAAGCATGATTAACCTAAAAAAATACTTTTCCAAACCTAAGCATGACTAAAGTTAAAAAATGCTGTTTCAAACCTAAGCATGATAAACGTTAAAAAATACTGTTTTAAACCTAAGCATGACTAACGTTAAAAAATGCTGTTTCAAACCTAAGCATGATTAACGTTAAAAAATACTTTCCCAAACCTAAGCATGATTAACCTAAAAAAATACTTTTCCAAACCTAAGCATGATTAACCTAAAAAAATACTTTCCCAAACCTAAGCATGATTAACCTTAAAAAATACTTTTCCAAACCTAAGCATGATTAACCTAAAAAAATACTTTTCCAAACCTAAGCATGATTAACCTAAAAAAATACTTTCCCAAACCTAAGCATGATTAACCTAAAAAAATACTTTTCCAAACCTAAGCATGATTAACCAAAAAAAAATACTTTTCCAAACCTAAGCATGATTAACCTAAAAAAATACTTTTCCAAACCTAAGCATGATTAACCTAAAAAAATACTTTTCCAAACCTAAGCATGATTAACCTAAAAAAATACTTTTCCAAACCTAAGCATGATTAACCTAAAAAAATACTTTTCCAAACCTAAGCATGATTAACCTAAAAAAATACTTTTCCAAACCTAAGCATGATTAATCTAAAAAAATACTTTTCCAAACCTAAGCATGATTGACCTAAAAAATACTTTTCCAAACCTAAGCATGATTAACCTAAAAAAATACTTTTCCAAACCTAAGCATGATTGACCTAAAAAAATACTTTTCCAAACCTAAGCATGATTAACCTAAAAAAATACTTTTCCAAACCTAAGCATGATTAACCTAAAAAAATACTTTTCCAAACCTAAGCATGATTGACCTAAAAAAATACTTTTCCAAACCTAAGCATGATTAACCTAAAAAAATACTTTTCCAAACCTAAGCATGATTAACCTAAAAAAATACTTTTCCAAACCTAAGCATGATTGACCTAAAAAAATACTTTTCCAAACCTAAGCATGATTAACCTAAAAAAATACTTTTCCAAACCTAAGCATGATTAACATAAAAAAATACTTTTCCAAACCTAAGCATGATTAATCTAAAAAAATACTTTTCCAAACCTAAGCATGATTGACCTAAAAAATACTTTTCCAAACCTAAGCATGATTAACCTAAAAAAATACTTTTCCAAACCTAAGCATGATTGACCTAAAAAAATACTTTTCCAAACCTAAGCATGATTAACCTAAAAAAATACTTTTCCAAACCTAAGCATAATTAACCTAAAAAAATACTTTTCCAAACCTAAGCATGATTGACCTAAAAAAATACTTTTCCAAACCTAAGCATGATTAACCTAAAAAAATACTTTTCCAAACCTAAGCATGATTAGCCTAAAATAATACTTTTCCAAACCTAAGCATGATTGACCTACAAAAATACTTTTCCAAACCTAAGCATGATTAACCTAAAAAAATACTTTTCCAAACCTAAGCATGATTAACCTAAAAAAATACTTTCCCAAACCTAAGCATGATTAACCTAAAAAAATACTTTTCCAAACCTAAGCATGATTAACCTAAAAAAATACTTTTCCAAACCTAAGCATGATTAACCTAAAAAAATACTTTTCCAAACCTAAGCATGATTAACCTAAAAAAATACTTTTCCAAACCTAAGCATGATTAACCTAAAAAAATACTTTTCCAAACCTAAGCATGATTAATCTAAAAAAATACTTTTCCAAACCTAAGCATGATTAACCTAAAAAAATACTTTTCCAAACCTAAGCATGATTAACCTAAAAAAATACTTTCCCAAACCTAAGCATGATTAACCTAAAAAAATACTTTTCCAAACCTAAGCATGATTAACCTAAAAAAATACTTTTCCAAACCTAAGCATGATTAACCTAAAAAAATACTTTTCCAAACCTAAGCATGATTGACCTAAAAAAATACTTTTCCAAACCTAAGCATGATTAACCTAAAAAAATACTTTTCCAAACCTAAGCATGATTAACCTAAAAAAATACTTTTCCAAACCTAAGCATGATTAACCTAAAAAAATACTTTTCCAAACCTAAGCATGATTAACCTAAAAAAATACTTTTCCAAACCTAAGCATGATTGACCTAAAAAAATACTTTTCCAAACCTAAGCATGATTAACCTAAAAAAATACTTTTCCAAACCTAAGCATGATTAACCTAAAAAAATACTTTTCCAAACCTAAGCATGATTAACCTAAAAAAATACTTTTCCAAACCTAAGCATGATTAACCTAAAAAAATACTTTTCCAAACCTAAGCATGATTAACCTAAAAAAATACTTTTCCAAACCTAAGCATGATAAACCTAAAAAAATACTTTTCCAAACCTAAGCATGATTAACCTAAAAAAATACTTTTCCAAACCTAAGCATGATTAACCTAAAAAAATACTTTTCCAAACCTAAGCATGATTAACCTAAAAAAATACTTTTCCAAACCTAAGCATGATTGACCTAAAAAAATACTTTTCCAAACCTAAGCATGATTAACCTAAAAAAATACTTTTCCAAACCTAAGCATGATTAACCTAAAAAAATACTTTTCCAAACCTAAGCATGATTAACCTAAAAAAATACTTTCCCAAACCTACGCATGATTGACCTAAAAAAATACTTTTCCAAATCTAAGCATGATTAACCTAAAAAAATACTTTTCCAAACCTAAGCATGATTGACCTAAAAAAATACTTTTCCAAACCTAAGCATGATTAACCTAAAAAAATACTTTTCCAAACCTAAGCATGATTAACCTAAAAAAATACTTTTCCAAACCTAAGCATGATTAACCTAAAAAAATACTTTTCCAAACCTAAGCATGATTAACCTAAAAAAATACTTTTCCAAACCTAAGCATGATTAACCTAAAAAAATACTTTTCCAAACCTAAGCATGATTAACCTAAAAAAATACTTTTCCAAACCTAAGCATGATTAACCTAAAAAAATACTTTTCCAAACCTAAGCATGATTAACCTAAAAAAATACTTTTCCAAACCTAAGCATGATTAACCTAAAAAAATACTTTTCCAAACCTAAGCATGATTAACCTAAAAAAATACTTTCCCAAACCTACGCATGATTGACCTAAAAAAATACTTTTCCAAACCTAAGCATGATTAACCTAAAAAAATACTTTTCCAAACCTAAGCATGATTGACCTAAAAAAATACTTTTCCAAACCTAAGCATGATTAACCTAAAAAAATACTTTTCCAAACCTAAGCATGATTAACCTAAAAAATACTTTTCCAAACCTAAGCATGATTAACCTAAAAAAATACTTTTCCAAACCTAAGCATGATTAACCTAAAAAAATACTTTTCCAAACCTAAGCATGATTAACCTAAAAAAATACTTTTCCAAACCTAAGCATGATTAACCTAAAAAAATACTTTTCCAAACCTAAGCATGATTAACCTAAAAAAATACTTTTCCAAACCTAAGCATGATTAACCTAAAAAAATACTTTTCCAAACCTAAGCATGATTAACCTAAAAAAATACTTTTCCAAACCTAAGCATGATTAACCTAAAAAAATACTTTTCCAAACCTAAGCATGATTAACCTAAAAAATACTTTTCCAAACCTAAGCATGATTAACCTAAAAAAATACTTTTCCAAACCTAAGCATGATTAACCTAAAAAAATACTTTTCCAAACCTAAGCATGATTAACCTAAAAAAATACTTTTCCAAACCTAAGCATGATTAACCTAAAAAAATACTTTTCCAAACCTAAGCATGATTAATCTAAAAAAATACTTTTCCAAACCTAAGCATGATTGACCTAAAAAATACTTTTCCAAACCTAAGCATGATTAACCTAAAAAAATACTTTTCCAAACCTAAGCATGATTGACCTAAAAAAATACTTTTCCAAACCTAAGCATGATTAACCTAAAAAAATACTTTTCCAAACCTAAGCATGATTAACCTAAAAAAATACTTTTCCAAACCTAAGCATGATTGACCTAAAAAAATACTTTTCCAAACCTAAGCATGATTAACCTAAAAAAATACTTTTCCAAACCTAAGCATGATTAACCTAAAAAAATACTTTTCCAAACCTAAGCATGATTGACCTAAAAAAATACTTTTCCAAACCTAAGCATGATTAACCTAAAAAAATACTTTTCCAAACCTAAGCATGATTAACATAAAAAAATACTTTTCCAAACCTAAGCATGATTAATCTAAAAAAATACTTTTCCAAACCTAAGCATGATTGACCTAAAAAATACTTTTCCAAACCTAAGCATGATTAACCTTAAAAAATACTTTTCCAAACCTAAGCATGATTGACCTAAAAAAATACTTTTCCAAACCTAAGCATGATTAACCTAAAAAAATACTTTTCCAAACCTAAGCATAATTAACCTAAAAAAATACTTTTCCAAACCTAAGCATGATTGACCTAAAAAAATACTTTTCCAAACCTAAGCATGATTAACCTAAAAAAATACTTTTCCAAACCTAAGCATGATTAGCCTAAAATAATACTTTTCCAAACCTAAGCATGATTGACCTACAAAAATACTTTTCCAAACCTAAGCATGATTAACCTAAAAAAATACTTTTCCAAACCTAAGCATGATTAACCTAAAAAAATACTTTCCCAAACCTAAGCATGATTAACCTAAAAAAATACTTTTCCAAACCTAAGCATGATTAACCTAAAAAAATACTTTTCCAAACCTAAGCATGATTAACCTAAAAAAATACTTTTCCAAACCTAAGCATGATTAACCTAAAAAAATACTTTTCCAAACCTAAGCATGATTAACCTAAAAAAATACTTTTCCAAACCTAAGCATGATTAATCTAAAAAAATACTTTTCCAAACCTAAGCATGATTAACCTAAAAAAATACTTTTCCAAACCTAAGCATGATTAACCTAAAAAAATACTTTCCCAAACCTAAGCATGATTAACCTAAAAAAATACTTTTCCAAACCTAAGCATGATTAACCTAAAAAAATACTTTTCCAAACCTAAGCATGATTAACCTAAAAAAATACTTTTCCAAACCTAAGCATGATTGACCTAAAAAAATACTTTTCCAAACCTAAGCATGATTAACCTAAAAAAATACTTTTCCAAACCTAAGCATGATTAACCTAAAAAAATACTTTTCCAAACCTAAGCATGATTAACCTAAAAAAATACTTTTCCAAACCTAAGCATGATTAACCTAAAAAAATACTTTTCCAAACCTAAGCATGATTGACCTAAAAAAATACTTTTCCAAACCTAAGCATGATTAACCTAAAAAAATACTTTTCCAAACCTAAGCATGATTAACCTAAAAAAATACTTTTCCAAACCTAAGCATGATTAACCTAAAAAAATACTTTTCCAAACCTAAGCATGATTAACCTAAAAAAATACTTTTCCAAACCTAAGCATGATTAACCTAAAAAAATACTTTTCCAAACCTAAGCATGATAAACCTAAAAAAATACTTTTCCAAACCTAAGCATGATTAACCTAAAAAAATACTTTTCCAAACCTAAGCATGATTAACCTAAAAAAATACTTTTCCAAACCTAAGCATGATTAACCTAAAAAAATACTTTTCCAAACCTAAGCATGATTGACCTAAAAAAATACTTTTCCAAACCTAAGCATGATTAACCTAAAAAAATACTTTTCCAAACCTAAGCATGATTAACCTAAAAAAATACTTTTCCAAACCTAAGCATGATTAACCTAAAAAAATACTTTCCCAAACCTACGCATGATTGACCTAAAAAAATACTTTTCCAAATCTAAGCATGATTAACCTAAAAAAATACTTTTCCAAACCTAAGCATGATTGACCTAAAAAAATACTTTTCCAAACCTAAGCATGATTAACCTAAAAAAATACTTTTCCAAACCTAAGCATGATTAACCTAAAAAAATACTTTTCCAAACCTAAGCATGATTAACCTAAAAAAATACTTTTCCAAACCTAAGCATGATTAACCTAAAAAAATACTTTTCCAAACCTAAGCATGATTAACCTAAAAAAATACTTTTCCAAACCTAAGCATGATTAACCTAAAAAAATACTTTTCCAAACCTAAGCATGATTAACCTAAAAAAATACTTTTCCAAACCTAAGCATGATTGACCTAAAAAAATACTTTTCCAAACCTAAGCATGATTAACCTAAAAAAATACTTTTCCAAACCTAAGCATGATTAACCTAAAAAAATACTTTCCCAAACCTACGCATGATTGACCTAAAAAAATACTTTTCCAAACCTAAGCATGATTAACCTAAAAAATACTTTTCCAAACCTAAGCATGATTGACCTAAAAAAATACTTTTCCAAACCTAAGCATGATTAACCTAAAAAAATACTTTTCCAAACCTAAGCATGATTAACCTAAAAAATACTTTTCCAAACCTAAGCATGATTAACCTAAAAAAATACTTTTCCAAACCTAAGCATGATTAACCTAAAAAAATACTTTTCCAAACCTAAGCATGATTAACCTAAAAAAATACTTTTCCAAACCTAAGCATGATTAACCTAAAAAAATACTTTTCCAAACCTAAGCATGATTAACCTAAAAAAATACTTTTCCAAACCTAAGCATGATTAACCTAAAAAAATACTTTTCCAAACCTAAGCATGATTAACCTAAAAAAATACTTTTCCAAACCTAAGCATGATTAACCTAAAAAATACTTTTCCAAACCTAAGCATGATTAACCTAAAAAAATACTTTTCCAAACCTAAGCATGATTAACCTAAAAAAATACTTTTCCAAACCTAAGCATGATTAACCTAAAAAAATACTTTTCCAAACCTAAGCATGATTAACCTAAAAAAATACTTTTCCAAACCTAAGCATGATTAACCTAAAAAAATACTTTTCCAAACCTAAGCATGATTAACCTAAAAAAATACTTTTCCAAACCTAAGCATGATTAATCTAAAAAAATACTTTTCCAAACCTAAGCATGATTAACCTAAAAAAATACTTTTCCAAACCTAAGCATGATTAACCTAAAAAAATACTTTCCCAAACCTAAGCATGATTAACCTAAAAAAATACTTTTCCAAACCTAAGCATGATTAACCTAAAAAAATACTTTTCCAAACCTAAGCATGATTAACCTAAAAAAATACTTTTCCAAACCTAAGCATGATTGACCTAAAAAAATACTTTTCCAAACCTAAGCATGATTAACCTAAAAAAATACTTTTCCAAACCTAAGCATGATTAACCTAAAAAAATACTTTTCCAAACCTAAGCATGATTAACCTAAAAAAATACTTTTCCAAACCTAAGCATGATTAACCTAAAAAAATACTTTTCCAAACCTAAGCATGATTGACCTAAAAAAATACTTTTCCAAACCTAAGCATGATTAACCTAAAAAAATACTTTTCCAAACCTAAGCATGATTAACCTAAAAAAATACTTTTCCAAACCTAAGCATGATTAACCTAAAAAAATACTTTTCCAAACCTAAGCATGATTAACCTAAAAAAATACTTTTCCAAACCTAAGCATGATTAACCTAAAAAAATACTTTTCCAAACCTAAGCATGATTAACCTAAAAAAATACTTTTCCAAACCTAAGCATGATTAACCTAAAAAAATACTTTTCCAAACCTAAGCATGATTAACCTAAAAAAATACTTTTCCAAACCTAAGCATGATTGACCTAAAAAAATACTTTTCCAAACCTAAGCATGATTAACCTAAAAAAATACTTTTCCAAACCTAAGCATGATTAACCTAAAAAAATACTTTTCCAAACCTAAGCATGATTAACCTAAAAAAATACTTTCCCAAACCTACGCATGATTGACCTAAAAAAATACTTTTCCAAACCTAAGCATGATTAACCTAAAAAAATACTTTTCCAAACCTAAGCATGATTGACCTAAAAAAATACTTTTCCAAACCTAAGCATGATTAACCTAAAAAAATACTTTTCCAAACCTAAGCATGATTAACCTAAAAAAATACTTTTCCAAACCTAAGCATGATTAACCTAAAAAAATACTTTTCCAAACCTAAGCATGATTAACCTAAAAAAATACTTTTCCAAACCTAAGCATGATTAACCTAAAAAAATACTTTTCCAAACCTAAGCATGATTAACCTAAAAAAATACTTTTCCAAACCTAAGCATGATTAACCTAAAAAAATACTTTTCCAAACCTAAGCATGATTGACCTAAAAAAATACTTTTCCAAACCTAAGCATGATTAACCTAAAAAAATACTTTTCCAAACCTAAGCATGATTAACCTAAAAAAATACTTTCCCAAACCTACGCATGATTGACCTAAAAAAATACTTTTCCAAACCTAAGCATGATTAACCTAAAAAAATACTTTTCCAAACCTAAGCATGATTGACCTAAAAAAATACTTTTCCAAACCTAAGCATGATTAACCTAAAAAAATACTTTTCCAAACCTAAGCATGATTAACCTAAAAAATACTTTTCCAAACCTAAGCATGATTAACCTAAAAAAATACTTTTCCAAACCTAAGCATGATTAACCTAAAAAAATACTTTTCCAAACCTAAGCATGATTAACCTAAAAAAATACTTTTCCAAACCTAAGCATGATTAACCTAAAAAAATACTTTTCCAAACCTAAGCATGATTAACCTAAAAAAATACTTTTCCAAACCTAAGCATGATTAACCTAAAAAAATACTTTTCCAAACCTAAGCATGATTAACCTAAAAAAATACTTTTCCAAACCTAAGCATGATTAACCTAAAAAATACTTTTCCAAACCTAAGCATGATTAACCTAAAAAAATACTTTTCCAAACCTAAGCATGATTAACCTAAAAAAATACTTTTCCAAACCTAAGCATGATTAACCTAAAAAAATACTTTTCCAAACCTAAGCATGATTAACCTAAAAAAATACTTTTCCAAACCTAAGCATGATTAACCTAAAAAAATACTTTTCCAAACCTAAGCATGATTAACCTAAAAAAATACTTTTCCAAACCTAAGCATGATTAATCTAAAAAAATACTTTTCCAAACCTAAGCATGATTAACCTAAAAAAATACTTTTCCAAACCTAAGCATGATTAACCTAAAAAAATACTTTCCCAAACCTAAGCATGATTAACCTAAAAAAATACTTTTCCAAACCTAAGCATGATTAACCTAAAAAAATACTTTTCCAAACCTAAGCATGATTAACCTAAAAAAATACTTTTCCAAACCTAAGCATGATTGACCTAAAAAAATACTTTTCCAAACCTAAGCATGATTAACCTAAAAAAATACTTTTCCAAACCTAAGCATGATTAACCTAAAAAAATACTTTTCCAAACCTAAGCATGATTAACCTAAAAAAATACTTTTCCAAACCTAAGCATGATTAACCTAAAAAAATACTTTTCCAAACCTAAGCATGATTGACCTAAAAAAATACTTTTCCAAACCTAAGCATGATTAACCTAAAAAAATACTTTTCCAAACCTAAGCATGATTAACCTAAAAAAATACTTTTCCAAACCTAAGCATGATTAACCTAAAAAAATACTTTTCCAAACCTAAGCATGATTAACCTAAAAAAATACTTTTCCAAACCTAAGCATGATTAACCTAAAAAAATACTTTTCCAAACCTAAGCATGATTAACCTAAAAAAATACTTTTCCAAACCTAAGCATGATTAACCTAAAAAAATACTTTTCCAAACCTAAGCATGATTAACCTAAAAAAATACTTTTCCAAACCTAAGCATGATTGACCTAAAAAAATACTTTTCCAAACCTAAGCATGATTAACCTAAAAAAATACTTTTCCAAACCTAAGCATGATTAACCTAAAAAAATACTTTTCCAAACCTAAGCATGATTAACCTAAAAAAATACTTTCCCAAACCTACGCATGATTGACCTAAAAAAATACTTTTCCAAACCTAAGCATGATTAACCTAAAAAAATACTTTTCCAAACCTAAGCATGATTGACCTAAAAAAATACTTTTCCAAACCTAAGCATGATTAACCTAAAAAAATACTTTTCCAAACCTAAGCATGATTAACCTAAAAAAATACTTTTCCAAACCTAAGCATGATTAACCTAAAAAAATACTTTTCCAAACCTAAGCATGATTAACCTAAAAAAATACTTTTCCAAACCTAAGCATGATTAACCTAAAAAAATACTTTTCCAAACCTAAGCATGATTAACCTAAAAAAATACTTTTCCAAACCTAAGCATGATTAACCTAAAAAAATACTTTTCCAAACCTAAGCATGATTAACCTAAAAAAATACTTTTCCAAACCTAAGCATGATTAACCTAAAAAAATACTTTTCCAAACCTAAGCATGATTAACCTAAAAAAATACTTTTCCAAACCTAAGCATGATTAACCTAAAAAAATACTTTCCCAAACCTACGCATGATTGACCTAATAAAATACTTTTCCAAACCTAAGCATGATTAACCTAAAAAAATACTTTTCCAAACCTAAGCATGATTGACCTAAAAAAATACTTTTCCAAACCTAAGCATGATTAACCTAAAAAAATACTTTTCCAAACCTAAGCATGATTAACCTAAAAAAATACTTTTCCAAACCTAAGCATGATTAACCTAAAAAAATACTTTTCCAAACCTAAGCATGATTAAGCTAAAAAAATACTTTTCCAAACCTAAGCATGATTAACCTAAAAAAATACTTTTCCAAACCTAAGCATGATTAACCTAAAAAAATACTTTTCCAAACCTAAGCATGATTAACCTAAAAAAATACTTTTCCAAACCTAAGCATGATTAACCTAAAAAAATACTATTCCAAACCTAAGCATGATTAACCTAAAAAAATACTTTTCCAAACCTAAGCATGATTAACCTAAAAAAATACTTTTCCAAACCTAAGCATGATTAACCTAAAAAAATACTTTTCCAAACCTAAGCATGATTAACCTAAAAAAATACTTTTCCAAACCTAAGCATGATTAATCTAAAAAAATACTTTTCCAAACCTAAGCATGATTAACCTAAAAAAATACTTTTCCAAACCTAAGCATGATTAACCTAAAAAATACTTTTCCAAACCTAAGCATGATTGACCTAAAAAAATACTTTTCCAAACCTAAGCATGATTAACCTAAAAAAATACTTTTCCAAACCTAAGCATGATTAATCTAAAAAAATACTTTTCCAAACCTAAGCATGATTAACCTAAAAAAATACTTTTCCAAACCTAAGCATGATTAACCTAAAAAATACTTTTCCAAACCTAAGCATGATTGACCTAAAAAAATACTTTCCCAAACCTAAGCATGATTAATCTAAAAAAATACTTTTCCAAACCTAAGCATGATTGACCTAAAAAATACTTTTCCAAACCTAAGCATGATTAACCTAAAAAAATACTTTTCCAAACCTAAGCATGATTAACCTAAAAAAATACTTTTCCAAACCTAAGCATGATTGACCTAAAAAAATACTTTCCCAAACCTAAGCATGATTAATCTAAAAAAATACTTTTCCAAACCTAAGCATGATTAATCTAAAAAAATACTTTTCCAAACCTAAGCATGATTGACCTAAAAAAATACTTTCCCAAACCTAAGCATGATTAATCTAAAAAAATACTTTTCCAAACCTAAGCATGATTAATCTAAAAAAATACTTTTCCAAACCTAAGCATGATTGACCTAAAAAAATACTTTCCCAAACCTAAACATGATTAATCTAAAAAAATACTTTTCCAAACCTAAGCATGATTAATCTAAAAAAATACTTTTCCAAACCTAAGCATGATTAACCTAAAAAAATACTTTTCCAAACCTAAGCATGATTAACCTAAAAAAATACTTTTCCAAACCTAAGCATGATTGACCTAAAAAAATACTTTCCCAAACCTAAGCATGATTAATCTAAAAAAATACTTTTCCAAACCTAAGCATGATTGACCTAAAAAATACTTTTCCAAACCTAAGCATGATTAACCTAAAAAAATACTTTTCCAAACCTAAGCATGATTAACCTAAAAAAATACTTTTCCAAACCTAAGCATGATTGACCTAAAAAAATACTTTCCCAAACCTAAGCATGATTAATCTAAAAAAATACTTTTCCAAACCTAAGCATGATTGACCTAAAAAATACTTTTCCAAACCTAAGCATGATTAACCTAAAAAAATACTTTTCCAAACCTAAGCATGATTAACCTAAAAAAATACTTTTCCAAACCTAAGCATGATTAACCTAAAAAAATACTTTTCCAAACCTAAGCATGATTAACCTAAAAAAATACTTTTCCAAACCTAAGCATGATTAACCTAAAAAAATACTTTTCCAAACCTAAGCATGATTAACCTAAAAAATACTTTTCCAAACCTAAGCATGATTGACCTAAAAAAATACTTTCCCAAACCTAAGCATGATTAACCTAAAAAAATACTTTTCCAAACCTAAGCATGATTAACCTAAAAAAATACTTTTCCAAACCTAAGCATGATTAACCTAAAAAAATACTTTTCCAAACCTAAGCATGATTGACCTAAAAAAATACTTTTCCAAACCTAAGCATGATTAACCTAAAAAAATACTTTTCCAAACCTAAGCATGATTAACCTAAAAAAAATACTTTTCCAAACCTAAGCATGATTAACCTAAAAAAATACTTTTCCAAACCTAAGCATGATTAACCTAAAAAAATACTTTTCCAAACCTAAGCATGATTAACCTAAAAAAATACTTTTCCAAACCTAAGCATGACTAAAGTTAAAAAATGCTGTTTCAAACCTAAGCATGATAAACGTTAAAAAATACTGTTTTAAACCTAAGCATGACTAACGTTAAAAAATGCTGTTTCAAACCTAAGCATGATTAACGTTAAAAAATACTGTTTTAAACCTAAGCATGATTAACGTTAAAAAATGCTGTTTCAAACCTAAGCATGGTTAACGTTAAAAAATACTGTTTTAAACCTAAGCATGATTAACGTTAAAAAATGCTGTTTCAAACCTAAGCATGGTTAACGTTAAAAAATACTGTTTTAAACCTAAGCATGATTAACGTTAAAAAATGCTGTTTCAAACCTAAGCATGATTAACGTTAAAAAATGCTGTTTCAAACCTAAGCATGATTAACGTTAAAAAATGCTGTTTTAAACCTAAGCATGATTAACGTTAAAAAATGCTGTTTCAAACCTAAGCATGATTAACGTTAAAAAATACTGTTTTAAACCTAAGCATGACTAAAGTTAAAAAATGCTGTTTCAAACCTAAGCATGGTTAACGTTAAAAAATACTGTTTCAAACCTAAGCATGACTAACGTTAAAAAATACTGTTTTAATCCTAAGCCATGACCTAGTGAAAGTTCTAAGTAATTTGCAATTTTATTCTGTGTGTCGCCTGTACTGAGAATTGAACCTTCAGCCTCCAGAATAATTTCACTTACAACTGTATTTTACCAAGTATTTTATTCTTGCAGACAATTCTAGTGTGATTTTTTGGCTGCCTTAAATCTAGTCTTGTTTTTAGATGTACAATCTTAATACTTATCACTATGGAAATACGACATCCATATGAAAATGCTATTTTAAACTTAAGCATCTGGTTTGCCAAAAAAAAGTCTCTTGAGTGCATCTCAAAAGGCCGGCAATTCACTTATCAATATTCAACGGCTGGAATTGATGATTTTGCAACGAACAGAAGAAAACGAGACAGAAAAAATAATTGGTTGTGCCAAGAGTTTTGTTTTCTTGCAACCACACAAACAAAATTTGGCCAAAAAATGAGATTGAATGAAAACAATCAGAATTTGAAACCGCATCAAAAAGCCGCATCCTCCTTCCACAGGCTCCCAATTTGAATCTCTTCCAGAGAAGAAGGCAGTAGATATATTGTTTTCACTCGGTTTTGAATGTGAGTTTATTGTATGTGTATTTGTTTGATTTTATGAAGCGTGTGGCAAACATGCCTTTGCTTTTCTTTCTTTTTTATGTTTTTTTCTTCCTTTTTTTCTTCCTTTTTTTCGTTTTTTTTTTTCGTTTTTGTTTTTTCGTTTTTTTTTTTTTGTTTTTTTTACAACTTTCCTTTTCCTTGCACTATCACAAGAAGCGAGAATAGGAGATAACGCAATACCCAATAAGTCGAAAGCCTGATATATATAGACATATAATGATACATGTTAAAATTTGAGTCCAAGGTGATTATTAGTTTACAAATTACAGTTATGTAAGTCGGTCTACTTTTGCAAATTTTCAAAACGATTGGAAAATCTGAATTTTGCGTGTTGATAAAGCATCACTTTCCGACAAGAAAATACTTTTACGGCAAATATTCTTTGGGCTGTTTTTAGAAACAATGGTTAAGAGATTATATGCTGAGTTTAATGCGGTAATACAGACACAAAGGATGTTGAGTGCTCAGGTCCCCTGATTTGGGCAATTTTTCCAGAAATCATCAAACATTTGACAATCTTGTCTTGGCGAATCCTAATGAGAAAGCAGAAGAGATGAGATATCAGAAGGCAGTGTATTCATTATTGTTCATAAACATTTCTTAACCAGAAAGTTGTGTTCAAAGTGGGTGTCGCGTTTGCCCGCAGTTAATCTAAAACAACAATGCATCAATGATTCAGAGTGTTCTTTGCAACAGTTTCAACACAGTAAAAAATAATTTTTACATCAGTATGTGACAATGGATGAAACATGGATGTGTGATCATATGCGGGGAGGTTTTGTAATGCAATAAAACAACGCCTAACAAATGCACAAAATATTTTCATTTATTCTGACTCCAATATAAAATAGTTTTACGTTTTTATGCTTCTTTCTGTTTCCAAAAGAAGGATTAAATGAATGTTCTTGAAAGTGTTCCGTATAATATGTTATCATATCTGGTTATTGGGTTTTTCCTTAAAGGGAAAAGAATCTTTTGTATGCGCCTGGGTCTTGGAATTGGAAATTGATATGTGGGAATCGTTGAATTGACGTAGCTTGGGTTAGGAAAGTTCAAATCTACGTGTTGAGACTGCACTTTGACAATGTTACACCAAAACAAAGTGAATTCGTTGACTCTACTTTCTGACACTACTTGAACTTGCTTTATTTTTTAACTTCTTATTTTCTTTTTCCATTAATGGTCTTTGATTTGATTGGTCGAAAGCAGTTTCATCAGTCACTTTTTTGTATGTAATTTTTGTTTTGGATGACTTTTGATTTCAAGAAAAAGGAAGAAAGAAAGACAGAGAGAAAAAATAAAGAATGGAGGTGGGGGTTACAATCTGGTGAAAACAGAAGAAATATTTCATTATCTTTTTACCGTTATTCTCATGGTAATAGTAGATATTCATATCTTCTGTCATAGTTTCGCTAATACTGCTTTAAATACTTTTATTTTCGGACTGGAGTAGCTGAATAGTATTGTAAGTATTTTCTCAGAGTTTCGTGAATTTTTATGAACTCGTTCCTTAAATATTTAAAAAAATGTAAATTGTTAATAATTTGATACGCAGTATATATATATATATATATATATATATATATATATATATATATATATATATATATATATATATATATTCAAGCAAATATTATTAAATACAACGGAGACATTTTGTCTTATAATTCTTTTTTTTAATTTTTCAATTTTTCGTATTGTCTTTTTTGTTTCAAAATCAAAAATATTAATAAAGGATCCATACATGTTGTTGTTACGAGCGCTTTCGATTCGTCCACGAATCATCATCAGGTGTTAAAAATACAGGATTGCGAAAATGAGGGTTAAAAATGAAAACTAAAATATATATAGTCAGTGATGAGTTAAAATAAAAGTCGATTAAGAATAAAAGTCGATTAAAAATTCGAGTGTTAAAACCAGCAAGTTCGTAGACACCATGTACGAAGTCCGTCCAACACGGACTACGCAAGACATTTCAGAACGTTACTGCTTTTTTGAAATGCAATGTCATTTATATTAGGTTGAAGAGTTCTAATGTACGACGCTTCAAGAATCTTTAATTTTTTTACATTATTTTCCCGTTGTATAATTTTTGTGTTGTCAACGAGGACCTTTCTAACATTGGAGGGGGGACAGCTATGTTCTTTTTTTAAATGTTTGTAAATCGCGCTTGTGTCGTTAAGGTGCATAGTTATTCGCCGGGACAACGTTGTTGTTGTATGCCCAATGTATGTATTATTTTTGGAGTTACATTCTCCAATAGAGCATTCAAATTTATACACTACATTGGTTTGCTCCAACGTTTTTATCGCCGGTGAAGAGTTGTTTTTAACCACAAGGTTTTGTGTTCGAAATTTCCTATAATAGATAATAAATTTAATTTTAAAATTACTGTCAACAGGCGTCAAGTATCTTCGTATAATATTTTTTATTGCATTTTCTTCGATTCTGAAATTAGGCGTCATTTGGTTTTGGTAAAATATATTAATGGGGTTTGCATTGCGGTGTTGGCTAACGTTATTATTCTGGTTATCGGAAGATTGTAGCATTTTTTTTATTTGTTCATCAACAATGTAATTGGGGAAATGATTATTGATGAGTACTTGTTTAATGTTTTTTATTTCAATTAGCAATGCTTTTTTTGTGGAGGATATCATTTTAGCGCGATTTAGTAAATTTTTTATTATGGCTATTTTGTACCTTTGTGGACACTCACTTTTAAAGTTCAGGAGGCTAGAGTTTATGCTAGTTGGTTTTTTATATGCAGATGTATTACAAGTGTTATTAGACGTATCAATAAGGACATCAAGAAATGGAATTTTATTGTTATTATTTAACTCTACTGTGAATTTTAAAATTGAATTTTCTTGAAAGAGGTGCTGTAATTGGTGTATCTGTTCATTATTTTCAGCTAAAATGAGAATGTCATCCACGTAGCGTACATAAATTGGGGGTTTTATGTTGTTTTTAAATATTTTGTTCTCTAAGTCAGCCATGTAGAATTCACTTAGGGTTGGTCCGAGGACTGATCCCATTGCCACACCGTCTATTTGAGTATAAATGTTACCATTGTGGTCATAGAAGGGTACTTCTGTAGTGCAAATTAGTAACAATTTTTTAAAACTCTTTTGTTAATTTTAAGTGGGGGGAGTGATGGATCCTTTATTAATATTTTTGATTTTGAAACAAAAAAGACAATACGAAAAATTGAAAAATTAAAAAAAAGAATTATAAGACAAAATGTCTCCGTTGTATTTAATAATATTTGCTTGAATGAAAAAATGCTGCCTAAATATACCAATTTCAAACTACATGATCCAGCGGCTCAACGGGATAGTAAAGTATGCAATTTTAGAATTAATTTAGTAAAAAGGCAAATTACTAACGCCCAAGAATTAATTCTTAAGCATACAAATGAATTAAATCAACTTGAAGAAAAACTGAAGGACCACATTACCAACGACCAATACACTGAACTCCAACAACGACTCACTGACATCACCACGAATTACGAACATTCTCATCGACTGATCATCCAAAAAAAAGTTAATTCTCTATACCATGGATCTATCATACTGCCTACTAACACACAATTTTACGTTAACCTTTCAGACTACGAACTTACAGACGCACAAAAAGAATTCTTAAACCTTGGACCTAACTGTCACCTCACACCACAATTCAACCATCAAAACAAAAAAGCCGAAATTGAATTACTCTATGAACGCATTACTAACCTAGAAAAAGAAAACAAAATCACCACTCACCCTGGGTTAAGAGATATCCTAAAAGCGGAAGCTATAAAAACCCGATTCTATAAAAAACACAACTCGGTACTTACTACCGATTTAAAAAATGCTGCCAAAGAACTACGTAACCACCCTAATATAGTTATAAAAAAAAAGCTGATAAATCCAATATTTTCGTCATTCTCAATAAATCCGATTATGATAAAAAACTTAAAAATATTATTAATGATAATACGAAATTAAAAAAAATTAGTAAGAATCCTACTAATACACTTAAAACGCAAGTCAATAAACTAATTACAGCTAACAATGCACAAATTGGTAATTTTCAACTCCCTAAAATAATTGGAGACTATAAACCTGGTTACTTATATGGCACAGTCAAGACACATAAACCCGATTTCCCTCTCCGACCTATTATATCCCAAATTCCGACTCCCATCTATCGCCTAACAAAAACACTAAACGAACTTATCAGCCCATATATTCCTAGTAAATATAGCGTTAAGTCCACACACGAACTAATACAAATATTAAAATCAATGCAACCAGAAAACAAAATAATTTCTTCCCTTGACGTAGAAAGTTTATTTACAAATGTACCTGTAGTAGAAACAATAGATATAATTATCAAGAACATTTATAATAATCCATCACTCCCCCCACTTAAAATTAACAAAAGAGTTTTAAAAAAAATTGTTACTAATTTGCACTACAGAAGTACCCTTCTATGACCACAATGGTAACATTTATACTCAAATAGACGGTGTGGCAATGGGATCAGTCCTCGGACCAACCCTAAGTGAATTCTACATGGCTGACTTAGAGAACAAAATATTTAAAAACAACATAAAACCCCCAATTTATGTACGCTACGTGGATGACATTCTCATTTTAGCTGAAAATAATGAACAGATACACCAATTACAGCACCTCTTTCAAGAAAATTCAATTTTATAAATTCACAGTAGAGTTAAATAATAACAATAAAATTCCATTTCTTGATGTCCTTATTGATACGTCTAATAACACTTGTAATACATCTGTATATAAAAAACCAACTAGCATAAACTCTAGCCTCCTGAACTTTAAAAGTGAGTGTCCACAAAGGTACAAAATAGCCATAATAAAAAATTTACTAAATCGCGCTAAAATGATATCCTCCACAAAAAAAGCATTGCTAATTGAAATAAAAACATTAAACAAGTACTCATCAATAATCATTTCCCCAATTACATTGTTGATGAACAAATAAAAAAAATGCTACAATCTTCCGATAACCAGAATAATAACGTTAGCCAACACCGCAATGCAAACCCCATTAATATATTTTACCAAAACCAAATGACGCCTAATTTCAGAATCGAAGAAAATGCAATAAAAAATATTATACGAAGATACTTGATGCCTGTTGACAGTAATTTTAAAATTAAATTTATTATCTATTATAGGAAATTTCGAACACAAAACCTTGTGGTTAAAAACAACTCTTCACCGGCGATAAAAACGTTGGAGCAAACCAATGTAGTGTATAAATTTGAATGCTCTATTGGAGAATGTAACTCCAAAAATAATACATACATTGGGCATACAACAACAACGTTGTCCCGGCGAATAACTATGCACCTTAACGACACAAGCGCGATTTACAAACATTTAAAAAAAGAACATAGCTGTCCCCCCTCCAATGTTAGAAAGGTCCTCGTTGACAACACAAAAATTATACAACGGGAAAATAATGTAAAAAAATTAAAGATTCTTGAAGCGTCGTACATTAGAACTCTTCAACCTAATATAAATGACATTGCATTTCAAAAAAGCAGTAACGTTCTGAAATGTCTTGCGTAGTCCGTGTTGGACGGACTTCGTACATGGTGTCTACGAACTTGCTGGTTTTAACACTCGAATTTTTAATCGACTTTTATTCTTAATCGACTTTTATTTTAACTCATCACTGACTATATATATTTTAGTTTTCATTTTTAATCCTCATTTTCGCAATCCTGTATTTTTAACACCTGATGATGATTCATGGACGAATCGAAAGCGCTCGTAACAACAACATGTATGGATCCTTTATTAATATTTTTGATTTTGAAACAAAAAAGACAATACGAAAAATTGAAAAATTAAAAAAAAGAATTATAAGACAAAATGTCTCCGTTGTATTTAATAATATTTGCTTGAATGAAAAAATGCTGCCTAAATATACCAATTTCAAACTATATATATATATATATATATATATATATATATATATATATATGATAATAAATCCGTATTCCTGTTTGTTTGTTCAAAATGATGTCATAGCATGTGTAAGTATAATATATATATATATATATATATATATATATATATATATATATATATGCTATGCCGTCATATATGACGTTATGATAGATTAGAGAGACAAAAAATGAAAGATTCCCCGGGCAACGCTAGGCAGTTGGTTTGTATTATAATAAGTCTGTATTCCCGTCTGTTTGTTTGTTGGATTGTTTGTTTGTTGGGTTGTTTTTGTTTGTTTGTTTGTTTGTTTGTTCACATACGTCATGTATGACGTCATTATTTTGTGTTTATCATATAACACTTCTATAGCCATCTCATACTTAAGAATTATCTAAAAACTGTCTCCCTTTAAAATGTCTTCCCTAAAAAATTCACCCACCCCCCTAAAAAAAGGCGCCTCCAAAAATGTGCGTGCGAGAGAGAGGGCGATAGAGATAGAAGGTTTTTCCAGTTAACTCAACAACATCAACACAACAGTTTTCTAAAAAAACAAAAAAAAAACAGCCATCTTAAAATAAACAAAAACGACATCCAACAAGGAGACGTAACAGCTTCAGAATGTTGAGCACGACACAGTTGATTGTTCATTTGTTGCGGGGCCGGTCATCCGGGGACAATCGACCCAACAGCTAACAAAATGAAACCGCGACACACACAGCGATGAACATTAAAACCAAACTAAGTGGTTAAGCCGGTTAAACAGATGATGAAAGTAAACGGATTTCTTTGTATCGGTTCTTAAATATTTAATTATAATATGAAACTGCATTTCTTGGCCTTCGGGACAAGATCAAAATGTAGTATCTGTTCTTCAGATGCTGAACTTCTATTTCTTGTTCTCTTTCGGTGGAGGAGAAATCCTTCACGACTGAGACAATTTTTATTTTTGTACCTTTTCTCCACGTTAAAAAACGACCCTGGTGTCTAACTCTGTCCCGTGGGGAGGCATAGTAAATAGGTATAATATGAAACTGCAGAACATTTGCTTTGGTGAACGGCACAATATTTATATTTGATTTATTCACTGGAAGTCAAGTTAAACCTTGTTTACGTACGACGGGATATTGCTTGTATGTTGGCTTATAATGTACTTTTCCAAAGATTATTCGATAAATACATAATTCAACATTAATAAATATTACATGCAACTGAAAACCGCTATTAAACATTTGCTTTGTCGAACGATCTATCTTTCTTTTATTTGTCCAAAGAAAATACTTCTCCATCAGAACAAAAGTAATCTAGACTTTAGATTCACTTTAACTGTATTATATTCTAGACTGCTAAAACCGGTAGAAAAGGATCTAATGAGTTCCTTAATTTTGACCTCCCATTTATTCCCGATAAAAGCCTCTGTCAATTCCCGCTGTAAGGTTAGTAGTACCCCGTCATGGTAGCCATTCATATTGAACAATGACGTGTTCAGCTTCCAGTAACTGGCCAATTTAGGCTTAATCGAAATATATATATATATATATATATATATATATATATATATATATATATATATATAACACTGAGGAAGACCGAACAATCGGTCGAAAATTATGTGCTTTTGAGAGAAACATTCTTGTTTTGTTTTTTTTTCAAAAGACTTTTTGCATTCCTACACGTCAACACATAGAAAATAAATACAGAAAAGATATAAACATTTATATATTTTTCGTATTGTTTTTTTATTCATATATATATATATATATATATATATATATATATATATATATATATATATATATATATATATATTATAATAATAATAAATCCGTTTTACTCATACATGAACAAGTCGGTGATCCGAGTAAACTATATTGCAATGTAATACTCCTAGGTTGACTCGCCTAACTAAGAACCAGTCAGTATAAATCAAAAGTTGTACTGTACCGGAGCTGCGCCTACCTGTCCAAGTCCACACTAAGTCAGAGAGCTTTTCATTTTGGAATTTGTCGATAAGATCAAGTTTATCCACAAACCCACAAAATAAAATAACATTCTAATCTCTGCTAGTACCCTAGAATGTAACTCAAAATGATCTGAATCGGCATGAAGGACTGCATTCCAGTTTCATGCTAAAATAAACATTCAGAAAACATTCACATAATATTCACATACTGCTTGATTCGCTAAAGCTCAACATGGCTACTAGGTGCCTAAACCCCAACAAAACGAAAAAGTATTTTATGCTATTGCAGAGTCTTCCCTCCAGATCCATGGATCACAGGTCATGTAACACATCTAATATTTTAACTAGCCAAGAAACACCTCTCTAATGAGAATTAAAGTACGTTAAGACAGCCCACCCAAATAGTCACCTAAAATGAGATGGATTTCTTGTATATAACAGATATCCACTCCGAGGTGCTACAGGTCCAGGTTCAAGTAAAATTAGTCCAAGTCAGCCTTTAACCACCGGACATTCACAGTAGCAAGCTTGAGATTATTATGGTGCTTTAGAGTTGTGAACCAGAAACAAACATTGCAGTTGTTAATATGCCAATAGCTCTCCTGATAGAATAAGTTCCCATCTGAGTGTCGATGAGCCCGTCACGGAAGATATTGCTAACATGCAAAGGATAGGTTAGTTTTGCTATCCTATATAGGGATGGGTGTATCTGTACAGGGACCCACCCAATATTTTCGTAAATTTCTTATATCTGAGTCTTTAAAAATTGCTAAAGTGAGAGGAAAGTTCAAAAGAATTGTTCGCTTTTTTCCAGTATTTGCCATAAGTATTTAACTTCCTCTCGTTTTTGAATCACAGTTAGAACTCCTTTAGCATTAAGGAAGTTTCAGGGATCCTCTATTGGTTTAACTGCCATCTTTCTGAATTCAATCAGTTTCATTAAATCTACTTGCTTAAAATCTTAAAGTATTGATCTGGCTTCGTTTATTGAATTCATTGTTTTTTTTATTCATATATATATATATATATATATATATATATATATATATATATATATATATATATATATATATATATGAATAAAAAAACCGTTTTACTCATACATGAACAAGTCGGTGATCCGAGTGAACTATATTGCAATGTAATACTCCTAGGTTGACTCTTCTAACTAAGAACCAAGTGAGTAGAGAATTTTTCTTTTTCTTTTTTTTTCAGGAAAGGGGCTTTGGTTACTTTTTGGGGTGGTGGGGACTCTGTGTCCATTGGGGTGCAAGATGTGTGAGAAGACCTTGTGGGGGATTCAGAAGCAGCATTGTGGGGTGTGGCTGAAGTGGAGAGAGCAGGGGAAGGAGGAGGAATAGGTTTGGAAGTTTTCGGATAAAGGGGGATGGTGGCTGTAACTTTGTCAGTGAACTGGGCGGGGAATTCTTTGGAGTTTGTAGCAGGGAATCATAAGGGGTTGTTTTCAGGGGGTGGGGAATTGAGTTTGGCTTTTTTAGTGGGGCTCAGGGGAAATTTTTTTGTGATCTTTTTCTTTTATGGGAGCAGTTATAGGGGTAAGCATGGTCTTTGCTGCAGGCTTCTGGTTCTTGATAAGATTGGTGATGATGATGTCCTTTGAGGAGTGCGTACTTGGGCTTAGACTTTTCTTCGAGGAGTGGGTACTAGACTGTGCAGTTTTTAGTTTCTTCTCAAGTTTTTTTAAGTTCCAAGAACGTTTTGCATCCAAGGTTTTTTTTATTTTTATATCTTCCAGTTTTTTTGCTTCTCGCATCTAGTCGAGGGAAAGTCTTCCCAGGGTCTTCTTCCCAGTGACTAGTACACACTCGTTTTCACTTGTTGGACTAGCTTTGATAAGGGCAGGGAATTTTGTAAAGTCGTCTTTCCTGGGCGTCAATGATGTTGAAGATGGTGGTGATGAAGTCTTGATGGACAACCCGACCTTAGCGCCCAAATGAACCCCTACTTTATTTTGGGGGCTCACTGTAGGACCTGCTGCTTTCTTACTCTTTTATGGATATTCATTGGTGAGATGCCCCACCACGCGACAGGTCCGACATGAAGGTCTCATGTCTGCAACGATTACTGGAATCTTCTCATCCCCTATTTTAGAAGATTTCGTTGAACGCTTGTTTGACTAAAATGATCTCGAATTGTCATATCGAGAGATGTTCGTCATAGGCCATTTTGGTGATTTTTCTGTACTTCATAAGGAATTCAGTTATATGTTCCCCTTCAGCATGAAATGGAACATGAAATACAAAGATGGAGGTCCTTTGTCTTCCCAAGTACTCCAGATGTGGTTGCTGTGATGATTTCCTTGTGTGAAAGTTCCCACAGTCCTCAGAGGAAGCAAAGAGAGTAATCTAAGTGTGCAATCCTTTGAATCTTACAATTCTCCTTAGTTTTATTCCAGTGATCGAAAATAATTTAATGATGAGGTCACTCAAAGAATTGATGAATTTTTTTGTTTTTTTGTCAGCTACAAACACTAGCAAAGTCCTATAGAAAGAAAAATAGCATTGTATATAAAAATATAATCTGGTGCCAAAAAGAAAAAATTCCAGGTTGCTGCAGCAGTAGCAGCAGCAGCAACAACAACAACAACAACAACAACAACTAATGATAATAACAATATAACAAGAAAGAAAGTAAAAAAGCGTATTGAACAAACCAATATGTAATAAATATTATTTGCTATAATTGTTGGCGATCCAACCACAAAAGTTTCCAATGAAGATACAACAATTTCACTCCCTCAAAAATGTAGAAAGATCTGTCAGTGAATATACATTTTTATTTTCATGTACGTTTGACACTTTAACAAACAGTAACTACTTTCTTGTCGAATGTAAGGCAACATGTAATTATAAAGGAATCGGATTTTATCAATTTTGATTCCAATTCAAACTCTTAAAGTCACTTTGTAAAGCTGATGGTCACATAAACAATGTCGTTTTGAAGAGAGGTGATGCTACAATCTCCCTAAGCAATAATAAAGGTGAACTTTCTTTCTGTATTCTGGAAAACGCTCTTCTAATTCCAAAATGTAAACAAAATATATTTTCTATACAAGCTGCCATTAAACAAGATGCAAATATAAACTTTAGTCCCAATAAGTTAAAATTGGTGTGACCAGATGGAACTTTATTCGATATTTTAAAAAAAATATATGGAACTTGATTCGATATTTAAAAAAAAATATGGGACTTTATTCGATATTAAAAAAAAAATGGAAGACTATATTATTAAAAAAAGTTAGTCCCATCAAAAACCACTAGCCACGATTTGCAAACGTAGCATAAAATTCTTAGGCAGTGCAATATTCCAGATAGCAAAAAGTTGCCGAATGTGGTTAACAGAATAGAATTAAAAACTTCAAAAAACTTGACAAACTGCAACATTTATACACAAGGAAAAATGGCAAAGTACCAAAACAAGATACCAGACAAAAAGGCTAACAAAATCCTATCATTGGTACATTGTGACTAGAATTTTCCTGTGAAACCGATGAACAAAGAAAATTTCAGGTGTGCATTAAATTTTGTAAACGATTATTCCGGTTTAATAATGGTCTATTTCTTAAAGAACAAATCTGATACCTTGCTAGCAACTAAAAATTACGTAGTTAACATGGCCTTCTACAGTGCAGTAAAATGTGTATACACTCTGACAATGGAATGGAATTTACTAATAGAGACTTTGAACTTTTATTAATTAACCATAACATCAAACATGAGAAATTAGCCTCCCATACACCTCACCAAAACGGAACTGCCAAAAGATTGTGGCAGACACTTTTTGAAGTGGCGAGATGTCTACTTATTAAATCAAAACTCCCCAAAAACCTATGGACGTATGCACTAATGATTGCTGCATCCTTTAAATCGATCCTTTAATTAAAGATTAAGGAAGACGTCGTATGAAGCATTTTGTGGTAATAAACCAAACTTAAGCAAAATGCATGTATTTAGCTTAGTTTGCTTCGCATTTATAGATAAGAAAACGTAAATTAAATACCAAAAGTGACAAACAAAAGTCCTGCACCAGATGAACTGATTCAGATGATTCACTGCAACTGTTTGGAAGGATGGGGTACTTTAAGGTGCATCTGCAGAAGACATAGATTAGAATGTTCTAGTGCATGTGGACATTGCCAAGATTGTGACTGTGACAATATGAAAAAATGCCCATCAGTCGTAGATGATGAGGCTGAGGATGAAGTGCCAACGACTGTGAAAAAACATTATAACATGTGAATCAGGGAGGAGGAGTAGGGGTAGCCATAGATACGATATAAGAGGTGATGCAACATCACTGGCAACCATTTCATATGAAATATTGACTATGAAAACATGGGTAAAAATGCAAGATTTATTGATTTATCATGAAAACTGGCCGAGTTGGTGTTTTAAAACTTAATAGAAAATGACTTTTAAGTTGAAAATATTCAACTTTGAAATTTGAAATTTTCCCAGACTCAAATTTTGTCCAATTTTTAGTATGGTGTAAAGTAGACTCAGCCTAACATAAAACTAAAAATAAATGTTGCGTTTTTTTGTGTGTTTGATTGGTGTTCTTTGGCGTTTTAATGTACTAGCACAAAAGCCTTTATATATTATGCTTCACTTTCTTTTCTTTATTAAGCCGTGGCCATAAAACCGTTAGCTAACTAGGGAATGCATAAAACTTAGGAACATCACGACAGTTAGACAATACAGAACTCTTAAAATGTGACAGCAATAAATATTCATTCACACAATTCGGAGGCAGCATGTTCAGGACTGCAGAACACAATTCAAATGGAGATTGCCGGTACATCTCTGAGTAAACGTTGGTGTAATTATGCAGAGGGACTAATGTGAATGTATATCTGTTGGGGCTCACCCCTATTAACAGGAATAATGACCTATTCCATGACGTTATTTTCGTCCCTGACGTCACTTACAGGGAACGAGAAGCGGTTTATGAGAGAGTCGGACACAGACACACAAAATGGATGGCCGTTCGCAACTAGATATTTTTCAATTACCTCTTTTATGTATTTTTTAATACATATTTAATTGTTAGTGTGTCTTTCGCGTCATTTATTCAACCACTAACACCACAAGAATATCATCATAGGTTTGGTCTGTTCAGCCACAGAATTGGATGGTATTTAAGCATTGTGGTGGGGCAAGAACAATGAAATTATTTGTAGGCAACAGAAGCAACTGTTACATTCTGGTAAATAGACAGCAGCTCTAATTCAAGCAGATCATATACTCCCGAGGGAACAGGGTTGCACCAGGGACTATGTAGTATATATATGATGGCACGATGCTGTAGACACTCAAGAAAATCAGAGAACACCTTGCCAACTCCGGTAAATACTAGGGACCCGTACTCCAAGTAAGGGCGAATCATTGTCTTGTAAAGCCTAGTCAGCAAATGCCATTCATGAGAAATTTGATAGCGCAGGATATGCAATGCATAAAACTCACTATCATCCCTGCTAGATATATAAGACAAGTGGTCGTCAAATCTGAGGTTGCTAGATATTATTACTCCCAGATATGACATTTCAAGAATGGCAGAAATGTGTCTTGAAACCAAAACCGACGGACAGTGACAGGAGAGAGATATCTAGAGAACAACACCACAACTGTATTTGCTGGGTTGAACACATTGCCCCAGTTCCCCACCAACTCAGATGCAAAAACAAGCAGTGACTGCAGGTATACTGACACTATGTAAAGGTCTGAGTGTGACACAGAAATTTGTGTGTCATTGGCATAGGAGCTTGGGAAAACAATCAAGTTGTTACAGTCAAAATAAGATGTTGCATTGTCCATTAATGGCAGCAGATCGTTGATAAAGAGCAAAAATTACGTTGGCACAATAAAACTTCCAGTGGCACTTCAGCCGAGACAGGAAGCTCATCTGATAAACAACCAGCAACCAAAGTAGCCTGCAGCCGATCAGTAGATAATTGCAAATCCAAGAAAAGAGCTTGCCAATGCTGCAAGGCCGAATGAGGAACGGTTCCAAATGCATTGGTAATATCTAAAAATGCCGAAATTGTGCACTTCTTAACCTCACATTCTGGATAAATACAGGCAGCTTGTTCCACAAGAAAATGCCATTTTAGAAAACCAAACTGAGATGGATGAATAAGCTTATTTTCTATGAGATTTGAAGTAAGTCAGTCATTCACAATGTGCTCCGCCCTATATGTTGAGCTTTTCATACCTTGATAAGTTTCTTTTCATTTAAAGAATTTTCCTTTAATTAATCTTCTCATATATATATATATACGTCTCGTGTTGCAGAGTTCAAATCGTTCGACTGGTATTAATCGTGACACCCTGCACTGAAGATTCCCAAAAGGATGAAACACTAGTGTCTGTAGGTATTTAATTATTATAGTAAAATAATAATTAATCGCGATTTCCAGTCGCATGATCACTTTAGATCTTCTTAATAATTCTATGCCTGCATTTGGCTTTATAAATGTTAAGGTTTTCTTGATTATTGTGGGTTTGATGGTGGCCTAAGAGTAATGATCCTTGCTAATAGAATCAAAAGTGGCTTCGTGCCAGGGTTCCAATCCTTCAACCAGCTGCAATTATCATTTTCTGATGATTTGGATTATGAAACACTTGTGTCTGGCGATATAAAAAATAATTATTTATAATTTATAAATATTTCACCCCTTTAAAAAGTTCTTAAAAAGTTGAGCATTGTCTGGGAGATAAGATCGTGTACAAGAACGTGATTTCTAGTCGCCCAATCAATTTAAATCATTTTAATAACATTATGCCTGTATTTTTTTAATAATTCTATGCCTGCATTTGTCTCTATAAATGTTAACTTTCTCTTGATTATCGTAGCGATTAACGGTGGCCCAGGTGTAATATTTCTTGCTAATGAACTCAAAGGTGGTTTTGTGACGAGGTTTACATCCTTCGACCAATGGCAATCATATTTCCTGCACTGATAATTGCAAAAGCATAAAACACTAATGTCTGTAGGTATAAAAAATAATTATTTATAATTCATAATTACATGTGTGTGTGTGTGTGTGTGTGTGTGTGTGTGTGTGTGTGTGTGTGTGTGTGTGTGTGTGTGTGTGTGTGTGTGTGTGTAAGTCCATATTTTATCTTTTAATGGTAAAATAATGATTTTTTTTATTTTATTTTATTAATTAATGTCTCACCACATATCAATGCCAAGCATAAATGTTAATGAGTTGGATAAATTATCATTTAAATGATGATGAATATTATGAGAGGACTGACAATGATTAATGAAATGAACAAAATGTAAATAATCATCTGGACGATTACATTAGGTTTGAAAATGACCACGTTGTAATCCTCAGAAAGTCAATCTTGTGGAACATGTCCCAGAGATGAGAAGATTGTGGGAAAGAAACTCCATTGATGGAAATTCCGTTTGATATAAGATGCACGGAGGTAGAAGAGAACATTCTTTGCAAGTGTGGTAGACGAGTTCTTGCTATGATAGTTTTACAAGGAGAAACCGGAGAGTGAAGCTACTCCGAGCACGTTTCATGGGACACGGATAGCATAGGGAAAGACTAACAGCGTCTGTTCAGTAAAAAGGGGCGACAGAAAAATAGAAGAGATCGTCTCCCACTAGATCGCGAAGTCGATATTTTTTTTGAAAAAAGGGAAATGTTAAAAAAAATCTATTTCTTTCAAACAAAAATAAAAACGTGAAGAAAACGCTTTGTTCATGCATGTAGACTGTGGGCCGTATATTAGAACTAAATCATTAAAAAAATGAATTAAGACTTTTATATCCTTTAATTTAGACAGTGTAATTAATCTGTTAATTAATTGCAATGTCTAATGTTGTTTAAAAACGTTGTTCTTATGAAAAAAAGCCAATCAAAATATTTTAAAAGATTCAAGGGAAATAACTCCCAAGAGAAGATTTGGTTATCTCTCTACAGAGTTATTTCCCTTCATATAATTCTCTTGAACAACTTTGAGGAGTTATTTCCCCTTGTGGTTTCCTTTAACGAAATAAGTCTACGAGAAAAATGATATTTGTTACTTACTTTATTTAATGTCACAAAGTTTTATAACATTAATAATAAAAAAAATACAAGCTTTTACATGGCAAAAATTAAGGAAAATGCGACGATAATAACAGGGAAATTGTAATTAAAGCTGCGACGAGTTGTATGTAACAATTTGAGTTAATTTTTGTTAACGGAAATTGCGTCGACGTTTTTTTTTTTTTTTACATAAAACAATATTTCTGATACAATTCAATATTCTTTGGAATATTTGCAATTATAGTCGCATTTTTTTATTGTCGCATCTTTATATATATATATATATATATATATATATATATATATATATATATATATATATATATATATACATATACAATTCATTGAAGTTTCGTTTTCTTTAAAAGAAAATGTAGCCGAAAAATAACAATTTCTCTTCAATTAGCGTCGATTTTTCCGTCTTGTGTTGTAATTAATGTTTTTGTAATGCTAAAACTTTGTTGCATTAAATAAAGTAGTTGAATCATTTTTTTTTTTTTTTTTTTTTTTACAATTAATCAGAAGTGACTTTTCCTGGGCACTTATCGTCAAGCTCAAATATCAGCTGCCGTGATATTGTAAAAAAAAAAAAAAAAAAAAAAAAATTTTTTTTGCAATTATCGGCGAATTTTCTTTCCTCTTCTTCTTTTTTTTTTTTTTTTGTAATGTCATGTTTTTTGTTATTAAGGTCATAAAACTTTGTTATATTAAATAAAGTAGTTAAAAAATCATTTTTTTAATAATTCCTCGGATGTTTTGTTTAATAAAATTACAACATCGTCGCATTTTACACATTTTTTTATTAATGTTATATTTTGTTAAATGAAATAAAATAGTTGGAAAAAAAAAATTTCTCGAATGTTTTGTTTAATAAAAATAATTCCTTTGCAATTAGCGTCGCTTTTTTCTTCTTTTTTTATTTTAGTATTAATTTTGTAGAGGGGGGGTGCAGTTGGGTGTTGTGCTCCCAATTAAATACGTGTTCGTAAACCACAAGCTTGTCACATGCAGTGAGACAGAATAACTAAAACTAATAAATAGAGTAAAGTTTAAAGAGATATTTTATTTCTCGCGTGCGCCTGTGAGAATAAAAATGTTATTGTGTACGTGTGTGCGTGTGTGTGCGTGTGAGGAGTGGAATTCAGTCCGCGTACGTATGCGTGTCTGACGGTAGAGCTAATGTCTCTTGAAGGAAAAGGCTGGAAAAGTGTTCATTTGCTAAAACTCTTACCGGGTTGATGTTGACCGGCGGGCGCGTTGTCTCACCGTTTCGTTGCGAGGCTGATTCCCAGAAGGAGCGAGAGAGAGAGAGAATTATCCGAGCATCCCCTTTTATATCTCTCCCAAGGGCAGAAAACCAGGTCGCTTTTTGCGACACCTACTGGCTGGTTGTTGCAGTTATCGCTGGAAAGGAGCAGATAACTGCTACAATTTTTTTTATGTTAAAACTTTGTTACATTAAATAAAATATTCGAAAAAAAAATCATTTTTCTTGCAATTACTCGTGTGTTTTGTTTAATAAAAAAATACAATATCGTCGCATTTCACCCTGGCAAATAATGGCGAGGTCTACTCAACTAGAATAATGGTGCGCAATTGCGCACGCGCGGCTGTGTAAAGAACATTTCAGCTACACGCACATTTCCATCCTGCACCCACGCAAATTCTGCGGGCATAAAAACTAAGATTCTGTTTTTTCGCACGGACGTATTTGTAAGCACCCCACGTGACAAAGACCTTGATTTTTTGTCCAATCGGTGTTCGAAAATAAACGCATTTTTATAAACATTTTTTTAACTGTCTCCAGGAGCTGGTCTAGGCCCTTAAAAACTATCACGCACCAAAAAAGAGTCAGTCAAGCCCAGCCTAGCATGCTATAACAGCAACATCGATTCTATCCGTGTGACGTTAAACTCACATGCATCTCTTATTTAATTCTCCACGTGTAAATTGATTTTTTTTTTTTACCCTTATCTGATGTTTGGCTGAAGTAAGCAATTGCAATTTATGTTTTTTAATTATTTTCAAGCCAGAATTTTAACCTTTTTCTACTGCATTTCATAAAGAACATTTTATAATCTCAGTCGCAGGAAGAGACTCACAATTAAGAAAAAACTTTCTGGTCTTCTCTTTCCTCTTATTTACGATTTCGAGAAAATAAATTTTGTATAAAATTTATTTTCTCCCTCATCTTTGTTTTGGTTGTTCAACTCCATTTTACATATTTCTTTTATTTTTATGTTTTTAAGTTTGCGGGACTAACATCGATACCCACAGTCCCGCAACAAATTAAGTAAAACAGTAGAATGTTTTACTAAAATCTTTAATGAATTGTCGCATTTGCTAAATAAATATTATGGTCGCATTTTTTTTTTAATACTCGCATCTTTTTTTATACAATTTCTCGAAGTTGCGTTTTGTTAATAATAAAATAATCGAGAAAAAAGTCGAAAAAAAATTAAAATTCCTCTGTAACTAACATCCTAAATCCATGCATGAAAAACTGTCAAAATGAATTTCCTGATCATCAAAAGAATTTTGTTTTGTTGTCAGTACCGTTTGTTAAGTGTTGCATTTTCTCATACACACCTTTTTTTAGGCAGAGATTTCTCAGGAAGAATGGCATATTGTTCCTTTTGGAGCCCGTGTGATGTTTTCAAGGACTACAAACCCAAAAAGCGGGGGGGGGCACAAAAAATGCAGACATGAGTTCTTTTGTAATTAATACTAACTTAATAATAGAAACGTTTTCTCCTAAAATATTTTTCTTTCGTTGAATAAATTGTTTAGAGAAAGATATTCACTTTTCAGAAACACTTTTGTCTGTACTATTATGAAAAAAAGAAACCATTTTTTTCTTCAAATTTAAATTATTTTAGAGTCATTTTAATTGACTAGACTCGGAGATCCAACTGACTTCCCAAAACCGCAGTTTTTCTTTCTTTCTTTTTCGTTTTTTTTTTTTTTCATCAGTAAGAACACTTCAACAAGTTCTTTTAAAATATTTATTATTTCTACTATAAAAGGAACATTTTTTTGTGTGTGTGTGTGTGTGCGCGCGCGTGCGTACGTGCGTGCGTGTGTGTGTGTGTGTTCCTTCTGGACTCCTAAACAGCTGGGTCGATTTTGTAAAACATTTCACACAAATGTACTTTATGTGCCTGGCAGTGTTGTTAGATAGGTTTTATATGCGGATGTATTCGATCAATAATCATCAAGTATCAATAATTGAAAGAATCCGATGAAAGAAGAAACAGGTGATTTTGACTTAAGTTAACACCTTATACAACCTAACATCACGAATTCATTTGAGAAGTTTTATTACCGCACAAGTAGAAAAGGTTTCTGCTTAGAGCACAAATGAAACATGACATTTGACTTTTGCATTTTAAACTTTAATTCAAGCCGTTATCACTGCACAAGTAGAAAGGCCCGGCATATAAAATCAACAATAGGTTCTTTGATATGGCAGGGGCGCGTTCGAAATGGATGTTTCTGTTCAGAGCACAATTTAAGCATAATATTTGACTTTTGCATTTTTAACTTTAATTATATAAAAATTATTTTATAAAATCAATAGTAGGTTCTCTACAGTGCAATGTAAATAAAAATGTATTGTGGACTAAGTCATTATGAGAAAGCATATGAAGTTTCCTCCTGGAGCACCACAGTGGATCCCCGACTGGAGCAGGCAATTAATTGATTTGATTGAAAAATGGACATTTCACAGATTTCGATGACAATAAAATATTTGAGGGCAGAGCATTCACTCATTTAATCCAAGGCAACGTCGGGTCCCTGCTAGTTGTTAAATATATGTGAGCATATTATCAGATATACTAATAAAAACATAAATAAATATAATTAAGATAACAAAAAAGGGGAGACAATATGGTTTAACAATATCATTTATTTATAATTGAAGATTATTTTCTGAGGTGATTTTCATGTGAAATAACTTTTGAAAAGTTAGCGTTTATAAATCTAACATTTAAATTCTTGATAGTCCGAGCTTGCATTCGGGTGTATACAAATACAAGTGGCATGCTAGCATAGAACTACTCTTCTGACCTTCAAATTTACTGTGAAGCTGCTGCTGTTGTTATTTTTTTATTTTATTTTTTTTTTACATGGAGTTCAACACTTATCAAGGCCCAATGGCCACTCGGGGATAAGGGTTATTGTGTGTACAGTAATCAAAGGGATAGTGTAGCAATAGTATTAGAGAATTGGTAAGGTGTCATTATTTAGGGGGGGCGGTTCATCAGGAATTTGTTTGTGTTGGACTTGAAGACATCCAGGTTGAAGTCGGGAGGGAAACAGGCAAGCGGAACAGAGTTCCACAGGCGTGCAGTTCTAAGAAAAAAGCTTTGTTCATGGAATCCACGTTTTTATTTAGGCACAGATAGGGAGTGGGGGAAATTATTGACAGTGGTTTCAGCTAGTCGGGTGTTTTTTGAAAAAGATTGGCGAGGGGGGACCAGAGAATGGAGCTCAGACGAGCACTTGCCATGGAAATAACGATAGAACAACGACAGGCTCGCTACGTCTCTTCTGTTCTCTATTAGTTTGTAGAAAGTATCTATTTATATATATATATATATATATATAGATATATATATATATATATATATATATATATATTGTCATCTACATACAGTACTGCTTTGTTGTATCACAACTCATCAGTGCGGCTAGACAAACACCTTTCCCCAGCCGTGGATTTAACCTACAACCGTCGCATTGACAGTCGGCTACGAATCAGTGCCGTAAATATTTCTCCTAGAGTGTATATTAAATCCACACCCTCCCATCGCAAAGTGCTCAAACCATCAGTTTGTTTACAAACAAATTAATAGTGGGCTTCGCTTAATCGCTTTAAATACGCGTTGGGTGAAAATATATTTACAAAGTGCTCAACCCAAAGAGGAGGGCTTTAATTGTCATCCACATACAATACTGTTTCGTTGTATCACAACTCATCAGTGCGGCTAGACAAACATCTTTCCCCAGCAGTGACCTTCAAATTTACTGTGAAGCTGCTGCTGTTGTTATTTTTTTATTTTATTTTTTTTTTTACATGGAGTTCAACACTTATCAAGGCCCAATGGCCACTCGGGGATAAGGGTTATTGTGTGTACAGTAATCAAAGGGATAGTGTAGCAATAGTATTAGAGAATTGGTAAGGTGTCATTATTTAGGGGGGGCGGTTCATCAGGAATTTGTTTGTGTTGGACTTGAAGACATCCAGGTTGAAGTCGGGAGGGAAACAGGCAAGCGGAACAGAGTTCCACAGGCGTGCAGTTCTAAGAAAAAAGCTTTGTTCATGGAATCCACGTTTTTATTTAGGCACAGATAGGGAGTGGGGGAAATTATTGACAGTGGTTTCAGCTAGTCGGGTGTTTTTTGAAAAAGATTGGCGAGGGGGGACCAGAGAATGGAGCTCAGACGAGCACTTGCCATGGAAATAACGATAGAACAACGACAGGCTCGCTACGTCTCTTCTGTTCTCTATTAGTTTGTAGAAAGTATCTATTTATATATATATATATATATATATAGATATATATATATATATATATATATATATATTGTCATCTACATACAGTACTGCTTTGTTGTATCACAACTCATCAGTGCGGCTAGACAAACACCTTTCCCCAGCCGTGGATTTAACCTACAACCGTCGCATTGACAGTCGGCTACGAATCAGTGCCGTAAATATTTCTCCTAGAGTGTATATTAAATCCACACCCTCCCATCGCAAAGTGCTCAAACCATCAGTTTGTTTACAAACAAATTAATAGTGGGCTTCGCTTAATCGCTTTAAATACGCGTTGGGTGAAAATATATTTACAAAGTGCTCAACCCAAAGAGGAGGGCTTTAATTGTCATCCACATACAATACTGTTTCGTTGTATCACAACTCATCAGTGCGGCTAGACAAACATCTTTCCCCAGCAGTGGATTGAACCTACAACCATATACTAGCTGGCAGCCCGGTGTTGTCCTGTCATACACTACACTAAACCTGGTATTTTAATGTATGCAAATTGTATATATATTATTATAGAATCAATCCTCTATGGATTATTATATATTATGAAGAATAATTTGCCCGGTAGACTAATTCAGAAAAAAAAATTGTTTAAATAATAATGATAATGTCGTTCATCAAATTCTGTGCGTGTTTATTTAAATTATCATGTCAGCTGATAGTTGGGCTTGACGATAAATGCCTTGGAAATATCACTTCTCATTAATATTTACTTTTAAAATATGCAAGATTGCATATCTATTAATATAGAAGAAATGATTTGCAGCAATTTTAAATGGTATCTCTTTTTTTTTTATCGTAAATTGAACTCATAAATAAGAAAAAAATTAAAATAAAATGGTGAACTACACCCGGGCTTGAACAGGGGATCATTTGATCTGTAGTCGAATGCTCTACCACAAAGATCCAGATTATAATAAATCTCTTTTTTTAAGACGAAATGATTTGCTCAGATTTTATTATCTCCCTTTGCCAGTGTAACTAAAATGTTTCCCTGTAAAATTTCTTTTTTATCTATAAAAGAGAAAAGCTATTTATAACAGCAAATGTTTCTGATTTATTGATACTTATCGGCTGAAATTCTAAAAAGAACACTGCCAGCTTTATGTAAAATTTGTGAAAGATAGGCTCAGCCATTTCGGAACTTATGAGGAACGAACTCACGCACACACACACACACACACACACACACACACATGCACAAAGTGACTTTTAGTATATATATGTGTGTGTGTGTGTGTGTGTGTTTAATTTAACTATTTAGGATAGTAATAACTTATAAATAACACAAGGTTTGACATTTAGATAGCACAATAATGCAATGCTAGAGCTATAAATATTTCTTGAAGTAACACATTACAAAGAACAGACATTGATACAGTAACAACTTGTCTATAATGTATGCTTGACACTTTACTGATATGGTGTATAAAAATAAAAGAATACTGGCTGTAGGATGTGAAACTTCTGGTTTTGCACTGAGGAGATTGCCCTATGATGCAATACTATAATAAATGAACTATTATATAATTATATGCCAACTCTGAGGTCAAAAACATTGCACACAAGTTATTATTAACAAAAGACTAATATTTCGAAAATGAGAAACTGTATTAGTGTCTGCCCCTTGTAATGGGATACTTATATATATATATATATATATATATATATATATATATATATATATATATATATGTATGTATGTGTGTGTGTGTGTGTGTGTGTGTGTGTGTGTAGATAGATAGATAGATAGATAGATAGATAGATAGATAGATAGATGATAGATATTGTTTTTAAAATATAATTGGATATATTGGATAAATATATTATATTTTAAAAACAATATATATGCCGCTCCCCATTTGGGGGTAACAAATTGGTAAAAGGGAAAATTATTCCCAACTCGCATTTAGGTAAAAATGCACTTTCGTATAAATAATTGAATTCATTCAAGAAAGTATCGCAAAGCAAAAACAAATAAATAACATATATATATATATATATATATATATATATATATATATATATATATATATATATATATATATATATATATATATATAATGCAGGTATTATTATAAGGCTTTCTAAAAATAAATAAAAAATAAAACAAACAAAAAAGATAGAGGGACTAGTTTAACATATATGTGGTTATGTAAATATTTCATGTTCACGCAAAAATGTAAAAAACGGAACTTGTACTATATAAAGGGAGATAACTATATTGAAGTGACTTCCCTTTGTATTTAAATGTCTAAAATATTCAAATCACGCCTCCTCCGGGATTGTCCTCTTTTAGTCTGAGGTATTGTTTTGTGACGTTTAAGGAGGTTCACCTTGTAGAGAATAGAAACGATCGGTGAGACAGATTGGAAAAAGGTGGAACACCTGCCGTCATGCGCTGTTATAAATTCAGCACTAGTCTTAGACTTGGTAGACTTTTTTTTAAGTCCACTTTACATGGCGCTACAAACAGGATTTATTTTTACAGGATTTATTTTCACAGGATCATTTTCTTACTGAAATTTGAATAGTAATGGCGTCAAGACAATGCGATGACTAACATTACTTGCAACTATGGCCTTCGGGACAAGATCAAAGTGTAGTATCTGTTCTTCAGATGCTGCACTTCAATTTCTTGTTCTCTGTCAGTGGAGGAGAAATGCTTCACGACTGAGACAATTTTTATTTTTGTTCCTTTTCTCCACGTTAAAAAACGACCCTGGTGTCTAACTCTGTCCCGTGGGGAGGCATTGTAAATAGGAACATTACTTGCAACGAGTTCAGCAGTTGATAAATTTACAGAAAGATAACGAGCTTTGCATTAGCAGGGAAAATTTGTCGAACCGGCTCCACACTAAAAACTGGACAGACCTGTGATTGATGATGATTACACTGACACAGACTGGCCATTATTCATCGACATATTGACCTGGTACAAACAAATATGTGGTTTAACCGACCCCATGGAAATAGGCAATGAGTTAAACACGCCTTGCTCGAACAAGGTAAACAGAATTTTGTTCGAACTATAAGGGCCCGAAGCTCTCAATATAGCCACAGAAGGACAGCTCCTGTCACATATACGACTCGTTGTGGTGTGCATAGAAATAGATTCCACAACACGAGACAGCCAGAAGAGGAGGGTCCTGCAGTTTTTAGTAAAGCTTTGGTCCCAAGTAAGGTTTTGCAATTTTACTGTCCAGTGTCCTAATGACAGCTGCTGACAGACTATAAACTATTCAGAGGATATAGTGGCTGGCCAACTCGTAGATGAACTTGTAAATACAGAATACCAGTGCAAGGTGTTAGCCGAAGCCAATATTATGACAACAGTGGAATAAAAATTTCATCGACCGGTTAGTCTAAAGACAATGGACACATCAACTCCTTAATTGCAAAAAAAACGAAATGAGCGTTCGATGTTTGGCTCAATGAGATCCGAGAAGAAACCATCTCACGAGGGGGAGGAATTCAAAACCCCTCGAAATAAACTGTTTGAAGGGTGTGGCAAGGCATCAAACCCCAAGGGGCTAAAAGGATGGAAGAACTGTCCGACGAGAGAACCCAGATACTATAATTGTGGAATTACTGGACATTTACGAAAAGTGTGTCAAAAACCAGAGAGATTGACAATGGAGTCGACAAGTGATTCAACACGACACCAGTCAAAAATACTTAGCAGCAGAGGAGGAGGAAGACCAGCATTTTGTGAACGAAAACTGAAATTAGCAGCAATACCGCATCTTGCATGGAACATAGGAAGATTCAAAAGAAGCCTCACCCCCCCCCCTGAACTGTCACCCCTCATAAAAGTCAGAGTATGTGTCATACTGGACTCTCGTGCTGAATTTGGGAGTGCCTTAGATAAGGGGACTTGCCGTTGAACACATCATATCCAGAATGTTGCAGATACATGTTTGAGTGCCCCTGAAATACTGGAAATATTGGGATGCACTAACGTCATGCCCCAATACTTAGAGGATACGAGGAATCACAGACGACATACTACACATTAAGGGAATAATTTTTATGTGTATTAAAGTTGGCCTTACAGAAATCAGACAAGTTGTTTACATATCCGAAAACACGGGATTTTACTTATCCGAATCAGCACTGAAAGACTTAGAGTTAATCCCTCACGACTTCCCACACCAGATATCGAAAGCTGACATACCAACCTTGAATAACGGGATAGCAACATGTGGATGTCATCAAAGAGAAACGGTTCTGAACAAGCCTACAAAAATCCCATTTACCCCTATAAAAATAATAGAGAACGTTTGGAACAATGGTTACAGGAGCACTTTAAATAAAATGCATTCAATACCTGCCCCCATCAACCTTTACAAGTGATGTCAAGCAGATTACTGGAGATAACGTTTGTGCCAGGAGCAAAACCATCAGCTGTGAACACCCTCATTCTCTCCTCCATTATTGGAAAAAGAAGGTAAAAGAAGATTTAGATAGGGATGTTGCATTGGACATCATCGAGCCAGTACTAGCAAGTAGGCGTATGGTCTGGCGTTCGAGGATGGTGGTTGTACCAAAAAAGGTCAGCTCACCAAGAAGGACGATGGACCCACAAAAATTGAATGCTGTAATGATGAGGGAAACTCATCACACTCCATCCTCATTTAACCAAGTGCCCGTTGTGCTCGTGCAAACCAAGAAAACAGTTTTAGATACATGTAACAGACATCACAGTTTATCGTTCTTTCCAACGGCCCGAGACACAACACATTCATCACAAAGTGGGGCTGTTATTGTTAGAGGCTTAAAGCATCCCTAGGTTTCCACACCTCTGGAGGCAAGTACACTTGCTTGTTCGACAACATTGCAGTAGACATGCCAAAACATAAAGAACCCTTGCTTGTTTTCTTTCAAAGAACATTTGTTAATGTACAGGTTCCGGATTAAGCACGTTCCTGGAAAACATTGTCACACCAGACTGCACCTCTCCATACCCAGCACCGTCAAGACATAGCAGATTAAAGACCAATGATACTACTCAGTCATCAATCACAGCTGCGTATGTGCATGACCCATAATTTCAAGCGAAAACCTGGGATAGAATCGTGACAACTGCAGCCACTGATGAGGAATGTCAAACATTAGTGAATATATATATGAGATGGAAGTCATGACATGAAAGTCCAGCAATTCTGGCCAGTGCCAGACCAACTATATTCTTTGGAAGAGGTACCCATAAAAGGGGATAAAATTCTGATACCAAAGCAGCTTAGAGCTTAAGTGCTAGAGGCACTGCATGCCACCCATCAAGGGGTGAATGGGATGTTGGCTAATGCTAGACAATGATTATTTTGGCCCGGTCTTGACGCTAGTATCTGACAAACAAGGACACAATGTTGAAAATGCAATTTGATCACCCCCATCCCAATTGAGAGAACCACTGATGCCACCTAGAATTCCCATTCCAAAAGACTGTCATGGACCTACTGAATATGTTACATGGTATATGTGGATAAATCGTTCCTGGGAGACTGGGGTGTAAAGAAATGTATATCATCCGCACATTATCCCCAAAGTAATGGCTGAGCCAAACTGGCGGTAAAAACAGCCAAAAGAATGCTCATAGACTGCATTGATGGCTACGGTTACCTACATCACAATCAGGCAGCACAGGCAATGATAACTCATAGGAACACACCCCATCAAGACCTCGGCTTATCACCAGCTGAAATGTTATATGGTTGAACAGTAAGGGATCACCTCCCTACACTTTGCGGGAAGCACCAGATTCACGAGTGTTGGACGGAAAGCAAAGAATTGTAAGAAAGGGTGATGGCAAAAAGGCATGTGCTAAACAAAAACAGTACAACATGCACAGCTGTCAACTCCAACAGCTTCAGGTCGGAGAACCGTTCAGGTGCAGAATGAAGAGGTCCCATATTCGTGATGATGGACAAAAACAGGAGAGTTGTCAAAACCATGGATAATAAACAATATCGGATACAGTTGGATGGAAGCAGCAGGATCATACTACGCAATTGTTGTTTCCTCTGGAAGATTCAACCTGTCATGGATACGCCAGATTATTCACCCAAACACCCCCCCCAACCACCTCCCCAAAGGCCGAGAATGGAGGACAGCGTATTCCTGTATTTGTGCCTCTCAACATAAATATCCGCAACAAACTCAACATGCAGCAAAATCACGTAACTTCACTGTAGTCGTCTCCATATGTCAGAATACTTTTTGCTCTAATCGTTTCTTTAGTCTAAGTTTCCCTCTCTGCTCCATGTTTCTTCGACTCTGGCAACATACAGAGATTTAAATGTAATGTGAACAAGCATCTTGCTGCACACCGCCCCATTTTGTATGCCTCTATAAATTTAGCTCCAAATTCATTTTAGCCCCTTATGTCACAGTGGCAGTGTGCCTTGTTTAGAGTGAACTGAAATAATGGAATTAGTGGATAAAAAAATGGCATAAACACATGTCCAAAATCAACCTTAGTCTGTGGTAAAACGGCTTTTCTACTGTCTAAGGTCGGTCCCATGATCGAAACATTGGTTTCTATTTATATATATACACGTTGCTGGGTCATACAATATGCTTAAACATGATATTTTACTTTATGCAAATTGTATATATATTATTATAGAATTAATCCTTTATTGATTATTACAATTTGCCTGGTAGACTAACTCAAAAAATTTTTTTTAATAATAATGACAATGTCGTTCATCAATTTCCATCTGTGTTTATCTGCAGTATCACGTCAGCTGATATTTGGGCTTGACGATGAATGCCCTGGAAATATCACTTCTGATTAATGTTTAGTTTTAAAATATGCAAACGAAGAAATGGTACCTCTTCTTTTATCATGAATTAATAAGAAAAAATTAAAATAAAATGGTGAGGCACAGAAAGTCTTGAACAGGGGATCATTCGATTTGTAGACGAATGCCCTACTACTAAGCTATCTCTCCAGATTATAATAAATTTGTTTTTCTTCTAAAGAAGAAATGATTTGCTGAAATTTTATTATCTTCCTTGGCTGGTGTAACGTAAAATATTCCCCTGGAAAAATTATTTTTTATCTATAAGAGATAAAAGCTATTTTTAAGGTCGGAGGTTTTTGATTTTTGATACATCGGATGAATTTCTGTACAAAACATATCTAAGAACACTGCCAGACATATAAATTAGCTTTGTGTGTAATTTGCAAAAGATAGGCTCAGCCGTTTTGGAACATATAAGGAACTCTCTCTCTCTCTCTCTCTCTCTCTCTCTCTCTCTCTCTCTCTCTCACACACACACACAAAGTGAATTTATATAATAGTATATATATGTATGTATGTGTGTGCGTGTGTGTGTGTGTATGTACAAAATTTTCAGGAAAAAATATAAAAAAATAAATATTATATACACTTCAGTTTTTTTTTTTAGTTTGACGAGTGAACTTTTATACACTAAGGAAACCTCCTTTTAAGCACGTGGTAATATTTTGTATATCATGACAATATTGTGATGGGCAGAAACGATTGCTTGCAAATAAAAATATTTTTGATGAATATATGGAATATTGTTCTTTGAATAACTACAAATATATATTTATATATATATATGTATATATATATATATACATACATACATATATACATATATATATGTATGTGTGTATGTGTGTGCGTGTGTGCGTGCGTGTGTATGTGTGTACATTATCCAGTATATATATATAAGCACTTTACATTACCAAAAAGTGTTCTATTTGTTTTTATAATTAGTTTTGCATTATTATTAATAATTGTTAGCAATTTCGCTTGCCAGAGTGCTCAACTAAAGAAACCATCTGCAACTAAAGAAGCCATCTGTAGTCATCCAAATAGTGTTTTTGTATTGTATCACAGCATATCAGTGTGGTAGAGACAAGCACGTATGTAATGCCAGGGCGGAAATTTGACCGTCTAGTTGACAGCAGGCGATTATAACCATTTGAACATTGGAGATAAACTCTGATTAAGTGAAAATTTAATGTTTATATAAACACTGTCAACTAAAACAGGATGCTCCATTCGTTCTTACATGTAGCTTTGCATTATCACTGATGATAATTGATGATTCCATTTACCACGGTGCTCAAACCAAGAAGGGAGGTATATTGTTTGGCTGACCCATAGTGACTTTAGTGTGGCTCGAAGCATGAATGTTTTGAATTGCAGGAAAGGTGACCGGCCAAGGAAAACCTGGTAGCAAGTAATTAGAATTGTGGAGAATAGAAATTTGCAGACAGTTGACCCACTTAACCGTGAGAACTGGAGAGTGATCTTGCAAAATATCAGAAAACGTCCGACCCCTGAACAAGAGAAAAGTGACATTAAATAAATATAAGTCAGGCAAGTGTTCTAAGCTGGGATCAAAACTCAGTTATCTAGTTCACAGTTGGTAGTTGTAAGGATTTGGCTATTAGGCATGAGATACGAGGAAGCAAAATCCCAATGCTTATATAAACACTGTCAACTTCAGAAGAGAGCTCCATTCGTTTTTACAGGTTTTGTTTTGAGTATGAAGCGTCTTACTCCAGACAAAAACTGCTTCTGAAAACACAAGGTGTATTTTTAGCCAACATCTCTCGATCATGTTTGCTAATATCGATTTTACTTATTGATTGGGTATTGATTTTTCCTGGTGACAGATTATTGATCCGCGTGACTAATTGAATTCTTGGAAAGAACGTTTGATATCATCCAGATGTGTAATTGCTATGAGGTTGGCCGGGTTCCTTGACAGAAGATCAAACGGCTGCAAAGAAGGTGATTTGAATGATTAATAAAAGTGTTAGTCACTCAAAAATCATTCAACAAAAAAATGTATTTATAATTCAAGACTTTCCAAGGCCAAAAGGGTTAGTGAGTTTCTCAGTTTCATGATGAGGAATATTGTAAAATTCTTCAAAACAGTATGATCATTTAATGGCTAACAAATAGCAGGGTAGACTAGACTCTCAAGACTTGATTTGGTAACTAGTTGATCTTCCATGGTGTGGGACATTGTTGTCTCTCTTTCTTGATGAAAATAGAAATAACTATAGTTGACAACTTTGCCCACTTAAGAAGCTCTATAAATAAGGAAGGCAGTATGGGGTATGAATTGCAGTGCAGTGTGGGTAAGACCTTAGCAATATTTAACCAACTTTGCAAGATCTGGATAAAAAAATATATATATATATATTTACCCTCAGATCTAAATTAAGATTTTATAACAGCAATATTTCTGTTATTTACCCCTCATAACCTTTGTCTGAGGGTAAATAATAGAAGGCAAGATCCAATGCAACTACAACAAGAGAACATTAGAGAGGTTGACAAGTTTGTGTACCTGGGCAGTGTTGTCAGCAGGGATGGAGGAACAGATGAGGACATCAAGCGCCGGATAAGCAAAGCCAGACATGCCTTCAGCATCTTAAGACTGATCTGGAGAACAACAGCCCTCTCACTCCGGAAAAAGATCCGAATTTTCAACACCAATGTGAAGTCGGTTCTTCAATGTGAAGTTGGATGGCTCAGAAACGTGGAAAGTGACCAAGGCCAACACCAACAAACTCCAGATCTTCTACCAACAGATGTCTCAGAAACATTCTAAACATCAGATGACCAGAGACTCCATCTCCAATGAACAACTATGAGACAAAACCAACCAAACCCCAATGGAGATAGAAATCAAAAAATGAAAATAGAACTGGATTGGCCACATCTTGCGGAAGCCTGCATCCAACATCACTAGGCAGACCCTTGAAAGCAAGCGTAAAATTGGTCCCCCAAGGCAGACATAGAAAAAAAGCATTGAGACTGACACCAGGGCTGTTGGAATGACAAATGGCGGAACTGAGGAGGACCAGCCAGAACCGGGTTTGTTGGAGGAGTGTCATTGCAGCCCTATGTTCCCCAAGGAATCAAGAGACCCAAACTAAAAACTAAACTAACAGCAATGTTTTGTCCACACAACTATATGGAAGTGAAAATTGTTATTTCAAAATCAGTCAAGAGAAAAAATTAGATGTGTTTGATGCCAGGTGCTTTAGAAAAATTCTAGGGATCAAAATGAACGACTGAATTACCAACCAAGACGTTAGACTGTACTAACCAACAAGCAGTATCGTCAATAAGAAGAAGAACGTCTAGGCTGACTCTAGCATAACTTAAGATTGACCCTGGAGAGAATTGCCAACCAAGTTCTTTAATGGACACCTGATGTTTAAACCATATTTATTATTTTATATAATAATACGTGTAAACTATGATGAAAATAAAATGAAAAAATATATCAAATTAGAATCTGTAATTTTTAGAAAGACAGCACAGAATTAAAAAAAAAAATTATTATTTATTTGTTTATAATGAACTTGATTTCAGCGATATAACGTCCTCATCGGGAATAGAGTAAGTTTGTGTTTTTTCTTACCTCCTCTCTTCCTCACCTTTCTAGTGGGGGAGGGGGAGGGGGAGGGAGGTAAGCTACCTCACCCTGGGTTTACTGGCGGCCATCTGATTGCACCACAGGATCACCACACTATTCAGCACATCCAGACACGCTTTAGTGTTGACTTTCAAGCCGTCTTTGTAAATGTGAGGTGGCATGATGCGGCCCTCACTTGAAACCAAACCAAAGATCATAACCATGGTCGAAAACTTTGTTTTCTCACTCTGGGCTCGTTGCTGTTATTTGTGAAAATCCAGCGATGCATTTTGAGGGTGCTGGCAATGGTCCTGTTGTCATAACTTGGATCGGTAGAAAGAATGAGTTGTATAGCGGCACATCTCACTCGTTGAACATTGTGTCACTTTGAGACATGATAGAAGGCTCCTATCGCCATTGAGATTTGTACACAACTGGCCTAGTAGATGGTCTATAAAAAAAAAAACGGTTTTCATCAAACGGAGATGGAATCATGTTATCTTTTCTAGGGCGACATTTTAATCGTTCCACCCAGATTTTAATTCAAATTTAAACAACGCTTACATCGAAGAGAGGAGGAAAATCTATTGAAAACATCTCATTCAACCTCAATTTCCAACCGACATGTCAGGAATTACCTCCTCCACTATGACACAAAAGAAGGGGGAAAAAAACTGTCTGTATTTCCTGAAGAATAATATTTTACTATTCGAAAATTTTAAAAATAAAATTCAATTCAATTTTAATAAATAAAATTCAATTCAATTTTAATAAATAGAAATGTTTATTAAAATCGATTTTGCCTCCGTCTGGTCTTTTCAAATCTTTTTTTTTTTTTTCATTTTGGATTTTTTAAAATTTATTTATTTAACTCCATGGCCTTTGGCCGAGATCAAAGTGTAGTATCTGTTCTTCAAATGCTGCACTTCAATTTATTGTTCTCTGTCAGTGGAGGAGAAGTCCATCACGATTGAGACAGTTTTTAATTTTTGTTCCTTTTCTCCACGTTAAAAAACGACCCCTGTGTCTAACTCTGTCCCGTGGGGAGGCATTGTAAATAGGATTTATTTATTTATTTATTTATATATTTATCTATTTATGTTTAGTTAGTTTTAGCATAATGTTTCGTTGAGACATGTCATGTATTTTAAGGGTTGCGCCGTCTATAAAGGTTAGGCAATGCTAGGTTAAATTGTTTGGCTCAAGGAAGATTAAATCATGTCAACAAGAAGATCAGGTCATAAAAAAAACATTTGAAACTAGGTCAATCTTTCGTCTAGACTGGGGAAAAAAAGTGGAGCAACGAAGCAGTTATTTCGAGCAGAAAGCAGAAATGTTGTTCAGTCTTTATTGTTTTGGGACTATTAATAAAAACGAGTCTCATCGACATTCGTTTTTGAATGACTGGTATTTCTGGGTCTTCTTGATTTTCAACTCTTTTGATTCAGACATTACTAATCAACAGAGCGTTGCCGCTGCCGACAAGGAAGTGTCAATTAAGCAAGTGTACTCAATGAACTGATGTATGGAAATGAAACTTGGGTAGTAAGAGTTGAGGATATGTGTTGCATGGAGAGAAATATGTGAATCTATATATCTATAAAAGTGAAATTGTCTCTGCGTGTGTTTGTGTGTGTACATTTCCCCATCAAACTACTCTGTCAATTTTTAGTCTACAGACTCGAGATTTAACATAAAGGGTATTGAGATTTGGGAAAATAGTTTTAATCGGTTTTCGGCCAGAAATTTGGCTATCAAGGGGTCAAAGTTCAACGATTTGTCCTTTAAAAACTCTACCAAACTCCTCCGTCAATTTGCGGTCTAAAGACTTGAAATTTTAAATGTAGGTAACTTAGATATGGATCAAACTTTTAATTTTATTTGAGCCCAAAACAATAAATGTTAAGGGGTTAAAATTGGGGTCAAAGTTTTTTAAAAATTAACCGCTGCGGTCTCTACTAAATTATTCAGCCAATATTTGGTCTAAACATTTGAAATTTTACATAAAGGGTATTCATTCAGATATGCAGCAAGCTTTTTAATCAGTTTTTGGGCGAAAATTTGTCTGCCAAGTGGTCAAAGTTGAAAGAGTTCACCTTTGTAGACTCTACCAACTCCTCCGGCTATTTTGAAATCTATCTTGAAATTTTAGATGTAGGTTACCGGGACATGTCAAACTTTTTATATGTATATAGATATACACATAGGGTGTTATGAACAGTACATAGGGCCCGAGCAAAGCCGGGCTGAACTGCTAGTAAATTAATACAATTAATACATGTATATTTATTTATGGCGTGAGCCCGGCCTTGCTCTTGCTAGTATGTAGGAATGTGTGCGCGAGATGAAGCAGGCTTGGTATGTGAGTCATCTAGTCCTTTTCGTCTTTCTCGGCTCAAATGCATGAGGGCGGAGGTGTGTGTGTGTGTGTGTGTGTGTGTGTGTGTGTGTGTGTGTGTGTGTTCTTACATGCAGCTGGTGATCTCTGGAGAAAATGATTTTCTTAACCAAGAGTTGGGAATCAAGAGGTGAAACAAAGATTTCCTAGTCTGCAACCCCTCATCCTGTTAAAATTTAATCTTCCTCTGAATTACAAGTTCTTTTTTCATGAAAATCGCTCCAGACAAGGCATGAAGCCAGTTGATGTAAGGAACTAAAAAAATATTACTTCAAAGTCACAAACTAGTCAACAATAAGTGTTAAATGACAAAGGGGGAAGAATTGCTGTTTTCTGGATTGAAATCCATCTAACACTCATCGTTGGCTAGTTTGTAACTTTGAAGAAGGATATATAAAAGCAGGGAAGGAAATCCAAATCCAAAGACAAGCGGTTCATAGAAAAAAGCTATTAGAGTAGAACGTTTCCTATATCTGGAGACTTCTAGTGTGAAAGGGAGTAACTTTGCTGCTAGTTTGACTGAGTTAGTTTTGGATATTAAAAATAGATCATAATAATGGTTTAGCCAAGCCCTTTGTTGTTCTGTTACTGTCTTGATTTACAAGGCAATATCGCTGGCTTTATTACCAGAATGGTGCACGAGGAGAGGAGGTCTACTGAAAGTAGGGTTTGAAACAATCAAAGCTAACTTGGAAGTTGTCGCCTGCTCCTGTGACTTTGGTGGTCGACAATAAAACTGTGGCTGCCAACTGTATTTTTCTTTGTACCAATGTGATTGCACTATAAGATGCAAATGTCTATCAAGGATAAAAGTTAAAGAGATCGTCAGATGGATGTCTAAACAAACACCTTAACGATTGAAGACGATGTTTGAAACTGGTCAGAATTTAATTAGTTAGGAAGATGACTAAACATTAGACTTGAAAATACCCATGTTGTAGTTAGCTTGGAAGCAGCCTCGTGGCATTGTGTTCCACAGACGGGTAGTTCTAGAAAAGTCAACTAGGGTCGGACGTGGATATGTTGCATTAATTTGTGACGCTGCAGATTCACTTTAACTTAAACCATTCCAAAGCCATGAAAAAAACATTAAGGCAAACTTTTATTTAAACATTAAATAATCCCCTTAATAAATGGGACACTGAAATAATGCTTTTATCATTGATATACCTCTGGAGGAATATGTTCAGTATACATTAATTCAGATTAAATGATGGTCAACATACTAAGTAAATATAACAGTTTTATTTGTAAAAATTAAAAAAACGGTACAACGTAACAAATACGATTTTTACACTCGAACGTATCTTGAATGACGTAATATCAAGATTTACTAACTACCCGCTGGTTACCACTTCTTTTATAGACTGATTAATCCATTCTCAGGATCTTCCACTTTATCAATTATAAACAAAACAGAAACATGATTTGAAACATAAATCTGGAATATGTGGAAGCAATCGATAGTTCATTTTCAGAATTTAAGCCTCAAAGATATTTCAAATATATTGATTACAAACGGTGGAAAATCGAAACAAATTTTTGTTAAACAGTATTTCATTCATGATCGAAATTGTAAGCACAAAACTAACAGAAGTGCAATTATTAATAGATTAATTTTCTTACATTTTGTAAGATATTCACATTTATATAAAATACACGTTTACATTTATATAAATTACACGTACCTATATTTATATAAAATACACATATCTACATTATACAAAACATATGGAATACACATATCTACATTTACATATAATACACATATCTACATTTACATAAAATACACATATCTACATTTACATAAAATACACATGTCTACATTATACAAAATATTATATGCAATACACATATCTACATTTACATAAAATACACATATCTACATTTACATAAAATACACATATCTACATTTACATAAAATACACATATCTACATTATACAAAACATTATATGCAATACACATATCTACATTTACATAAAATACACATATCTACATTTATATAAAATGCACATATCTACATTTACATAAAATACACATATCTACATTTACATAAAATACACATATTTACATTTACATAAAATACACATATCTACATTTACATAAAATACACATATCTACATTTACATAAAATACACATATCTACATTTACATAAAATACACATATCTACATTTATGTAAAACAGACTTCCGTTCTCGCGTCAAACGTTCCTGATACGCGATCCCATTGCAATTATGATTTACTTTGGCAAATAAAACACGATATCTATCTTTAACAGATTATCTGTAATTGTCATCTGTTTACTATTGCCATTTACTCCTTTACCTTTTGTCTACTTTTTTAGCTGTAAGGTCGATTGACAAGTTCACATTTCGACACCATACAACAAGCGTTTTGTAACTATTATGTATTTTCAACCAACATTTTAATACACATATAATCTATTTATATAATTATAAAAGTCAAATGACCTTGTAATGAGTGTTGTAACCCACATCCGGTTTACGACTTCCGGTTGTGCATGCATACATAAACATAACCCCATAACAGCGTAAACAAATAAACAAAAATCGCTACTTTTGTAAAATTGTTTTACTGTGTACGTTTTCAGCGTCCCAATTATTTTTTTCGCGTTTAAATTATTCGAATAAACAATTGTTAATACTTTCTGCATTATTTTTACATCGTTCATTTCCGTATTGCGTTTAAATTATTTTAACACAATTTTCTTACAAATAAATCTACTTTAACCCGTTGTCAAACATAAGAGAATTTTACAACGGCGATTTACCCACCGCCGTCTGTTTTTTTTTTTTTAATTTATTCTCTATTTTTTAATACACTTTTTTTAAAAACATTCATACATTTTCTTCTATACTACCAACGTAAATGAATAACCCCGAAAATATGTTTTTTTTAATTTGCGTTACAAATAAATAATCAACATGGCAATAAAACGTATTGTTTTACTGTGTACATTTTCAGCGTCCTAATTGTTTTTATGTTGTTTTTTTTTTCGCGTTTAAATTATCCAAATAAACAATTGTTAATACTTTCTGCTTTTTTTTACATCGTTCATTTCCGCATTGTCTTGATTAGTTTTATTGACCTCATTATTAACATATAAGTTAAATATTTGACCTAATGGGCAGTGAATGTTTGTTTAAAATAAATGAAAAAGGTTACATTTTATTTTCATTTTGTATTTAAAAAGCCATTCTTAACATGGGAAGAGTGTTTTTAACTATTCTGTACTTTCAACTAATAATTTAATTAAAAAAGATATATCAAAATTTGAATTTAACTTTAAGTATTGTGGTATCTGTTCAGTGCACATTTACCTATAAGTATGACAAACCTCTTATAATTCAATGGCTGTAAGTTTGTTTTTTCAAAAGTAAACAATTATAAACAGAACAATTCATAGAAATCTATCTATATTGTTTTATCATTTTAATATATTTTCATAGAAATGTTTCTGTTATGTCACAAAAATTTTCCTTTACGTCAGAAGTGTCACTCTCATACACTAAGTCCGTAACTAATATAACATACTGACCCAACGGGTTACGGGTAGTCTACTTTTACTACTACATTAATAAATAGGCAGAATACAGACCGTGCTAAAATAATAACATTATTATTTAGAAACCCATTCTTTAGGTGAGAGCTTTTTGTAACTATTCTGTATTTTCAACTAACATTTTAATACACAAACAATCTCTCTCTCTCTCATATATATATATATATATATATATATATATATATATATATATATATATATATATATATATATATATATATCGCTAACAAAAACAAATAAAAACATCTACGTAAAAGTGATACATTTAGTAGTCCGGCGAGGTTAGCACCGTGGTAGAGGTTTAGGCTTCTTTCGAATCTCGCTAGATTCAGCCACTGTGATGAGTCGTGGACGACGAAACACGTGTCAGTGGATAATTATATTTTAAAAATTATATATATATATATATATATATATATATATATATATATATATATATATATATATAAATGGAAATGTATAAAAAAAAATACGAAAAGTATAAAAGCTTATAACTTTTCTTTATTCGTTTTCAATTGGTAACGTGCAGGAATACAAAATAATATTATGAAAATAAATTTTAAAAACTTTTTTTACAGGTACATAATTTTCGACTGATCCTTCAGTCTTCATCGGTGTAGTGAAAGTATGAGCATAAACGAGGAAAAAGGGAATGGAAAAGGAAAGAAGGAAGGAGGAGGAGAAGTGGATATAGCCAATGAGAAGGTGCCACGTCAGTTTTAAATATATACAGATATAAGTATGCACATACACAAATGCGCACGGTACATATACACCTATAAACGAAAAATTAAAAATTAAACAGTAAATAAAAATGAAGAAACGCGCCTTTAATTGTCCAATCTTTCGAATTCTGACGATATTATTTATTCCAAGAGAGAATAAGAATTCGAAGGATATAAGATGTTATGAGGAGAAACGCTATGATGCTCATTTGTAAATCAACGGCTATTTCTCGTTCAAAAAAGGACGAAAACGTCGTTTCCAAAGTGAACCGTTTGAAGACAGAAACGAAATGCTACTTTTTATTAATTTATTTATTAATATGTACATACACATACGTATACAAACAAATAATCACATGTACAAATATATACATATATATGCATATATACACACATAAATGTATATATATATATACACATATACATATAATAAAAAATACACATACACATACATAAATGTTTGCGCATATATTTACACGTAGAGACAGCTATACATATATACACACGTTTGCATAAGCGAATATAGGGGGAGATAGGGAGAGGGAAAAGAGGGACGGGAAAAGAGGTATAGGTGTGCGAGAAATACATACATATATATATATATATATATATATATATATATATATATATATATATATATATATATATACATACGGTGTAGAGGACTAGGATATATAAATCCTAATCCCGTTACAAAAGAAAATAATGAAACGAATAGAATGAAGGAAACAAAAACTCAATTGCTGGATAAGATAAACGTGTCGTTTATTTACTGTTGAAAGAATGAGTGTTTTAGGTGTAACACGTGTTCATGTCTGCGCGGGTGTAACCTTCGTTTGTTGCGGGAATGGTGATATAGAAAGAAAAGGAAATGTGTGTTCATCTCACGTTCGGGTCACTATTGTTTGTTCGCGCGTGGGAAGAGAAGTGAGTAATTTAGTGGAACGAGAAATGGGAATGATAGTCCAGCGTGTAGACAAAGAAAAGGATAGAGGGTTGACATCAGTTAAACTGTGCGCCATGTTAGCAGTCAGCTATGGGAAGGTATTCTCAGGGACAAGTTGTATATATATAGAGAGAAAGAGTGAGAATGTCAATCCAGTTCATGAAGAGAGAAAGCATATAAAGTGTACGTACGGTCTGTCAGCTTTTTTGTCCCACATAGTTCATGTGGCGTGAAGCACGCGCGTGCCGAAAAGTCACGCTGTCGGCTCGTAGACCGCCCAGTTCGAAAGCTGGTCCGAAAAGAAAGATGCTGCATATTGCTCTTGCTTTTATAATTGTTTCCGGTGGTCTTTTGCGCATGTGTGGATTTCCTTTGAAAGGGGAAGTGACTTTGCCCATGTGTGCTTATGTGTGCGCGTATATGTGCGTATATGTGTGTATGTTAGCGTGTGTGTGTATACACGTAAATGTGAGTGTATATACTCGAACGTGAATATATGTACGTGTGTGGACGTGCGCGCGTATGTTTGTGTGCGCGTATGTATATGACAAGTAATATAGCTTGAGATGTGAACGCGTGTTTTTGTGTGAGACTAGAAAAGGCTCGCACAACGGTAATATGAAGAAAATTAACACTTAAAGAAAATGTGTTTTGAAAAAACACGCACACATACATGCATACGCATACACATATATCCATATATCAATACATACATATATATATATACATATATATATATATATATATTAAGTAATGTGATTGATAATTTCAAATTTAAAAATCAAATTATAATAAAATTAAATTATATGTAATTATTGTACATAACTTGATGTATACCACAATAAAAAGCATTGTTTTCCGAAACGATCGTACAGATAATTGATTTTGTTGTTGTTCCTTCTAATGAAACGGATTTTTAATTTAATTATAATTTGATTTTTAAATTTTAAATTATCAATCACATTACTTAATATTGAATTAGCTCTAGGACATTTAACTATCGAGCTTATTATATATCTAAATTACAACGAGCACTTTCTATTTCCTGTATTTTAATTAAACTAGTAATTTCACTGTTACATTAAAATACACTCAGCTCTTTAGACTATTGTTCTAATCTCCTTTATATATATATATATATATATATATATATATATATATATATATATATATTTGTAGTCATCGACATACAGTCCTGTTTCGTTGTATCACAACTCATCAGTACCGCGTCGTGATTACAGTCGGCACTTCTACCCCTCGAGGAATATATATATATATATATATATATATATATATATATATATATATATATATATATATATATATATATATATACATACATATACATACATATACGTATATACACATATACTGACGTGTACATTCACTTTCAGGTACATATACACATACACTCGCATAAATACATACATATATGCATACATAATACGCACACACATACACATGCATAGTGTTGCGGGGCTAACGTTGACACCCACAGTTTCGCAACAAATGGAAACAAAGATAAAAATATAGAGAGTTGACAACCAATACAGAGATGACTGCAGGCAGATAGATAACTTAAATACAAAATTTATTTTTTTTTATAAAAGATTGTAAATAAATGAAAAGAGAAGATAAATAAAAGTTCTTGATTAGAAATAACCAGTCTTTTTGCGAAGAATTAGACAATATAAAAAGTCCACCACTTACTTAGTGGAGAGATAGAAAAGTGTAATAAAAAGTCCATTAGGGTTGCGAGTCTGTATCCACGTGGAGGAATTAACCGTCGGGCACGCGTGTGTTTAACGTCCAAACGCGGACGGGTCGATATTGATGTTTACGCCATTGTGCTCAAAGGTCGACTCCTCGTTTGGGCGAAAAATGCCCTTTTTATACTTGTCCGACCGGCTCCAGGGAGGCCTTAAAAACATTTTTTTTTAATTTATTTTCCTTGTAATCCGATTGGATGAAAAGATTATGACGTAAGATGCTTTAAGTTACGTCCGCACGAACAACTGAAGTTCCGCCGGATTTGCGTGGGTGGGCAAAGGGAAATAAATGTACGCGCAGCTGAAACGATGTTTATACATCCACGCGCGCGCAACTGGGTTTCACCGTTATGAGAGCGCGCCATTATTTTGTTTTGAGTAGATTCGACGCACGCGCGTCGAGGCTACCATAATAGTATAAAGAAAGAAAAAATTAGGGAAAATGTGAAGTTATTGCGTAGGGAAATGTACACAGACACACAGACAGAGATACTTTCACTTTTATAGATATATAGATATCTATCTATCTATATATCTATAAAAGTGAACGTGTCTGTGTGCATGTCTGTGTACATTTCCCTATGCAATAACTCTGTCAATTTTTAGTCTACAGACTCGAAATTTGATATACAGCGTATTGAGATTTGGGAAAATCGATGTGATCGGTTTTGGCCAGAAATTTGGCGATTAAGCGGTCAAAGTTCAACGATTTGACCTTTGAGAACTCTAACAAACTCCTCCGACAATTTTGGGCCTAAACAATTGACATTTAAGATATAGGTTCTTTGGACATGGATCTAACTTAATAACTTGATTTGAGCCCAAAACAATAAGTGTTAAGGGGTCATAATAGGGGTCAAAGTTTTAAAAAAACTAACCTCTGGGGTCTCTTCCAAATTACTCAGACAATTTCTGGTCTAAATATTTGAAATTTTACATAAAGGGTATTCAGAGATAGGGCAAGCTTTTTCATCAGTTTGGGTCGAAAATTTTAGTTACCAATATATAAATGTATGTATGTATGTCTGTTTGCATGTCTGCCTTAAACTTTCAATAGAGGCGACGGATTTTACCAAGATCAGTATCGTTTTAAAGTTTGTAACGGACCAGGATATAATACCCTAGCTCGCCACAAGAAAATAATGAAACGAATGGAATTGAAGGAAACAAAGACCCAATTGATGGATAAGATAAACGTGTTGTTTATTTACTGGTGAAAGAATGAAAGTTTTAGTTATAACACGTGTTCATGTCCGCGCGTGTGTAACCAATGTTCGTTGCGGGACTGGTGTTGTAGAAAGAAAAGGAAATGTGTGTTCATCTCAAGTTCGGGTCACTATCGTTTGTACGCGCGTGGGAAGAGAAATGAGTAATGTAATAGAACGAGAATGATAGTCCAGCGTGTAGACAAAGAAGAGGATAGAGGTTAAGCTGTACGCCATGTTAGCAGTCAGCTACGCGTTGGTGTTCAGGGACCAGTAGTAGATAGAGAGAGAGAAAGAGTGAGAATGTGTACATACGGTCTGTTAGCTTTTCGCCCCACATAGTTGTAAAGTGGTGTGAGGCACACGGTCAGTCGGTCCGTAGACCGACCAGCTCGAAAGCTGGGCCTAAAAGAAGGAGCCAGTTATTGCTCTTTGTTTTATACTTGTTTCCGGTGGTCTTTGCGCATGTGTGTATTTCCTTTGAAAGCGGAAGTGACGTCGTCCATGTGTGCGTTCGTGTGCGCGTGTGTGAGTATATGTGTGTACGTTAGCGTGTGTGTATATACACGTGAATGTGAGTGTATGTACGCGAACGTGAATATATGTACGTGTGTGGACGTGGGCGCGTATGTTTGTAAGTAATATAGCTTGAAATGAGAACGCGTGTTTTTGTGTGAGACTTGAAAAGGCTCACGCAAGTTCGACCTTTCATACGACAAATATCGAAAAATTGGCTAAAAACATTAATATCTTCCCCTTTAACTAGGCACTTTTCTACAGGAGGGGGGACACTTTTTTCGTCGATATTTTTTAAAGATATGATCTCCTTTAGATTCCTTAATTTTAAAAAATGTCGCTTCCGGTTTTGGCGGTGGTCGTAACAGCATAAACGTTAGGTTTTTACCCCGTTCTTTTCCTCCTTTGCGGTACGAGTTCGAGCCTGCCTTCCTACTACCACTTTTTTTTTTTTTTTGATTAACATACACATCCAAACACCCGGGCAACGCTAAAATGCTAGTATATTTATAAAAGTGAACGTGTCTTTGTGTCTGTCTGCCTGTGTGTGTACATTTCCCTACGCAATAACTTTGTCAATTTAAAGTCTACAGACTCGAAATTTGATATAGAGGGTAGTGAGATTTGGGGAAATCGATGTGATCGGTTGTCGGGCAGAAATTTGGCGATTAAGGGGTCAAAGTTCAACGATTTGACATTTAAGAACTCTACCAAACTCATCCGACAATTTTGGGTCAAAACACTTGAAATGTTAGATATAGGTTCCTTGGACATGGATCTAACTTAACTTTATTTGAGCCCAAAACAATAAATGTTAAGGGGTCATAATAGGAGTCAAAGTTAAAAAATTAACCGTTGTTTTTTTTTTTTTTTTTTTTTTTTGCTAAACATACACCTACAAACACCCGGGCAACGCCGGGCACACATGTTAGTCTATATATCTATAAAAGTGAAAGTGTCTGTCTGTCTGTCTGTCTGTCTGTCTGTGTATCGGTGTATCTGTGTGTCTGTGTTGTACATTTCCCTACGCAATAACTCAATTTTAAGTCTACGGATTAGAAATTTGATATACAGGATACTGAGATTTGGGGAAATATATGTGATCAGTTGTCGGGCAGAAATTTGGCGATTAAGGGGTCAAAGTTCAACGATTTGACATTTAAGAACTCTACCAAACTCATCCGACAATTTTGGGTCAAAACACTTGAAATTTTAGATATAGGTTCCTTGGACATGGATCTAAGTTAATAACTGAAATTGAGCCCAAAACAATAAATGTTAAGGGGTCATTATAGGGGTCAAAGTTAAAAAAAATTGACCGTTATTTTATTTTATTATTTTTTTATTTTTGCCCAGCATACACCTCCAAACACCCGGAAAACGCCGGGCACACATGCTAGTATATCTATATATCTATAAAAGTGAACGTGTCTGTGTGTCTGTGTACATTTCCCTACGCAATAACTCTGTCAATTGTTTTGCTCAACATACATCTCCAAATACCCGGGAAACGCCGGGCACCCACGTTAGTATATCTATAAAAGTGAAAGTTCTTTCTGTCTCTGTGTGTGTCTGTCTGTCTGTCTGTCTGTGTACATTTCCCTACGCAATATCTCTATCAATTTTAGGCCTACAGACTCGAAATTTGATATACTGGGTACTGAGATTTGGGAAAATTTTGTAATCGGTTTTTGGCCAGAAATTTGGCTGTTAATGGGATCAAAATACAACGATTTGACCTTTGAGAACTCTACCAAACTTCTCCGACTATTTTGGGTATAAACAATTGAAATTTTAGATATAGGTTGCTTGGACATGGATCTAACTTAATAACTTGATTTGAGCCCAAAACAATAAATGTTAAGGGGTCATAATAGGGGTTAAAGTTTTAAAAAAATTGACCGCTGCGATCTCTACCAAATTACTCAGACAATTTCTGGTTTAAACACTTGAATTTTTACATAAAGGGTATTCAGAGATAGAGCAAGCTTTTTAATCTGTTTGGGTCGAAAATTTGAGCTACCAATATATAAATGTATGTATGTATGCATGTATGTTCAACTGGGTACTTTTTCACGGACAGGTCTTTTTTTTCACCGATATTTTTTAAAGTCATCTTCTTTCGATTGTCCAGCCTTAATAAAAACCTACAGCACTTCCGGTTTGGTGGTAATTGTAACAGCAAAGACATCATGCTTTTTCCTCGTTCTATTCCTCCTTTGCGGTACGGGTTCGACCCTGCCTTCCTACTATACCACTTTTATTTTTTGCTCAACGTAGACCTCCAAACACCCGGGCAACGCCGGGAACCCATACTAGTATATATATATATATATATATATATATATATATATATATATATATATATATATATATATTACATATATATATATATATAATTTCTCATGTGTGCATTATACAAAACGTTATTTGCATTCTATAATATTAACGTATCTGCATAATACAAAACATTATACAAACAATGTATATCTACATTCAAAAAATACACATTTCTACCTCATAAAAATATATAAAATACTTATATCTGTATAAAACAAAACGTTATATTAAATACACATATATACATTTGTATTCAAGTACAAATAGCTGTATTATAAAAACATTATGTAAATACACATATCTACATTACAAGTATCTATATTTATATTATACAAAACGTTACATAATATTCACATACTTACATTTAAATAAAATGTCTACATGATATAAAAATCATACAAAATACATTGTATATAATGCACATAACTGCATTTCAATTACATGCACATATTTACATTATTCGAGACATTATATAAATGCATACATGTATTTAATAAAATACTTTTCTGCATAATACAAACATTATATAAAAGAAACGAATCTACAGTTAAGTAAAATGCGCGTATTTACATAAGACAAATCAGTATATCAAATACACATATCGACATTTATAGAAAACATACATATTTTCATTAAAAACTGTATATTAAATACACATATCAACATTTATAGAAAATACACATATTTTGTGACCTCTGCGCGGTCACGGATCCAATGTGACCTGTATTCGTCCTTCGTGGGGGATTCTTCGCAAAGTATCTCAGCGTAGTGGGACCTGTTGATCGATTTGGTTGGAGTCGATTTCACCTTCGGGTTAATATGCCGCTGGAAGTGAATAAATCTCATGCACGCAAAAGAAAAACAGACTCAGTTCACTATTGTACTGGTTAATTTACTTATATACAATTGTTCAAGTGTTGATTTTGACTAAACTCTACTGAGTCCTAATTAGATTAATTACTCTCGGTTTTACGGTGGTGGCGGTTCGGGAAGAGAGAGGGGGTGACGACCCTTCGATTGTATTTGATTTCTCTCAAATCTCAGCTCCAAGTGCCGATTTCGGCGCGGGGAATCGCTTATGTAGTGAGGTGACGGGGTGGGTCGGGGCCGCTTTCTGGACCAATCGCAACTAATTACGTCACCTCAGGGGAATCCCCTATCTTACTCGGTTTGCGCCTGCGATTGCGGGCCTGTTTCTCACGATCGAAAGATTACCCCGTGACCTCTCGGTCTGGTACTGCACTCAACAATCCTGATTCAGCACTCGTTGGCATCGGAAACGAAATTATGTTTCGTTATGTCTCTCAAAATTGTCGCTTTCACCAAAACAATAAAATTTAACATTTTAGCAAGTTTGGTTGCTGTCGCCCGGACATACAACAATACTTAACGAATAAAACAATCATATCTGCCCGGCATTCTCCAGTGTTTCAAGAGCTTCAGCATCCCTCCAGTGGAAATCCCAATCGCTCCCTAGGACGGTCACGTCATATTTACATTTAAATAAAATACACGTATTTTCATTAAAAACTATATGAAATACACATATTTACATCTATATAAATATAGAAATCTATATTTATATAAAATACATATATGTACATTCAAAGAAAACATACATATTTTCATTAAAAACTGTATATGAAATACACATATTTACATTTAAATAAAATACACGTATCTACATTACACGAAACATTAAATAAAATATAATACTTACATTTAAATAAATACACAATTCTGCAACATTATATAATACACACAATGCACAATGTAGTTATTTTGTACTATTTTTACGTGAATTTAATTTAAACATATATTTGTGTATTTTATATAAATGCCGATGTGTGTATTTTATGTACTGTTTTTTTTTATCACGTGTACATAATTTAAATGTAGATACGTTTATTTTGCATAATGTTTGTATGATGTGGAAAAGTATATTTTATTAAAATAAAAATATGCGTATTTACTTTAAAGCAGATATGTGTATTTCATATATTGTTTTGAATAATGTAAAGATATGTATTTTATATAAATGTATATATGTATATTTATATAATGTTTTATATAATGTAGACATGTATATTTTATATAAATGTATATATGTATATTTATATACTATTTTATATAAACTAGGCATGTATATTATATAAATGTATATATGTATATTTATATAATGTTTTATATAATGTAGACGCGTCTATTTTATATAAATATATATGTATATTTATATAATGTTTTATATAATGTAGACATATGTATTTTATATAAATGTAAATATGTGTATTTATATAATGCTTTGTATAATGTAGACATATATATCTATCAGTGGCGGCTCGTGCCTGAGATTAGTGGGGTGCTGCTTCGAAAATTGTACGTATTTTTTAATATCGTGTAAAAGAAATTCGAATATATAAATAAATATTTATTCAAATAATAAACAAACATTCAAATAAATATTCAAATATATAACAAAGACAAATAATCAATCAGAAATGGATAATACGCAAAAACTTTTTTATTAAAAATATTTTTTTAAATTATGTACACTTTACAGAATAATAAAAATAATATATACATTTATTCCTTTTAAACTTTTCAGATTAAATAAAAGTTTGCATCTTTTTTTCTTTTTTTTTTGCAAACAAACGAAAAACATTTTCAAATATAACTTATTTTTTTATAAAAACAAAAAAGAAAAACTTTGAAATTTACTTGCCTCCCTACGATGGTTAATTTAGGAGTTTACTATTTGAAAATAGCGTTTTATTTAATAACAATTTTATTTACAAAATTTATTTTTTAAAATGTATTTATAACAAAACGTATTTGTAAATAAAATACAAAATAAATTTTTTTACATTTTTATATAGTGAACAAACAAACAAAAATATTTAAAGATACAAAATTTTATTTACAAATCTTTTAACAACTTGCTTTTTATATAAAAAGAACAAACAGACTTGGCTATTTACTGACCTTCCCATGCCGGTAAAGATCGACATAAAGTCGAGATGTATTATAAGAAAATAGGATGTCATATATAAGCATTATAAAATATCGAATTTTAATGTAGCTTTCTCTCCAAAGAAAACAAAAAATTAAAATTGTCTCAGTCCAGAAGGATTTCTAATTTCTTTTTTTAAATACTTATTATCTGCCCCATCTACTAACAAATTCAATGTAAAGTTTAAAAATGCATAATTATAAAAACTGTTTTGTTTTTATTTTACTTACAAACACATTTTAATTAAAAAAAAGAACAAACCTTGTGTAAAAAATTCATTTTTCAAAGTGTAAAACTTTTAACATTGTCCTCGTTGGAGGCAAATAAATGTTAATTTTTTTTAATATCTAAAACATACAAGTTAAAAAGATTTCTAACTAAAATGTATTTTCAACATAAACTGTTTCTTCCTTTGTTTACTTCTATGAAAAAATGTAAACAGTTTTTTTTTGCTTTTTTTTGTAAAGTTTAGTTGTTGCAAAATAAATAACATTTAAAACTACTTAAAACAAACAAACAAAAAGGCAGGTAGATGGAAAAGTAATTTTATTTTTATGGTAAGATTTATTTATTGTATATTTGATTTTTACCCTTGGTCGCTTGTTAGCTTCACTGCTAAATCCCCGAATACTTTTAATAATAAAAAAAGGTAATCTCCAAAAATACCGTTAGGGCTTACAACATGGCCGCCAGAAGAGTCACGTGATCCGGTTGATCCAAAACATGAATCGTGCAAATGGAAAACGCAGCCTTGAAGGCAAACTTTGACAAACAATCACAATTTGTTTGTATTTAATTTTTTGTTGATATAATGTTGTTATAAAAATAGGCAAACTTTGAGAAACAATCTTAGGTTGTTTTTAGTTAAAACAGTATTTTATTCAGAACAAACAAGTGGTCGACTAGGTGTATCAGAATTTTAGGCGGAATTTTTGACACCCCCAACAAAAAACTGCGAATAAAATATATAAAACTCGTAATTTCTGTTTTTAAAGTGGGTTGTCAATTTTCTTTATGAAATATACTTCCAAAATAAACTATTACAGTCGTTTAAAACATAATAGAAGTATTATTTTTTATTTTTTAAAAACAATGTTTACAAAATGTCTACGCACGTTCGTAGACATTTTGTAAACATTTAAAAAACAAACAAACTGTGATTGTTTCTCAACAAAAAATTAAATGACCGTTCTAAATAAATTATTTATTATTATGAAATTGAAAAACTGTTTTTGTACTTAATTATTATGCTTGTTTGTCAAAGTTTGCTTTAAATTTGCGTTTTCCGGTTTCGTAATACGGCGATTCATGTTTTGGATCAACCGGATCACGTGACTCTTCTGGCGGCCATGTTGTAAGCCCTAACGGTATTTTTGGAGATTACCAAAAAAAAAACATTTTCTGCTTATTATATATTTCCGTCTGCTACCGAATTAAATCGCAATGCTAAAAGTGTGCGTATTTAAAAAGAAAAGAAAAAGTACAATATTTTATGTACAAGAACACGTTATATGCAGATTTTAATAATAATTTTTTAAAAAATTGTATATAAACCTCTTTTTGTTTTTTTTGTTTTTTTCAATAACAATGTTATCATATCTATACAGGCAAACACTCTAAGCAAACAACGAATTTCACGACGCGGAGCCGCGACAAGCGACAGTTCCTCAAGCGGCTTTCAACGGCTGTCTAAAGCGACTAAAGCGCGCATGCGTACAAGAGAATTTCATTAAGAAAATGTAACTGTGAATTTCACAGCTCCAAGCAAGTTTTATTTTTGTTTTTATATGAATTTGGAGATACCGACATTAAACTTAATGATTTTATAATGTACACATAGAAAAAAAAATAAATAAAAATAATAATAATAATAATAATAATAATAATAATAATAATAATAATAATAATAATAATAAAACAAACGTATTATTTTTAATTTTATCATTAATATTGTGTAGAAATAACTTGGGAGTGCTGCAGTCCCACAGCTCCATGCACAAGCCGCCACTGATATCTATATAATTATAAAACCCAAATGACCTTGTAACGGGTGTTGTAACTCCACATTCGGTTTACAACTTCCGGTTGCGCACGCGTACATAAACATAAACCCATAACAGCGTAAACAAATAAACACAATTTGCTACTTTTGCAGAATTTGACCTGAGCACTGAAATATTAACGTTATTATTTAGAAATTATTATTTAACATGGGAAGGGTGGGGATGTTTTGCAACTATTTTTTATTTCAACTATACTGTCACAATTTTCTTACAAATAAATCAACTTTGACCCATTGACAACCATAAGAATAATTTACACGGCGATTTTCCCACCCTTCCTTTTTTTTTTAAATTTATTCTCTATTTTTTAATAGACTTTTCTAAAAAAAAACATTCATACATTTTCTTCTACACTACCAACATAAATAAATAACCCGAAAAATGTTTTTTTAATTTGCTTTACAAATAAATAATCAACGCGACAATAAAACGTATTGTTTTACTGTGTACGTTTTCAGCGTCCCATTTT